>NC_138082.1:67680000-68127500 GCF_964212035.1 Myotis nattereri | reverse complement strand
CTGTTTTAAAAACCATAATAGTTTGCAATCAATTTGGCATCGTCATGTATTAAGGTTGGTCATACTGAAGGAAAATGGGGGGAAACAGTTTCAAAGCATGAAACTTGTAATTTACCCTAAATAACGCACCTGAAGTGTAGATGAATAGGTGCGAGTAGGTTTTGTAAGAGTCACGTGGCACAGGGTACACTTCCTCTCTTACAATAAACCCTGCCAAACGGGAGTCTCGATGAATTCCTCACCTCTGCTGTTTCTGTTGAAATGTATTTCATTCATTCACAAGCTCTATGATTGCGGTGAAAGTTTAAGAGAAGAAGTAGCAGAGTTGGGGTCCTGGGGTGCATTTGTGTATGAGTGCATAGGACCTGTATTTCGTTTTCAAATGCCCTTCAGCAGAGCAAAGGTGATGGGAACCTGTAGGACAACGGTATTGCTTAGATGTTTCCCGCTCGATGGGCCTATTTATTAGGAAAACACAGCTTCCTGAGGTCTTTATACATAAACCTCACCTCTTGAAACTGAGAAATCTCATGATGCGAAACACTTCCATTGATGTGCTTTGTGTCTAAAACAGAAACTTAAGTACTTCCAAGAACAGGCACAAAGTTTCTTCGATTACAGTTAACTCGGATATATAAGACAATATAAATACAATTTGCACTAGGAAACAGTGAAAGCTACATTCCACATTTATAGATCACGTGGGCATTGAATTCTTGAAATTTACTCATCCATTTAAGAGAGAGGGAAAAATCTCATCCTATAAATAGCATGATATCTTAATCTGTTGATCTATTACTGATTACGTATTTTTGCAGGTAGTGTCTATCACCTTGTCAGGAGTACCTTTCTTTCCTGGAGTTGATTGTAAAAAGAAATATGAAACCATATAAATAACAAAAATCACTATATTGTCATATCAGCCATGTATAAAAACGTATTACACATTTTTATGTAGGGCACGTTTGCACCTTTTGTCATGGGAAATCATTAAGGACAATTTACCTGGTCCCAAAATAATGCAGGTAAATTGCCTGGGATTATTTTAAAATGTTTACCTCTATTACCTGGGATTATTTTAAAATGATTCCATGGTAATTCAAAAATACACCTTCATATATTTTGCTCTTGTGACAAATAAAGTTAGCTAAACTGACTAGTTCTGCACTAATTGTTTGCTTGAAAGAATACCTTCATGTAAGTGGGATTTAAAATTTTTTAACTTCACAATATTCAAGTTCAGAATTAGGTCTCCTTCGGTTTAAAGTGAAGTGTGTGTGTGGGTCTAAGCTGAGATATCATACAGCAATCAAGAAAAATGAAGAACTAAAAATGGATTGCATACCATAGAACATAATATTTAATCTCGTAGATTACGGGATCCAGAGTCTTAATTTCATAGTAATATTTCTTTTAAAAAAGGAAACAAAGGTAACCTAAATATGTACACCAACATTTCCGTGTTGTCTTTTAATTCTAACGACTCCTCCAAATATCTCCTCAGCTCAGTCATTGAACTAAATTCGTTACAAAAATGCATGAATCATTATGATGATTACATTCAACTGAAAAATGAAAGCAAAGTTCAATCAGATCCTTCTCGAAATGTTTGCGCCCCTTCCACCCCTTATGTATCCCAGCTGCTCGCTCTTCCCAAATCTGGTTTTCAGAAGCTGATATTAATTTCTCACCAACACTGCAGCACCCACTGTAACGCACGCAGCTTGATTAGCTATCGTCCTTTCTTGGGTCGCAAACACACAGTATCTGATGAGAAACTGATCAGCTCCCTTCTCTTTCCCCTTCTCAGCATCTCTAACTTTCCTGTCAGGAGCCTGAAAAAATATGCGCAGTTACTGTTGCTGAGGGGAGACAAAGTTTAACTTCTGGGTTGGCAATGGGAGAATAATTCATGAGCAGATTTCTAGCAAATGATATGATTTGCTAAATTTTGGTCTTTTGATTTATATTTATGTGCTCCTGCTACCGCTAAGGTTTTGCCAACCTCAATTAGATCATGAATGAGATCATTTTAATTCAGCCCCCAAACGGTGACCTGACCATGGTCTGAAAGTGTTCAAAAAGTAATGTTAAGCCTCCCTTTGATTTGCAAAGGGATACTGCATGCTTGGTCGTTCATACAAATAACATAAAACTTAATTATTGGATGATTTGGCAGAGGAACTTAATGCCAAACAACAGTCAATGCCAGCTACTGTGATGCTGGCGGTGCCCGGGCCCCCGCACGCACAGCCCCCTGTACACATCGTTTGTTCATTGTGTCTCAGGGCGAGATGCTTTGAGATAGGACTCGCGGATCTGGGAGGCAGGGTGCGCGCGAGGGATGTACCATATTTATAACTCCAGTTAGAAAATGCTGTCTCACCTAGGAGGGAAGTAGATTTGCGCTGTCAAATCACCAGGAGGCTGTGACAAAGGGAGCTTGCAGCCTGACACACGGTGTAACAACATAGCAAACACCTTTAATTCTGTCATGTCTCATACCCTTTACTTTCTCACACGTTGGTGGCTGCTCCAATGTTGACACCTACGCTCCCTTTCTGAACTAAATAAGGCAATCTTATTTGAGCCGGAATGCAGCACCTGTAAAGTTATTCTTGTGCCCGGCAAAAAAAAAAAAAAGAGCGATTAACTCCTTCCTCTTACAAACGCCTCTCTGCTGGCTTTGCAGAGGCTCAGGTTGGTCAGAGCCGGCCTGAGGCCCTGATTCCGAGGCTCACATGACTTCCCAAGTTCCGGAAGCTAGGCAACACCCCCCCCCAAAAAAAAGGGGTGAGGGCTGCGAGAATGCCAGCCTCCGAATTAGCCTCTTGCAGCTTCTGCATCACAAACTTCTGGTGTCCTTTAGAGGCAGGAGACGCCCAGCTGCTTCATTCCCTCTAGCTACCCTAGTCTAATATTTTAAAAGCTGGAAATGAAAATAGCTTTTCTAAAGATATTTCCTGGAATTTTTAATGTGCTGCCTGATTTTTTTTCTTTTTTTTTCTCTCCTTGCCAATTATAAACCACCATTTGGAGGCCTTATGAGCAATGGAAGTCCACCTCATCTAATTAAACCACATTGTTTTAAAAGCTTGAACAGTTTTCACGTCTGCAGGACTTGTCTGAATAATAAACGGGGAGAGCCAGAATTCTAAGTGTCTTCAGAGAGCTGGGATTTTATCTGCTGAGCGTGAAGGGCCAGGCACGTGAAGAGTTAAAGAGTGTTCCCTCATTGCTGGGTAGGTTAATATCACAGCTGCTTGGTAAAGCATTATCCCGGTACCTCACTTAACAAAGCCTCCTTTTGCAAACAGACTCCCACTTTCCCCCCAAGTGTCCAAAGGTGTTTACTGAAGTAAATCTGCCTAAATCCTTCATTGCTTGGGTCATGGGGGTGGGCAGGAGGGGTGGAAGGTGTAGGGATAATCTCTTTTTGTAAATTCTGTAAATCTTCTGGGGGAAAAAAATCAGGAATCTGTGTCACATGCTCGGTACAACTTCTAATATCTCCACTAGTTTTTGCACTTGCAAGTGCGATCTGCCACCACGGTTATCCGAAAAGCCAGGTTTCCAATTCTTCACTCTGCTATGTGAAG
This sequence comes from Myotis nattereri, assembly GCF_964212035.1. Lineage (NCBI taxonomy): Eukaryota > Metazoa > Chordata > Mammalia > Chiroptera > Vespertilionidae > Myotis > Myotis nattereri. Next base: position 68,123,901 of record NC_138082.1, on the reverse strand, counting down.
CGATTGTCCTTCCAAAGGCGTGTGTGTGTGTGTGTGTGTGTGTGTGTGTGTGGTGTGGTGTGTGTGTGGTGTGTGTGTGTGTGTGTGTGTCTGTGTTGCATGCTTAATCTAATTGTTGCAGAAAAACTGTTGGTATCTTAAAAGTGGTTTCAGAAAGAGGAAAAGAAAAAGACAAGATAGTTTAGGAGCAAGATAATGTAGCTGAAAAGTTGTCACGAGAGGTTTCTGCTCCGTGCTGCGGTCTCATTCCAATACCATTAGCTGCATGTTACTTTTGCATGTTGGAAATGGAGGCACATCGCACGGTAAAACCTGACAGGTCGGCCTGCGAGGTTTTAAACAGTTCCCAGCAAGAAGGGAGCCCTTTAGGCATAAACTTTCTCTCTCAAGAAAACATGAATACCACCAGCCCCTCCCTACCAATCTTGCAGCATCCAGTTTGAGATACAAAAAGGCTGTCATCTCACAAATGTTAAACATACTAAAAAAATCTGAAAAAAAAGTATGGAGAAGGTGTGAAAAACGTGGCACTTTACAGCCCTCAAAGCTTTTTAAAATAGAACAACTTTTCCCCCTAAAATTCTTTTCAGAGAATTTTTTTTCCTCCTTTTTGGCTCATTTGAGAGTTTCTTTCTTGGCTTTTTTCCCCTTTCATTTGAAAATATGAATTATCATAAAAAGTCAGGGGGAAAAATGGGAAAGTCTTTTCCAGTTTTCCTGAAGATGTATCAGTGTGTTCAGGCACCTCTCCCTTTCCCTCTGGGCCAGACACCCACCCCTGAAAGCAGACCAGGGCCCTGGAGCCTCTCTCTCTTCTCCTGAGCGGCCTCCAGCCTGCCCCCACCCCTCCTGCCTGCACTCACCTCCCCTGTCTGATGGTAAACAATCAGAGTAAAGCCAAACAGTAGGCAGCACTCAAGAGTGGGAAGCCCGCACACCTATGCCCAGTCTAACAGGCTTCTGGGGGAGAATCCGATCCCTCCCTGACACTTTTTACCTCAAGTGTTGAGCTGGTGGCCATGAATAGTACAGACATGCCATCTTGTAACACTATATGCCTGTCAGGAGGGACAGGGCCTGGTTGAGCATCAACTATATAAGGCTGGTAACTAGGGAAAGCCCAACAAACAGCCACAAACACCTAAGTTATTTTACTCAGCCACTACCCTCTGCCTCTCTTCCTCCTCTCTCTCTCTCTCTCTCTCTCTCTCTCTCTCTCTCTCTCTCTCTCTCTCTTTCTTTTCATCTTGGCTTTCCGTGGCAGAATGCAAATGGAGCCTGCCGGCGGTGAAAGGGCTGAATTGTGATTAAGAAGAAGAGCTCCTTTCTTTGTTCTCCCCTCAGGGGATGTTTACTGGGAGAGACACAGCGGATCAGATATGAAAGGCATTCAGGTCAGCATTGATGTGAGCGAAAGTGAAATCATACCTAAGGCATTCAAAAGACCGCCGTGTCAGGGGTTCAGCTAACGGTGCAGCTACCGTGTGTGTGTCTTCCCGGAGAGGCAGAAATCTTTCACACACTGGCGATTTTTCCTCCCTAATTTACTACGAAATTATAAAAGTTTGACTGCCCCCTATTTACCTCCCGCCAGATGACACGGGGGTTAGTATTTTCTCTCTCTGTGGACCACACGTGAAATCAGACCAACTTCTAATAACTGTATTTCCTAAATGAACCAGCGAGGCACCATCTGAACTGTGAAATCTTTTTTTTTTTCCAAAGCAGGTGTATTCATGTGTACTACATACATGCATAATATGGAACGGAGAACTGATTGAAGAGAAAAGCCAAAAAAACACAGGCATGGGGGGCTTTTCTTCTCACCCCCCTCAGAGGAAATACAAACAACACACACACACACACACACACACACAGTATAAAAACTGTACCCAGCACCTGAAAACAAAATTCTTTATTTACTTTGTAACTACTAGTTACACTTTTCCTGAGAGCTTTCACTGTGACACAACTGTCACCCAAGATAAAAGTGTTTGGCACAGAGCTATTAAGGCAAAGGCTTCCATAGAGTCTACTGATTATTACTGCTTTCCTTAAAAAAAAAAAAAATGCTCGATGAAGAAATACTTGGCTCTTACTTTTTAAAAGTTTACACTCCCCACAGCCCAAATAGTCATTCAATAGATTTTCCAAGTGGTAAGCTGATGCTATTGGCATAAACAGAGCTATGTAAATATATACCAAATTCACAAATCACAGCAAACACACAAATAATGAGGAGGTGCCTAGATGTTTCAAGGCTTAGAAATGAAAAGGAAAATCACATTTCATCTTCTGATTGCTAAAGAAAGAAAAGGAATAGGGAGGAGGGAGCAGGTCTATATTTATTGGTTTTAAATCATCCTTCCCTCTGCTCTGAATTATTATTTTTTTTCAACCTTCACATCTTGGCTAAAAAGCATATTTGGGCTTATGTTAACATCTGCTTTTGTGGTGACATTTAATTCTGTGTATTTTCAACTAGTGTTTCTGCACCACAGATTTTCCTCCTTTATCTCTTTGCTCTAAAAAGACAACCAAAGAGCAATCAAAAAGGTGTCTGACTTGGCCATTCAGACAATTGCCCCCTTGTGGGAATGCGGGAATGAATGGTACAGTGGACACCCCAGCACCATTGACGTTATAAACATGTAAATGAAACACATTAGGGCAGACAATCAATTGTCTGTGAGCATTGCAAACCTGCACTCCCTCTCTCTGTGACAGGCACAAAATAGTGTCTACCTTGGGAAGCCTCGATGCTGGAAAGGAAAAGGAGAAAGCGTTCCCTTTCACACAGAAGAAAATGCACCTTAAAATCCCTGGAAGAATGCAGATGACAAAAACTGTTGTGAGGAAAGGACGCCCTCCCCCCCCCATCTTGGAATAAACGTGGCTCTGCTACAGAGCTAGCAGCACCCTCCCTTCCTACCTTCAGGGCACACACATTTTTCCCAGGAAATATTCTTAATGCAGAATGAGGGCCTTTGATAACCTCTTGGAATTTTCTTTACTTTGAGCACATTAAGCAGGCAAGGAAGGGAGCATCTGCAACATATGACATAGCAGCTTAGTGGGGGAACTTTGCAATCTTGGCTTTACTCGTATTTGGAAAAGAACCGCTTAAAGACGTGACTTTATTCTTATTTGGCAACAGAGAAACAATGTAAAGTTTAAAATCCTTAGCTGACCCTTACTCCTAGAGGCGCGGCAGGCCATGGGCGCCAGCAGGCTAGTGGCTCTGCTGTGCAGGAAGGCAAGGTTCCTACCCCAACTGACTTGGTTTTCCCAAACCAAAAGAGAACAGACAGATCGGTCTGGATACACAGCCCTCAGTGTCGGGTGTGTGCGGCGTGACACAACTTGCAGAGGATCTCCACAGAGAGGAAAGGATGGAGATGGATATCCCTGGCGAGCCCTGAGCACTGTGTGGTACCTGCCATCCATGCTGTCTCTGAGCGCGGTGCCTGCCAGCAACACAGGCTTCCTAATAAGCTCATCAACTTTAGGGAGAAAGCAGCGGCAAAGGGCTTTCACACTTGCAAAGATAACCAAGTCTGAACTGACTGATGCGCAGGCAACGCCCTGCACTGAGGGACTCTCCTGGAGGCCGCCCCGTCCCAACTTCACCTCTCAGAGAGGAGCCACCTCCAGAAGGAGGGCCTGCCTGAATTTCTCTGGCCATTTCAGCATCTCTGAACCAGGAGCAACTTGTGTGTCCCCTATTGCTTCTAAGCATCACCACCAGCAACCTCCACTCCCTTTAAGGAAGTGGTAGCAAGCGAGGACTTATCTTAAACAGGGAGGGTCATTTCTGCTCCTCTGATGGTTCCTCCTCCAGGATCCACAGTCCTGAAAGCATCCAGCTTCAGCCCCTCTCTCTACCCCTGAACGTCAGAGACCAAAGGCATTTGTAAAAATCTCCCCCAGGCCCCAAAGATTTCCCCAAAACCTTTAGCTGAAACTTTGCAGAACAATCCGATTTAACTTTCCTTTCTTCCTTCCATGTCCTTGCTCCCTCCACTCCGAATTCAGTTTTCATGTAAAAGGCAACTTCACTCCCTTTTCTGAAACAGTTTCTCGATGTGATTTTTGTTACAACGTGCATGGGTCTGTGCAGTTTTTCGGAGGCTGGTGCTGGAAGGTGGTGGGTTGGGGAGGCAGGCCGGTCTTCCCAGGCTCCGCGGGAGGCAAGAGGGAGGCCGGGCATCCCCAGGAGCCGCTGCCTGCATCAGGGGCTAAAGCAACAAACTTTGCAAGTTACCAGCGGGGGCTGTGCCAGGGGCGGCAGCAGCCGGCGTTCCCGGTGCTCACTTCTGACTCCAAGGCTGTGCGGAGATAGTGGGGTATAGGCAGGGGAATTGAAGGGGGTGGGTGTGGGGGGGTTCCCCTCCTCTCCAGCTTCAGTGAAAGTGTTACAAAGTGAGTCAGGCGACTGAGGATCATCTGACTGAACTTCTTGAAACCGACACACATTCTTGTGTGCGGCAACTTGCTTTTTGCCTCCTTCCCCCTCACCCCTCTCCCCCTTCCCTCCTGCACATCTTTTTTTCTGGGAAGAGATTTCATCCTTTCTATGTGGGCCAAAGGAGACTGTCCACTATGGATTAACTTGGCCCTGGCACTGTCTCTGCCAGGCATCTTTCTAGCCTGAGAACATGAAAGGCTAGATTTTTACTTTCTCATTTCTCTCTTGGTAAATTTATTTTCCTTGAGCTGCCTCCTTCTCCTTTGCTTTTTAATAATCGTATATAGCCTCGTCTTCTATCTAACCCACGTTCTTGACCAGACATTCACACACACACACACACACACACACACACAGCTTTACACGTTTTATCTCCTTGTCGCCTTAGTCTATATATACACTGTTGACTTCATTAAAATTATATAAAGTGCAATTCTAGTTCCCTGGATGACCATCTTTTTTCTCTTTTCTTTGCAGCTTCTACTTCTATGATTAGTATTGCCATTATTTCTTTCCAGGAATTTCTATATGATTTTGATAAGCATCATCATATTTAGTGTTATCAGCAAAGACACAAGCTCAAAAGTGACATATTTTCCATGAATCCAGGAAAGAAGAAAAATCCACTCAGTTCAGATAAATCCTGGCAATTCCCAAAGGAAAAGGCATTGGATACATGCTTGATGAGAAAAAAAAAAATGGGTAAGAAAACTCTTCTACCTGCTTCTGGAAACCAGGACGTTGCCGGCCAAATTAAACCCAAAGCAAGACACATACAAGTCACCAATTCACAGCATGTTTTCCCACAGATTACTTGGAAAAAGAGACAGGTACTAGTCAAAGTTCTAGAAGCTCTCAGAGATGGACAGGCTTGCTGTGAAGTGTGCAGAGACTGGGCGAAATGCCTTAAAATGTGCAATTCAACTTTCCATTTCAGAGTGTGGAGGCTTCTCTCAAGTTGGTGGCTGGGCAGAGAGGAAATGGGTGCAGGGTCCATGGCTGAGGCAGAGCCCCTCCTTGGCACTCTGTCCACCTGTACAGCCCCCACAGCAGGCCCCCCTCTCCAAGCGCCAACCCCCCGCCCTCCCCCTTCCCAGCGGTTCCCAGGAAGCCTGGAGCCCTGTATTTCCCCAGACCTGGGCTCCGGCCTGACCTCACTCCTGGGGCCAGGCTGGTCAACGGTGGCAAAATCCCAAAGGGGATGGGAGGGGGCGGGCAAGAAGAAACAAACATTTTAAATAGTCTATTCTGCAAAGCAACACTTCTGGGAACCTTGCTTTAAATTTCATTCTCTTTTTTTCTCTCTCTCTTTCTCAAAAAAAAAAAAAAAGATTGTTTAACACAAGGGAAAAAAGCCTCCTTGACACAAAGCTTTTGTTATCCAGTTGATCAGCAACGTGCTTTAGATACTTGTAAAGGGGGGGGGGGCGCCCCACAACAGACATTGATTTTAGAAAATCAATAAGCAACATTTAATAAAAGGAAGAGGAAACACAAGAGCGGAGAGGGGACACTAGGTGTAATTTTAGTGACTACTAAATTACCCGGTGATGGGGCAGCAGGGTCTCCTGTGCAAGGACCACCTTAAAGAATGCCAGACACTAGAGTGAAGAAGAAATTAGAGAGAGAGAGAGAGAGACAGCCTGAACTGGATGTTGGGGGAGCAGCTCAGAATATATTATTATACTTGTTTTTGTGTGTGTGTGTGTGTGTGTGTGTGTCATACTAAGCCAAGCAAATAGATCAAAGGCAGCACAAAGGGAAAAGGCAGGATAACGTAAGGAACAGTTTCTGACTAAAATTCCTCTATCACTCCCCCATATGGCTCGACACCTCCACCACAACAAGCAAAAGACACACACACACAACCTAGAGAGAGACAGAGACAGGCAGAGACAGAGAAACAGAGAGAGGCAGGGAGCAGCATCATTTGTCTCTAATCAAATTTCTCGAGTCTTTGTGTTTTTCCCCTCCAACACCCCACGCTGCGCCCCCCGCGCCCCCTCCCCGCGCCGCGCCGCTCAGGGCCGGCCGGGGGCTCGCACGGTCGTCGTCTCCGGAGGAAAGTTGCTCCAAGTGGGCCCGGCGACCCCGCCAGGCGAGGGCTGGGCTGCGGGAGGCCGGAGGCCGGGCCAGCGCCGCGTCCCCGGGTCCAGCTCCGGAGCGTGACCGCGGCCCCGCGCCGCTGCTCCGGCCGAGAGCGAGGGGAGCGAGAAGTTTCATTTCCCAGGCGGAGCTGGCGCTAGTTCGCGCGTCTGTTTTGGGGGGCTGGCTGTTCTGTTCAACTCGGGATCCTCCGTCAGCTCCCCCGGCACCGTCTCTCGTCCCCAGCTCTCTCCCCTCCCCCAGGCGCCTTCTGCGCTCTTGCCAATCACTTTTCTCTTTTATTCCCACGATTTTGTTTGGGGGTAATACCTAGGGGGTCCCTCTCGCTCTCTCTCTTTCCCTTCTACTCTCTCGCTCTCTCTCCCTCCCCCTGCTCTGCCTCGCTCCAAGATGGACCTACTAAACTGTCACCGCTTTCATCTCCCACCTCCTATCTGTGTGTCCCCCTCGCACCCCCATCTTCTTCCTCCTTCCCGACGCAGCCCGGGTAGCGGGCTCCTCCTGGCCGCGCAGAAACTGCCCCGAAAAGTCTCCCTGCGACTCGCCAGCCCCCGGCGAGGGGCCAGCGCCCGCTGGAGAGCAGCCACCCAGCCCAAGCCCGCCCGGACCCCGCCGGACCCCGCGCGCCCGGGGCGGCCGAGTCCCTCCCACCGCGGAGCCCGGGCGCGCCCAGCCGGGCCCCGCTGCCCGCGAACCGTTACTTGGCTCAGGAGAGGCAACCGGGCGGCTCCGGGAAGAAACTTTGAGCCTCGTCGGGGCACAGCCGCGGGCCCCCTCTCTATCCCTCGCCGTCCCCGCGCCGCCCCCGCCCCCGCCCGGGATCCTGCAGCACCCGGCGCCCGGGCCCCCGCCCTGCCCCAGCCCGACGCTCCGCAGCCCGGCCGTGGACCCGGCGGGCCGGGAGCAAGCGGAGCGGGAGGCGGAGGTGGAGGGAGGGCGGAGGCGGGGGCGCGAGGGGCGGCGGGGATGGGGCGCGGGGCCCCGTGCGGACCCCCGCTCCGGAGCCCGCCGGCGCCCGCCGCTCACTTTGCCCGGCACTTCCCCAACTCCCCCCGGTCCGTCCCCGCGCGCAGGGCTCGGGCGCCGGCCGCGGAGGGAGGCTCGCCCGCGAGCCCCGGGCGCCGCCGCCGCCGCCTCGGTTCCCTTTCCCTCTCCCCCCCTGCTCCCTGGGTCCGGAGCCGCGGAGTGGCCCGGAAAAGTTTGGTTCGGGCCGGTTCTTACCGTTTTTCCTCCTGGGATTGGCTTGTTTGCGCCTCTTGCACCGGGGGCCATCCGCCATGATCGGCTGCTTCATTGATAAGAGCGGATCAGATGGCAGTTCGCATGGACTCGGCGCCCTGCTCCGGCAGCACGCAGGCTCGATCTAGCAACCAAACACAGCGACAATGTGGGCATCGCCCGCGCCCATTGAAACGCGCGCGGGCCGCCCAGGGGAGCCGGGCCAGGGCCCGGCGAGCACCCATCCGCGCCCCCCCAGCGCCAAAGCGAAACTTCGGCGGCCCCCTCCCCGCCCCCCGCCCCAGCCTGGGCCCCGAGGCGCTTTGTGTTTGTTACTGTTTGGTGTGTCGCACCCGCGAGGGGATCAGAGACAAGAATTACATCTTCCACATGAGTCATAACTCCTGACCGTATGAGGGAATGCACACGGCGGTACAGTGAGGCTGCTTGACTCAGGGCGAGGCGGACCCTCGCCTCCGAAAAGTCCGCCGCCAGCCTCGGGAACTTGGGGCGAGGCGACGCTGTCTTCCATTCGTGTCTTGTCTCACCCCCCACCCCATTCCCCAGAGGAAACAAACAAACAAACAAACAAACAAAAACACCGCGAAACCACCCCCGGGTGGAGCACACTCGGGCAAATGAGAATAGTAATTATAGGAAGCCCACTCGCCCCGCGACCCCTCCCCTCCGCTCCCGGAGTTGATCGAGGCACTGTCTCTTCTCCCCTCCACCCCCCGCCCCCAAATTAAGATTTCCCGTTTCACGCCAGAGTAAGAAATATAATTATAAGCCTCTTTGGACACTGTTTCCCCCTCACCACCACCACCACCACCCTCCCCCCCACCACCACCTCCGCCACTTTGACAATATTGACTTCAGACTTTCCCCCCACCTCACTCACACACATGCTCCCCCACACTGGTTCCCTTAAAATAGTTCCAGAAGAAAAAAATTTTTTTTTCTCCCCCTCAAGAAAGGAAAGAGAAAGTCCAACCGCCACGGCAATACTTTTAAGCTCTACTTAAATGATCGTATCCTTTCTGGCTTCGAAACTTTTGTACCTAAAAATCGAGAGAGGCGCTGCATTTTTTTTTTTCCCCCACAGCGGAAAACTGTCAAAACTTGGAGAAAGGGGAACCTCCGAGGCAGGCAGGAGAGGAGGAGAATCCTGAGACTCCGTGGGGTTGGGAAGATGCGGTGCCTCGAGGATTAGTTTAAACAGGGGGCTATAAAAGATGTAACAGATGCAAACTGTAACACAGGGCCATTAACCCCTTCTCTGCCGGGCACACTCCGTCCCCCACGCCCGCACCTATTGTCTCCCGTGCTGGAAGCTTTGCGGAAAACCTGGAAAGTGAGTATCAGTTTCCACACGTTTGCCGAGAGGGGTGGGGGTGGAGGGGGGAGCAGAGAGAAGGGGAAGTGAATTATTTAGAAAGCACCTTGAATTTAACCCAGGCAGAGTGGGAGAGTTTGTAAGTTTGACACATTTTGTCATTTCTTAGCTCTCCTCTGCATTTGAAATTGTGGGTTTTTTGTGTTTTTTTTGGGGGGGGGGCGTAAACAAAATCCTGAAATACAGAAATGGTCACACAAGTGTCTGGGATGAAACAGCTGGCCTGCCTGTATTCCTGCTGAGACTTACACACGATCGCATATAAATACATGTTTAATAAAGTAAGCTGCTAGTTTTATGAGCATGTGTGTGTGAGAGAGAGAGAGGGAGAGACCGGGCATTTGTGCTGGAAACTTTATCTTTGCCTGTTATTCCTAACTCTGGAGTTAGTCATCTTGCCTTCATCATTACAGGGGGAGCACGTAGAAAATACATGTATAAGTAGGTGGGAGATAAACACATTTATGCCAGCGAGGCTCACTACTGTTCCTGGGAACTCCTGCTCTCTGGATTTTTTTAGTGCCAAAGCATGGAATGGGGTAAGTGTGTGTATGTGTCTCCTGTTCAATCCATCTGTATTATTATGCCATTTAGAATACAATTTCAAAAGTTATCCTTAATTTAAAACCCTGATATCTTGACAGCAGTTTTTTTGTCCCAGCTGTAGTGACCCCCCCCCCCCACCCTTTGGTAAACGACTCAAGTTCCATGAGGACTTTCACTTCTTTATTTATCATCACAGAAGTGAGGTGTTACTTCACATACATATACACACAAAGAATGAAATAAAGAAATGAAACTCACTAAGCAGACAGAAAACAGACACTTTCTGCTTAGACAACAGCCTTCTCCGGTGGGAGAGGAGGATGGACTGCCATCTCTAAGAGAAAGACTTGTCCCCAAATTTGGTAGGTTTGTATCAATCAAGTTTTGTAATTATTAACAGGTATTTGCTAAGTTTTAATTGCTGAGTCCAATGAATTGGAAGTAGGTGCAAAAATAGCACAGAACCTCTCCCCTGGAAGAGTTTTCATTCCAATCATATAGTTCTCAATAAAACTTTTCCTAGTTTGGGTAGCAAAAGGCACCTTTGGTTACCTGAATGAACAGGTACAGGGCAAATTATCTGGGGGAGGAGAAAAAGGGGAAAGGAAACAGAGAGAGCAGGAGTGGGAGAGAAATCGGAGAAGTCACTCGTGGGAAAAGCTTGCCAAAAAAGAGCTAAACCCACCTGAAATTGCCACCCACAGACACTCCTTCTCACTTCACACTCACATCCCCACTGACAAGGAGAAAATCATAAAAGGAGAGTGAGGGGTGATCATACCAAAAGGGAATAAAAAAGAGAGAAAAGAGGAAAAAAAAAAAAACCTACCTGCGAAGTCTTGTTTGTAGTTTTGGCCAGAAATGGTGAGAAGAAAAAGCATGAAGAAGCCGCGGAGCGTGGGGGAGAAAAAGGTGGAAGCGAAGAAACAGCTCCCGGCAAACTGTGCGAAAGCTGCCAAGAGTGTGGGGCCGCAGGACCGTTATTCCTGCGGAGCAGGTTAGGACTGATCTCTTTTCGCCACTCCAGGAAACACAAACCTGGGGACGGACTGACGTGTTACGCCTCTTCTAATGACATTTTTTTCTTTTTCTTTTCTGTAGGAGAGAGAGAGACCCTGAAACACGCGCCACCTATCTTTGTGGGGAGGGATAATTGAAGCGCCCTGAGCGTGAGCATCATGTGAAAACGTGATCGCCAAGTTTCTCTCTGGGAAAGGATCTGGGATAGATTATACCTTGAAGTCTCCGCAAACGCTTTAGTGGAAGAAATGAAATTCCACCTCCCTCCCTTCCTCTCTCCCTCCCTCTCGCTCCCTCCCTCCCTCCCTCCCTCCCTTCTCCACGCCCCCCCCCCCCCCCCCCCCCCCGCCGTCAAGCCTTTGGCATCATTATCCTCATCACTAAATCCTACAGAGTTCAGGGCGGAAAGCAAAGCGGTGCACACCATTCACTGAACTGGAGTCTTCTAAGGGGTGAAAGTTGAAGAGGAAGATCCCGGGTCCTCAATCCAGATCGCCTCTTCTTTATGTGGATGTCTCTAATGACCAGATTTGAGATGCACATGAAGTTGTGTGGCTTTCTCAGCACAGCTTCTGGAACTAAATTCTTTGCCCTTTCTCTTATTTTAATTTTTTTTTTTTTCTTTTAGATGCCAGAGCCAGGGGGGGGGGGGGAAGATACATGTGAACTGCATCTTAGGATGTGTGTGTGTGTGTGTGTGTGTGTGTGAGAGAGAGAGAGAGAGAGAGAGAGAGAGAGAGAGAGAGATATGAATTTCTGGATTGGATCCTCAAACTAAAAAGTGGTTTGGCATTTTAAAAAGAGGGTCTCTAAGTAATTACCAGAGAGCTCTGGGTTGACAGATCTCCGAGTCCCTCTACATCTCCTGGAGACCTTACTGTAGCGTGTGTAGTGAGGCAGGAGGAAAAGGAGGAAGGCCGTAGAGGAACTTAGCAGGGGAGGAAGAGCATGATATTAAACAGCATGGGGTCCAAGTTTGGGAGTCTGTATTTTTTGATATTGCAATTAAAGTAAAATTAAAAAGAAAAGACCCCACCTTTGCTCCGAAGGGATTGGTTATGTAAATAGGGAAGGGATTTCCTGGAGAATACAGCTTTCTACTGTATGGTTAATTAAATAATCACTCAAAAGCCTCCAATGTGACGCTTCTGTCGTAATCCAATCAGGTTACATAGGTCCTAAACAAGAAAGATATTTTCCACATCTGGAAGTCAGCAATTTAGCAAGTACTGCACATTATTAACCAATTCAGAGCCCACTTCCCAGGGGAATTTTTTTTTTTTGAAGTTTAAGTGTTCTTAACCAATGCTCTGCTGTTTTGTTAATCAAAAAGCTGGTTTACACTGCACATAATTGGAACTAATATAGAAGTAAATAAAGACAGCCAAATCTGAGGATGCTGAGCACAGGCATTTATCGGAAAAGGAAGAAATCTCTTAGCTTCCAATGGTTCAGGCTCAATTTCTTAAAGAACTGAGGCTTTTTTTTTTTTTTAAAGAGTGAAAGTGCTTGCAAACCTCAGAGCACAAATAAACTTCCAGTCCCATAACCTTAGGGCTTCCAAGCAAAGGTAAAGGTAGGGGTGTCAAGGAGGCTAAAGAAGAGCCTCATGCCATTTTTTTTTCTGCGTGAATATTGTTACTATGTCACAGCTCCCTGTTTTCAGTCTGATGAAATCTGAAACAAATAATACTCCGATCCAACACTAGACTTTTACTTACATTAAGATAAACTGCTTTGAACTGTGCTTTGAATGTGTGCCTAAAGCAAGACTTTGGATGTAAGAGTCGCTGGCAATTGCACTCAGAGAAGGGAAAAGCCACCACAAGGGTTGCCACATCCACACTCCCAGAGGTGCAAGTCTCTGTATTTTGTATGTTTATTTTTTTTTGGGGGGGGGGGGGAGGGGGCTGGGATAGCCACTAGCATGACTGCAGCCAATTCTTACTTTAGGCTGCAAGAAAGTCAATTCTCACAGTTGGTTACAGACTCACCTCTTTTCCTAACTTGAATATTTATTACAGTGAGACTAGCTGGATAAATTAATCTTCTGCCCACCCCATTACAGAGAAATTACCTATAGAAGAGGAGCAGTCAAGCTCGTCAGTCTAAAAATTAATAATAAAACAGAGAAAATTATTAAAGATTTCCAACATGGGTCAGACACATTCTCAATGTTCTGTTTTACATTTCTTTCAACATTATACCTATACTTCATATGTATAATAATAGACTTATCAAGTCCCTTCTCTGAGGGTTGTCTCTATTATTAATATCCTTTTTTCTTCCTCTTCCCATTCTCTCCCCCGCCCCCCCCCATTAAAAAAAATAGAAGTCAGCTTTCTCTAGAAGTTTGCTTTTCAGCCTCCCCTCTCCCACTTCCGGGGAAGTAGGAGCCCATTGCATGGAGTGATCCCGGCAGGACCCCACTTGGGAGCCCAGGTAGCCACTGGCGACTCACCGCCCAGACTCACATACTCACAGGCAAAACTTCAGGTCAAAGGAGCCAATCGAACGGGCTGTCAAATCACTTGTCTATATTATCTATATTAATGTCAGGTTACTTAGGATCTGACTTAAAAAAAAAAGACCCTTAAGTATTTCCACTGAAAACACCTAATCATTTGATTACTCTGGGCTCAGTAATTATTCAAGTGGCAGCAGGCAGCCCCAACTCTTAGCATTGGGAGTTCCGACATGCAAGTATTTCACGTGAGGTAAACAGCAATCTATCAGGTTCCCATCCAGGTGGAAATCTGGATGGGGGCGCGGGAAGGGTCCCTTCAAGGGGTGGGCGGACTGGTAGGTTACCCCCCTTCCCCATGTCACCTCCCCCCCGCCCGTGCTTGGCACGTCCCTGGTACTCCCCTCCCCATTTGACCGTCAGAGTTCCCACCAACGCAGAGGCGGTGGGATCCGAGAAAGCCGGAATATCCATTTGTCCCGAACACTCCTTCAGTGCGAAGGCCAGGTCGGGGAGGACGGGGATAGTGGGATCAGCGGGGTGCAGAAGCGCAGGACGTAGGGAAAAGTCGAAGAGAGGGAGAGAGAGAGAGAGAGAGAGAGAGAGAGAGAGAGAGAGAGAGAGAGAGAGAGAGAACTGGGGGCTGCTAGCTTTAGGCGCCTCACACAGCAGAGCAAGTCCTGCAAATGAATCGCTCCTTCTCGCCTCTCTTCTCCATTAATAATCCATTTCGAGATTAGCCCAGACGAAGGGGATTAAAACAACAGATACATGCAAATGGGAACTAATATTGCAATCCACGTTGGAAGGAGAAAATAATTATTTAGGGTTTCTCTGAGTAAAACAAACCGCCTCCCACAGGATCCCCTCCACCCAGGCAGGGAGAGAAGATGCACTTTTGTTTTCCTCTTCCCTCCAGCCGGGACCTGGTGCCTGTCCCCCCATTCACCTCTCAGCCTGTCCATTTCCTCAACTTTCACAGCTCCCCCGACCCTCTCCAGCCCCCAGCTCTGCTCGCGGGCCCAGATGCCCGAAGGGAGACAAAGTTTCTGCCCTTGAACACACAGGCTGTCGAAGGAATTCGAATTTGGCCACCGCTAAATATATAGACATGAAAGCAACTCCTGTTTATTTTGTACGATGTGGAGAAACATGTTTAAAAGGAACTTGTTCTCGTTTGGAAACAGAATTTGATCTTTCATCTGGAGGAATTATTTGGACCCCGTGTGGTGACGCAGGAGGTGGTCCATTTCTTAGTGCGAGCAAAGGGTGATAAGGGGGACCCCTGGATCGGCCGTGTGTGGAGGGGGTTGGGGGCGGCAGGGGTCCGAGCCAAGCCAAACGGTTTCTCACGTGCAAACTCGCAATCCAATCCATTCGGAGTTGAGCCTAGGATAGGAGGGGGGGGAAAACAATCAGGAGCATCTCTCTGCGCAGCCCTTTCCAACAAAATCAAAACGGGGACTAGCGAGCCGCAGAGCGGCCCGGACATCCCTGCGGGGAGGCCCGCGGGCTGGGGATCTCGCGCGTCACCTGGCCCGGCGGCGCGGCCCGCGGCAGGGTTTCTTTCCTTTGAATTTTTGGAAGTTCAGGCTGACCCTCGGCTTCAGTGCTTTTGCCAACGTCTCCTCCACTGACAGGAACCAGCAAACTTCGAGACTCAAATGAGCGTCTTAATTTATTGACGCAAAGCGGGTCTGCCGGGGGCCCCGTCCTCGGCGCGCCCGGCCCCCCACGCCCCCAGCCTCGGCCCTCCATTTGATCTCTGGGTAAGGCCCCGCCGCCCAGGCGCGGGAGCGCGTGGGGGTGGGGAGGGTCGCCCCCGCCCGCCCGCCCGCCCTCCCCGGGCCCCGGCCCCGCCCGGGAACCCCGCGACCCCCGCCCCGCCGCCCGGTCAGCTGACCTGGCTCGCCCGCCCGCTCCCCGCCCGCCGCCCCGTTTCCGGTCCCCCGGGTCCGCGGGCTGCGCGCGGTGCGGGAGCGGCCGCGGCGGGGAGGTGATGCCGGGGGCTGATTACCATGAGAAAGGCTGTGCCTGGAAAAGCCTCCTCCACGCGCCTGTCAATCTCCCTAAGCGGAGGGGGTGGTGCCGGGCAGGGGCCCCGGAGGAGCCGCCGGCAAACTTGGAGGGAGTTGCCGGCGACGCAGGCCCGAGGAGGTGGCTTGCTCCCCAAGTTGGGAGGCTGTTGGCGAGCGGGGCGCGGGCGCCAGGAGCCTCGCCAGGGAATTGAACCCCCCCCCATCCTCTCCCCCCACTCCCTCCCTCTCGCTCGCCTTTTCAGCCCTTCCTGCCCTTTCTCCTTATTTTCTTGAAATTCTTTCCCAATTGCATTTCCTACATTCTCCTTTCTTTCTGTTTGATCTCTCCCTTTTGCAATCCCTTGTTTTGTTTCTTAACAACCTCTTCTCCCTCGCTCTCTTTTCTGCCTCCTCTGTGTGTCCAGATTTATCATTTCGTCTTGAAAACGCAATGTTAAATATGTAATTAATCTACCAGCAGGAGGTCAGGGACACCCTGACTAAAATAACTCCCTGGGTCATCGGAGAACAAGTTCACCAGGTGTCTCAAAAGTAAAAATAATAATAACAATAAATGTACAAGTCAGTTAGCTCAGGAATCGTAATTGCTCCTCATTCTGAAGGATCAGCTCAGCTCAAATCGACTTTTTACCAATATATAATCTTTCTAAAAATAAGTAATCCTTCGAGTAGAGAAATTCTTTAGAAGTAAGGCAATGTGAAAAATTTTCTCATTAATAGTGATATTTTAGCAGTGCTTAGCAGACTTTAGAATTACAATAGGTAATTTAAGGAAACTTAAACTGGGCTTTTTTTTTTTTTTAAATGACTCTCTGAAAGTGTAAAAAATTTCCCAAAGCACCCCCCCACCTCCTCACAAGATCAGTCTATTCAGAGAGAAACATCATGCCACGCATTCTGTACATGCTAAGCAGACGCACAGCTTGAGTTGTTGGGTTGTTTTCTTGGCCAGGTTGCCTCCTTACCTAACAAGTGAGTGAACATAGAGCTGCTTACGTCATGGATGTGGCTATATATTTTTTTTGTTTTTCTCTTCATTTATCTGTCATTCATTTTGGGCCCATTTGTTCTCTTCTTAAAATTCAGAGTTTGCACTTGTTTACAATTTGTTTACTTTGTTGAATTTTTTAAAATTTGTTAGAAGTCAATTGGACATGCATATGAAGCCCTTTTTAGGCCAAGAAAATAAAGATGCATTAGAAAGATGCCTTTTATGCTTCATAATTATTAATTGACATTTTATGATGAATAATTAATCATTTGAATAATTTTGGTATCTCTGATCTGAACACATATTTGCATATCTAATGCTTGATTTTTAACCGTGCTTTTGAAAAAAAAGTTCATTCTCTTAGGTCGAAGAAACAAAGTAATGTTTAAATGCAAGCTTTCTCTTCAACACTTATAAACGTTTATTGATTTGAACTATTCTTTCTATATATCCATAAAAATTAACAATTTATAATCCATGTATACATAACAATTATATACAAACATGTGATAGAACTATAATTCTATCAACTATACAAGTCACTTTTCTCCCTAAATGCAGAGATGTGCATGAATTATGCACCGTATTTTCACACTGGAATTTGGTCATTGAACTTTTTGGTTATGTCTTTTTATACATGTCAAAAGAGTAAAACATTGAAGCAACTGACAAATTTCAGACCTGGTATTTAAGATAATTTTTTCACTTTTAAATTTCATTTTTAAATTTTTTTCATGTGGGCTGAATTAAAGTTATTTAAAAATTATTAAGCAAGCACATCCCTGATATTTTTATACCCTGTGAAGCCCAAAGTATCTATTTTGAATATTAGTCCTGCAGATTACTACTCTTCTGATTACAGGCAACTCTTTCTAAGTTTGTTTCCTTATCTACAATGTGGGTACACTTATAGTGGCCATTCCTTAGGGTTTTATAGAGGTTTAAATGAAGTACTACATGAAGTTTCATTATAGTGTAGTTTTATTATTTATTATAATGAAAGGTTGAAAAAATAACACGGAAGGTACAGATCAATTAAGGACAGTGTAAATTATTTTTTTACTACTAAAAACAACTATTTACCTTGCAGTATTACTCATAATTTTTCCATTGAGAAATGAGTGCTGTGCCATTAAGTGAAGAAATAAAATGAAGGCATCATAGGATTTATAGCTGGTTTAGGAGTCTTTAGACCTGTTCAAAGGATGTGTAGCCACAGACATGAAAATAAGTACAGTATTTTTTTCTTCTGTTAGTTCAGCAGTTAATTTATTGTATCCAGTATGGTCATAGTTTGGTTATAAATATCAGACTTCTTTAATCCAAATGTATGAACTTGACGGTTCTCACGTTCTTTAGTAACACATTGTCTTTGAGTGTAAGCATTAAATGTGCAAAAGCTCAGAAGCGGTCTTGAGTAAGACTTGTGAGAAAAAAAAGACAAACTTACAAATTTGGAGACCAGGAATTTGGCTGTCAAAGCACTTTTTGCTGTAAGACCATTCATAATGAACTGAGCATTCCCCTTTGGAATTGTAGCTATCCTGGGGTCTGCCCTAATTTTAAGTACCCATAGTGGGGGAAAAAAACCACATTATTCGATGGAAAATGAAATTTTTGAGTCTGTTAAACATCTACAAGGCCAGAATTTTTTTTATGCTAAAATTGAACAATCAATGCAAGTACTAAGGGGGGAAACTATTGAGATATTTAATCCTAATACAGATGAATTTTTTTAAGACTCCTCAAAAACACTTCAAGGTCCCTAACTTGTTTCCTGTCTCAAAGGATCCATTTCATGCTCCTTGCAGGTCAAAACTTCCAAAAGGGCCATTTGGACAGCAGCCTATGGGCCTGGAGTGACCTGTACCTTTTTCTTTTTTTTCCTTTTTAAAGGGAAATGGGACCAGGAATTGTTTGCATCTACAGATTGTCTAGTGACCTGGAAAAAACTGCATGCTACCTTGTGGTCTTCTGTAGTCCCTATTCTGTTACAAAGTCCACATTATAAATTTTGTACTCTACTCAGTCCCAATTTTGCACTGAGATTTGTTTTGTTCAAGTTGTTTCAGGTGCTCAAATATAGAAACTTTACTCTAACGAATATCTTCTCCATGATAATCACAATTAGGAAGTATAATAGCTAAGGAAACAAAACCCAAAACCCCTTGCTTCTGTAGGCCTGGCAGTTATAGATGTGCCCTGGAGAGACTCAATCACTTTCCCTAGTATTCAAGTGTCTGACTCTTCTGTGGCCTTTTAGCTGCCGGGGCCACCCTCATGGTCAACACCGTGGCGCTTTTGGCGCCCATCCACTCTGCACACGGCATCGCCGTCCACACCCAGTCGTCCCGAATGATTTAGTTAGTACTTGTTGCTCCATGTGTGGCTTCGTTTGCCTCTTGGACCTAGCACTTAGGCTCATGTCTTTAGTTAGACTACTGGCTCAGGTCAAATGCTCAGGTTGAACGCTTTCTCTGGCTTTGTTGCCTCTGGCTTCCCAGATAAAGTGTTTCCTCAGTTCAGTCTTCTCTCCCGGACCCTCCATGTGGGAAAAGCTCTCATAGGCAGGTTCCTGCTGATTCTTCCTGGCCCTGTATTGGGCCCAAGCACAGAACAAGCTAGTGATGAAGGAGAGATTCTGATACAGGCATATCTGGGACTAGTTTTTACTTCTTATGTAATTTCTTTGATCGCTTGCTGACTGGGAACAGGACATCAGTGCATTTGAAACTAGCTTCTATATACAGGGTGTCCCCCCAAATGTATACACACTTTAACAGCTGATAGCTGTTAAATGAAAATGAAATGTATTTTAATAAACACTGCCTTTAAACTGTGTGTATACATTTTTGGGGGACACTCTATATTCTTCTCGATGACAGCATTTTATAGTGGCAAAGATAGAGCTTTTGGCATTAGATGAACTGGATTTGACTCCCTGTTTTATGAGTACTAATTGTGTATTTAGGTCAAAATATTAAAGCCCTGTGAACCTCATTTTAAAAAATGAGCAAAAAAGTATTTAGATTTAAGCTGGTTGTGGTGAAAAACTATGATAATACATGTAAAATGTCTTGTTACAAGAAAGGCATATCAATAAATAGGAATTCTTTCCCATGAATTAACCTAAGATATTTGAAGTTAAATGATGGAAAACCAGAGGTGGATGTAACGTATCTTTCTGGTGATCTTTATTATTTTAAATTATTTTCTCATTATTTATTTAATTATGTTATGATTTTTATTAGGGATTATTTAACCGGCTCTTGCATTATACAGAAATTAATGCTGATAACAAAGTTGGAAAAGTAATACGGAATTTCTCAATTGTAGTAGAAAAGGTAAGGTGTTCATGATTAAGCATCATGATACTAACCTCTGAGAAGAATACATGTACTTTACAGTTTGACTATATTTCACATTTCCATGTACAATTGTAAGGAAAAAGTATTTTTTTTCTGCATAATTCTCTCTATATGTTTTTGCCTCGGGGGAAGCACTCTTGTAGCCAGCTTAGCGTGGTCAAGAAGTGCCAAAGATCCTATTTGTTTAAATGTCTTCACACCGTTCAAAGCCCTTTACCTATTCTTACAAAAACTTCAGAGGCCTGAAGGAACTGGGGCTGGGGTGGAAGTGATGGAATAGCACTTAGAAAGTTTTTCTGCTTTATCTTCTTCTCCCCTCCCAGCTGAGTGCTGAAGCATGGACTTAGGAAAGAAAGGTAAGAATATGTATGTAGTGGAGACGTTGCTTCACACTCCTGCCTGCAAATCCGGGAGTCGGGTTGTGTCAGCAGGCCCTGGCATGACCGACTGTATGTGTGACTTTTCTACCCTCTGCCCTAGAAAGGAGGGTGTCAGGGGAGGCTTGGGTTGTGGACACAGGGAGCATATTGTTCCAATGGTTCTGCTACAGTGCAAACCAGGCTTCTCTCTCTCTCTCTCTGGAACTAACTTTGCTACACATGCAGAAAAATCTGTCCCTATTAGGTTTTTCCTTGGCCATTGTGGAACCATAAGTATGGCTCCATGGCAAAGGGGTAATTTTTCTGGGTTGAGGGAAGCTGGCTCACCTATTGTTCTTGGCACATGGCTATCACCCTTCTAGACAAGACGGACAGATCAAAGCTGAAAGTCCACAGAAAACACTTGGCCTTTTAAAACAAGAAGAAAAATTAAAACCCCATTCTTTCCAAGTTTAATGTATCTATCTACTGAGTATTTGGGATTTTAGTCTAGAGAAATCAGCATGATCCTGAGCTATATTATTACCTTCTATCATTGAGCATCTATAGGGTATACGGAAAAGTATTCTAGTTTGTGGTAGTTTTTCTGTAAGGATGATCTATATTGAAGTTTTTGCCTCTATTGTGGAGGATTTTTGTGTGGTTGAAGGAAATATTCAGGGTTAGGTGGAAGATGCTTGTATCATTTGGAATCACATTAGATTCTGAATTTGGGGCAAAGTAGTACTTTTTATGACATGAAGAAAAATACCATAATATGGAAGTTTTTAACCATTGCTTCACTTAGGATCTCTAAATAGTAATTTATTTGACAAAGAAAAGCCATTTGTCACTGATGTGTCTTTCTTAATCCTCTGGAATAGTGCCTATTATATAGCAAATATTTGTTGTTGTTTGTGGAATCTGCCATTCATTAAGAAGCTTTCAAGGTATGTAAGCTGATCTGTTTCACACTTGTAATGGATAGAGATAAGACTGAGGGTAGATGAGTGTAGCAGGAGGGACACTTAGGCCCACACAACCTCCTCTTTATCAAACTATGTTACCAATTCCACTACTTAACACAAATTGTTTCACTCCTCTTCTTCTGTGTCAGCTCACACACGGCCTAACCAAAAAATTAAAATAAAATAAAAAGGGCAAATGCAGAATGCTGCGTATATATTTGTCTTTACCTTTCATGGGCTCCAATGAATCCTTTCATGGTTTATTTTTAAGTAAATATATTAAAATGTAATAAGAAGTTGTCTCTGAAAAAATAACTCATAAGGAGAAAATGGAGTGGACTAGGAGAGTACCATTTGCTTCTGAAGGCAAGGGTGAAGGAGTCAGTTAGGATAAATGATGCGCTCACCTCTGGAACACCCAAAATACCCAAAGAAAGGACACAGAGAAGATGGGGAATTTTGTTTTGTTTCCCTTTCAACTGGCTAGATTTTCCTGCCAGCAGCTTCATTTTCATGTAGCGAAGTAGTAACTGGTTCCTCAAAGGCTTATGAAAAGTGTGAGCCCTATTTACAATGCTTCCTCCAATACAACGTCCCTCCCTCTTCTTCCCTCTGCTTCAGGCTCTGGGAGGCCCTCACTCCTTCTTACCTTTCTTTTGCCATTCTCTCTTCAGAAGGAAAAAAAAAAATATCTTTCAAAGATAGCCTTGTCCACAGCCTTCAACAGGCTTAGCTTTTAAATAGTAAGATATCACCCTAGGCTTTGAAATGTCCACGGGGCTGCAGAGAATTGCCTGGAGGAAACAGGATGTCCACCTGAAATATGTGATGAAGTTGGACAGTTCAATGCTATTGCCGTGTGCCCAGTGCCTAGTGTGGAGTTTGGGGCATGAGAGGTGTTGAATAACAGTCTTGAATGAATGAAAGCATGCATGCGTGAATAATGCTGCCAGACTTAAGGCAACAGATGTCATTTGTTCCACATGGCAAAAAAAAAAAAAAAAAAAAAAAGAGTAAAGAGGCATTAATGTAGGTGCAAAAATCACCTGTGCTCACAAACAGGATTCTGGTATTATTTTTGAATTCTGGGTATAATATTTTATTTCCAAAATGAAATGCCTAAATCACTTACAAAGCAATAGAGTTATAACAGTCCCTCAGTCACTCGCTTGCAAGGGAAATTTTCAATACAAATAAAGTCATACATATTTATACTAGGGTAATTCAAAATAACTTCCTCACATAAGCACAGCTACGTTGAAATAAAATCTTGCCAACACTTCTGAGTACATTGCTTTAAGGGAAAAAAATGCTCCCCGTAGCGTCCGAACTATTTAAAAATCTTGCCAGCTTCTTCAACATACATCAGTTATCTCTCTTCAAATCACTGACAAGAATTTTAAAAACTGCTTCATCAGAACAACTGTTACCCTTTCTCCTACTCCAGCTAGAACCTGATCTTCAAAAAAGGACCATATTTACAGCTTCTTTTGAAAATTTGAAACCATTTGGCTGATATGTTTTTGCTACATTTTCTCTTCCTGATTTAATTACTAGGGACATTTGCATGAAAACAGGAGGATAGGGACATAAGATTTTTGTCTTATGAGTTCATCTGTTTCTGATGCTTATTTCCCACCTGAGACCAGTATGTGTTTTATTGCAACTGGGAGGCCAGGAGCTAGGTTGGAAATGATGAAGTTGCTGGGAGTGAAATAAAGTTCAGAAATAGAGACTCAGGAGGCTAAGGGATTGGTGGATGCTATGATCATACATTTTCTTCCAGGTTATTAATTTACAAAGTGATGCCATGGTAATTAGCCAGTTATTAATCATAGGAAGGAGCAAAGGGAAGGCTGGACATTCTAAGCAGCTTCACCAGGACGCTGCAACTTTACACCCCCCAGGAAACCCCCGGTCCATTCCCTGCAGATCACTGGGGGAGGGGGTCCAACCAAGGGGGAGATGGAGGCATGTGCAGTCAGTTGGGGTGAGGAAGGGAAGGTGTTGGCCAGTCTAACCTGGAACAGAGTTCATTAGCTGGAGGGGGTGGAGCCAATGCAAACCTGAGAAAATTTGGAAATACATACGCCCCCAGACAAAGGAACGCTCTCCCTTGGCTCTTGTGGCTCTGTTGCCTTCAATGGCCCTCTTCCCTCCAGAGCCATGTGGCCCTAGAGCAGGGGTGGGCAAACTTTTTGACTCGAGGGCCACAGTGGGTTCTTAAACTGGACCGGAGGGCCGGAACAAAAGCATGGATGGAGTGTTTGTGTGAACTAATATAAATTCAAAGTAAACATCATTACATAAAAGGGTATGGTCTTTTTTTTTTTTTAGTTTTATTCATTTCAAACGGGCCGGATCCGGCCCGCGGGCCGTAGTTTGGCCACGGCTGTGAGGCTGCATGGCCCATGGCCATGGGGACCCCCCACACAATGAACTGACGGACTGCAGTTGAGAACACAAACTCGGCTGCCCTGATGCTGGACTGGCATGTTCAACTGTGGAACGGAAACTCTCGGCAATGGCCTGAATCCTAGTCTGCTGAAAGCAAAATGGGGCTTTTTCCTTGACGGCATGGAGGGAAATGGGACCTCAGAAACTCAGAGGTTTGATGCCATAGAAAGAAAGCTTTCTAAGACACCTCATTCTCCCATGCGAGTCTCAGAGAATTCCTTTTCTTGTGACATTACAAGAACCCCACTTCCACTGGCAATAGGTGAGGACGCGGAGAGCTCCCCACTGATAACAAGCAGTTCATCATGTCAGTGACACACGCTGTTGCTATGAAAAAGGTTAGAAAACTGCAGAAATATACCTTTTACAAAGTGGGTGCTTCTTGAAGAAAAGCATGCCTAGGTAATTACTACTCTGTCACAGGTGTAGACAGTTATCAGAGATAACCATGAAGAAGCCGAGTGTATATCATGTGTGGACTCAAGAGATGACCACTGACATTGGAAAGGAGGCAAAATGCTCCCCTCATTCTGATCCCCTTGCAGATGCTGGTGGTTTTTCACAAGGAGAGCCAGAGGAGGCTATTGGGATAACTTCTGAGCCTCTCCCTCTGTGGTTCAATAGGCATGTAGAAATGTACATATTCAAAGCTGAAGTTGTAATCTTCTTCCAGCTCCTCACCTCCTCCCATATTCTCCAGCTTGCTGAAGGGCACCATTGTCCATCCAGTCTTCCAAGACCACATCCTGGGTTGACCTTTGACACCTCTCCCTTTTTTTAACCTCCATATTTGATCACTCAGAAAGTGCTAATGATCTTACCTCTACAAGTCCCCTAAAATGTGCTCCAGTTCCTCAAATCCCCCACACTTACACCCTGGCCATATTTCAGCTCCTTCCTGGAAGACCCGAGCCACCTCCTAACCGACTTTCCTGTTTCCAGTCTTTCCTCCCTTGTATCTATTCTCCACACCATCACCAGAATGAGTGAGTGATCCGAAACATAAATCTGACTGTGTCACTACCCAGCACAGCAGCCATCAGCAGTTCCCCATTAGTTACCTGCTCTGCTTCTCCAATTCAGGTAAATTTAAGAATGGATTTTTTTAAAATATATTTTTATTGATTTCAGAGGGAAAGGGAGAGGGAGAGAAATAGAAACATCAATGATGAGAGAGAATCACTGATCAGCTGCCTCCTGTACGCTCCCTACTGGGAATCCAGCCTGCAACCCGGGCATGTGACCTGACTGGGAATTGAACCATGGCCTCCTGGTTTATAGGTGATGCTCAACCACTGAGCCACACTGGCCAGGCAAGGATGGCTGTTTTGATATTGACACATGTTTTGAAATAATAGTGCTTCAACTTAAGCACTGTTTCTTCCCCATAGTTTTGGGTTAAATTGAGAACGAAGAAGCTGGGCCATGTTAATACTGCCTGTCCCCAGGGTTTGAGAACCCCAGTGTGAGAGGCACAGCCCAATGCGATAAAACATAGGTTCTTCAGTGGCCCGCTTAGGGCCCGTATGTCCTCTTCATCCTCCTCTCCCACTGCTCTTCAAATGGCCCATTACATGTTTGTACTAGTATTATTCGTATTTCCCGTTGAAGAAGCCATTCTGGTTTTTTTTTTTTTTTTTTTTTTTTTATGTTGGGGCTTTTGCCTATGCTATTTACTCTATCAGGAATATTCTTTCCTGCTGCCTTTATTGGATGACTTCCTTGTTCATTCTTTAACTCAGCTTACATGTCACCTCCTTCTGGAAGTCTGAGATTTGCTCTTCTGTGTCCTCATAGCACTTAACACTCTACCTGGAGTCACTCCTGCATTGGTGTTCTCTAAGCTAGAATAAGGCCTCCATGAAGCCAGGGACTCTATCATTTATATCTTTATACTCTGTATAAAGCTGAGTGCTGTGTCCCTAAGTCTCAATGTGATGTATTTGGAGGTGGGACCTTTGGGAGGGAATTATGTTTGGATGAGGGTGGGGTGCCCAGGATGACGTTAGTGTCCTTATCAAGAGTGGCACAGAGAGATCTTGCTCTCCTTATGTTCATGCCCCAAGGAAAGGCCACAACCAGATGGTGGCTGTCTACAAGCCAGGAAGCCAGTTCTCATCGGGCACCAAATCTACCAGTACCTTGATCTTAGAATTCCCAGCTTTCAGAACTGTGAGAAATAAATGTCTGTTGTATAAGACACTCAGTGTATGGCCTTTTGCTATAGCAGCCCAAGCACTAAGATAAAAGCACTAACAAAGACCCGACTACATTTCTGGCACATAGTGGACATTTATAAATCATTTTAGAACTGAATATGAATGTCATGGTACAAACTAATTTCCATCACTGACAACAAAGTCCAAGGACATGCACGGTCCACTAATGAACACATTCAGCCACAGGGAGGCTACAGCCTTCCCACACTTCATATTAATAGGGTACCCAAAAGTAGAAAATATATCATTGAAATTTTTGAATAACTTGCATTTAGTTTAGATGTGCATTTGCAAAAGTATTAAAATAAAAATACCTTTCATTGCCTGGCTGGTGTGGCTCAGCAGTTGAGCATGGGCACACGAATCAGGAGGCCATTGTTCAATTCCCAGTCAGGGCACATGCCTGGGTTGTGGGCTCAATCCCCAGTAGGGGGCATGCGGGAAGTAGCTAATCAATGATTCTCTCTCATCATTGATGTTTCTATGTCTCTCTCCCTCTGCCTTCCTCTCTGAAATCAATAAACACACACACACACACATCATCCCACCCATTTGGGAAGTCCTAAGTATAATTAAGATAAGGAAACATATTTGTGAAGATGGTAAGGGACAAATACTGTAATTCTTATGTGACAGATGAGGAAACAGGGTGTTGAAAGGACTGGTGCAGATTCACATGGGACCTCCATGGAAGCAGAAATTGAACCCAATGCCCTGTGACTCAGTTTAGTCCTGATATAGCCCCTCATTCAGAGAAATCATATATGTATACATATGAGAAAGGACACCTTGGTTTTAGGAGAACAGCCAGAAGGAATTTTTTCTGTTCTTTTCCATAATTGGTTTGTCACTTGTCATTAAATACACAAAGACACAAAAGTATACTTGTCCAAGAGAGTAGTTTGGGAGCTGAATTGGAAAATTAATTTGTTTTATTTTGGATAGGAGAGTACAGCCACAGGGATTATACAAAGACTGAACACTTAAAATATTTTTTCTTTGCCATGAGGTCATAAATTCTTTACTATGTTTTAACTAAACATAGTAAAACTATGTAAATATGTTACCACCAATTTTCCAGAATTTTTTGAATAAATGTAAGTCCCAAGAAAATGTATATTTTTTATAGTTCTGTTGTTGAATGAAATGCTGTTTCCAGTAAAAAGCTTTTACTTCCCTTCACTTAGAATTTTGTAAGGAAAATTTAGCAGATACTCTTTTGAAGGGAGAAAAATTTCACAAAAGTTAAAATGATAGCTAAAACATATTATTTAATATATTTGTGCTTTAATTCACTGTGGAGAGGCCAGTGCTATAAAATAAATTTTGCATACACTATGAAGCAACACCTGAATGCAGAGATGCTTATAATCTCCCTCCTACCTACCCCCAGAAATTGGTTAAACAGTTTTTCAAAGTATGCTTCTCTGCATGAATATGTTAAAGTTAAAATGTGCTGGCTAATGCATCAGTGTTACTGGCCAATTAATAAATTTAAATACGCGAGGGCATTTCATTTCCTAAACTAATGGATTGCTTGATAATGACACATGTGTAGCACAGATTCATTACCTTAACACAGGCTTATTAATTCCCTACTGTGTGCTGGGCATCATGCTGGGAATAAGGATACAACAGCGATCAAGACAGACCTAATCCTTGCAGGCTGCCAGGGAAGACAGACTGTGTGTGATGAATGCCATTGGGAGGAGAAGAGGCAGGCCCATCTAGCCAAATGATAGCTACAAAATAAAGTGAAGGCGAGAGTAGATCTTCCTAATGCACCAAAGGTCAGGCCTTTGAAATCCATCAAACAGCACTGAAATTCGTTTAAATCACCTGTGATGGGTTATAACCCTTCCAGGCTGGGCTGAAGGCATGTTGGACCTCAGAGGAGGCTGGAAGGGAGAGGGGAGAAAGCCCAGTGTCAGATTCAGAGAGGGAGGCCAGTCATCCAATGACAATACAAGAGCGAAAGGGCTTTGGTGCGCAACGCTCTCAAGAGGCTGACCGCAGGATCCGGGGTTCATTCTGGTGAACCTTCTTGCTGGCGATGCGGCAGTGTCTCTCACTTTCTGAGGGTTCTGCCTTGGCTGAAATAGGACCCTAGTCAGCTGCTGAGTTTCACGGACAGGCTCTAGCTCCCAGACAGGGGTCATTGGCGAGGGCCAGACAGATTATCAAGCAAACTGGGGTTCAGGCCAGGGCACTTGTTCCAGCAGAGAACCAAAGCGCACAGTGGGCACCATAGCAGATACAGTGAAGGCAGCAGAAGGGCCTAGGGGTCTGGGGGCCATTCCTCGGGGGCTTTTCGGGTGCCGAGTCCTCCAGGTGACAGGCTCAGTGCAGCAGTCTCTCTCTCTCTCTCTCTCTCTCTCTCTCTCTCTCTCTCTCTCTCTCTCTCCTCCATGCCTCTTCCCGCCACACCGCCCTCCTCTCCATAGTCCATTTGTTTATATTCCAGTGCTACTCTTATGCTCAAATACTAGATAAGACTTCTGCTTGCCACAAGAACAATGAATAATTTTGAATGTGAATTTGGGGATGTGAATAATTTATTGGGAAATAATAGTTTCGGTGATCGTCAGTTTATGAAAATATAGGTAAGGCTTGGGTTTTTTGCTGCAAAAGATGTAATGCTTGAAATGAAAACAAATGTAAACAAATAACTTTAATAGTTTGATATATTTATTGACTCCAATGGTTGCAATCATATTTTTTAAACCTAAAACAAAAAAATAACAAAACTATAAAGAAATCTTTAATTAGTGAATTATGCATTTTTTAAATTTCTTTTTATTATTTTGGAGAGGAAGGGAGAAGGAGAGAGAGATAGAAACATTAATGATGAGAGAGAATCATTGATGAGCTGCCTTCTTTATGCCCTACACTGGGGATTGAGCCTGCAATCTGGGTATGTGCCCTGACCGGGAATTGAACTATGACCTCCTGGTTCATAGGTTGAGGTTCAACCACTGAACCATGCGGGCTGGGCTGAATTTTGTTTTCTTAAGTATCTTCACTCTTTACTTGAGATAGCTGAGTAGCACACATGCACATATTGCTACCATGTAATAGATTAGGTCTTTTCAAATGGACCCATAAGCTCATTACAAACATAAGCTCATCACTGTTTATGTTTTTGTTCAACTGTATTTAAAAAAAATCACAGAGGAATTTATTTTTTGTTTAAATGTAAAATCATTTTTTTTTAAAATCCTTATCTGAGGATATACAGGGAATTGAACCCACAACCTTTTTGGTGTATGGGACAACAATCCAACCAACCTAGCCACCTGGCTGGGGCAACATAAGTTCACTCTTAATCCTATGTTTCCAGGTGTAATTTTTTTTAAAAGGCTGAGCTAGGCAGCACAGGTTTTTAACTCGACCACTTACCATACCACTTGGGCAAGTATTTTTGGCCAAGTCACTTAACTTCTTTGGGTCTTGTTTTCTACATCTGTAAATATAAGATAATAGCACTCACCTAATGGGCTCATGGTTTAGAGCAAATGAGACAGTGGGGATCCAAGTGCCTGTTAACTCTCAAGTGCAAATGCAAGTGTTTGGTATTTGTATTCAGAGGCAGGTTATACCCACATCCTATAAACCAAAATGTGAATGCATTCGATCGCTCAACTAGTTCCCCCAGGCAAGGCGTGTGAAATGGCAATGAGGAAAAGGGTCAGAGAAACTTTTGGCTTCTCACCAATCCTCTGCAAACTCTTTCCTAAGTGCATATTTTAGGAGATGAGGAAAGATAAAAGAAGGAAGGGAACTGCTCTTTTTCTCTAACCGTTAAAACATTTTCTCTTCCCAAATAATTCAGGCATAGAAACTTGAGGCCTAACTCAGTTTTGAAGGTGGCCATTCAAAGCACTGTTTAGAATGTTGTATTTATGAAAGTGAGGTGCCATGGACATGTACTCATATCAGACAGAGGTGGACATGAGCAGAACAAGCTTGTTCCCGGAGCCCTTCCCTCCTCGTGGCCACGGGGCACAAAAACCTGATGTCTGCACATGACACGCTTCCTTGGACAAAAGTTGAACTGTGTGTGTGTGTGTGTGTGTGTGTGCACGCGCGTGCATGCATGTGTGAGTGTGTACTTAATACGTAAAGGAAGAATGAAAGTGAGACATCAAACTCTTTCATTGACTCAAATTTAGGGCCAAATTTTAATAACAACAGCTGTCCAGATGTGAGACACTAATGAGAACATAAGGAATTCCTGGATAGAAAAGGGATGGTTGGCCCAATGGCCTGTCTCCTTCAAGTTTATTGCAACACACCTCCCCGTGTTGTCAGCATATCTTCCACCCCTTCTGCCTACATAAACATGTCCAGCTGTCTCTTAAACTCATTTTTACTTTATGTTTCACTCAATGGACTTATTTGGTAATTTGCAGTATTTTCCATATGCTGGTGGATCTTTGAATGAAGTCGTCATACATTATCACTACTCTTTTTTTTTTTACATTATCACTACTTCTTAACTAATTACATGAAATGTTCAATAATCAAATGTTTACAGCAGACAGCACTGGAAATTCAGAACAAATCAACTGAGAAAACAAATAAACCTGTAATAAATTTAGAAAGGAAAAGACTATTCTTTTGCTAAGCTATGTTTTAATCTTTTTGATGTGAAGATGTAAGAGGGGAGTGATTAAGGTGGGTGAATATAAAAACTGCCTGGCTGGTGTGGCTCAGTGGTTGAGCATTGACTTATGAATCAGGAGGTCACGGTTCAATTCCTGGGCATGCAGGAGGCAGCCAATCAATGGTTCTTTCTCATCATTGATGTTTCTGTCTCTTTCTCCCTCTCCCTTCCTCTCTGAAATCAATAAAAATATATTAAAAATGTAAAAACTTTCTTTTGCTATATTAACAAAAGTCTCAGCAAGAAGAAAATGCTAAGCTCAATTATGTAATAAAAAGGCTCTGGTGCTTTATTTTGGTTGGATTAAAGCCATATTTCAGACAATATTTTTATTTCCCTAATTATGTCAATATTTCAGGCTAACATAAATTTGACTTGAATTATTAAAATAATTAAATTGGTTCTCTGAATGAGTATAGAAATGATTTTACACTAAACACTTTCCCCACAAACTTTTCAAATGACTGAAGACCAAGAGAATTGGGGTGAATTTTTAGGTTTACTATGGGAACTTCTGTTTGGAAAATATACTTGAAAATGTCCTTTAAGATTTGATTAAAGCCCAAGGAAGTGGAAATAACCAGTGTGCTGAGGAGAAGTAATAAATAATTAGTATATAATTTAGTTGAATATCTTACTTTTTGAATGTCATTTCGTTAAACTATATTTTTATTGATTTCAGAGAGGAAGGGAGAGGGAGAGAGAGATATAAACATCAATGATGAAAGAATCATGGATCAGCTGCCTCCTGCACACACCCCCCACCGAGGATTGAGCCTGACTGGGAATGGAACCATGACCTCCTGTTTCACAGATTGATGCTCAACCACCGAGCAATGCTAGTCAGGCTTGAATGCCATTATTTAAAAATAATTTCAATATATGTGTATTCACTTGATGTATTTATGTAGAGATTATATATCAATTTTAGTTTTTATTGACAAACACGTAGGAGGAACAACATGTAGGATGAACCACTCACCCTGGCATTTCCTGGTTTTAGCCCTGAAAAGTCCCACTTACTGTGGAATCCCACAGCTCCTTGCAAACAGATACTTCACAAACACATATAAATATTAACATAATTTGCCCCTGAGACTAGCTTGGCTTTTTGGTCTGCCTACTCTTCAGACTCTGGGAACTCAAAAAGCAAAGTGTTACGTTAGCATTAAGGATTTTGCTCTCTTGTTCTAACAGCCTATGTTCAGGTGTCAGCACCTTGGTGACTATGGTGAAAGATGATCCATGTGATTTTTTCTTTTAAATTGTTTCCAAGCTTGGACAGATGATGGTTTACTTTAAAAAAAAGGGGGGGGGGGCGGTGAGCTGGAAAATCAAACCTATTTTCTTTTAAACTTTTCTTCCCCAAGTCACTTGCTTTCCAGACATGCTGTAAGATACATCTTGAATCTAGCACCCTGAATGGTCTCCAAAATCCCAGAAGCCTAAGTTATAGCCTATTGTCCAGATTCTGGTGGGAAAAAAATGATCTACATCTGAGTTATTCTAATCTTGTGTGCCTCATGATGAGAGGAATTCTGTAGTTTGCTAATTTTAAATTTGTGAAGTGTGACTTTTGAACATAATCAAGGAGAAGGTCTCAATAAAGAGTCCTCTCCTTAATGATTTTTAGCTTCAACAAAACCCTTTACAGGATTCCTCTTCCTCGAAACTGCTCTGCTAGGGATTGTGTAAGCTAGCATTCTTCATGGTAAGATGATCTC
Organism: Myotis nattereri; assembly: GCF_964212035.1. Taxonomy (NCBI): domain Eukaryota; kingdom Metazoa; phylum Chordata; class Mammalia; order Chiroptera; family Vespertilionidae; genus Myotis; species Myotis nattereri. The sequence continues at coordinate 68,091,892 of NC_138082.1, read as the reverse complement.
ATGAAAGGTGACCAAAAGATTTTAAACCCAAAGGAAATAACCAGTCACTCACTCAGAATTTCTACATTTTGCTCTGTGCACATGCGTGCGTGCGTGTGTGTGTGCGTGTGTGTGTGTGTGTGTGTGTAAACACGTAGCATTTAGCTACAGAACATGTCACACACTTCTTTCCTGGTCACCATGCTGCATGACTGATCCATTTCATAGGATGTGTTTAGTATGGTTCATTGCCCACTAGTCTTATTTAACAATTTGCATTAAATTGAATTTTCTATTTACAGGTGTAAATGGAAATTTTGGCTTCTGTGAATTTATTATTTACTGGCTGGAATGTTCTTGGTTAAATTAGCTTTGTCAATATTAGATCGTGTATACCTGGAATAAATTTAGGATATTTAATTAGAATAGCATCATAATAAGAACTTTTTTTTTTATGGCTAAACATTACTACTGAGGCCAAATCAGTATCATTCATCTAGGAGACATTTACCATCACTCTCTAGAGATTAAAAAAAACTATATGTGCATTTCTTAATGGATCAGAGGAAGTTAAATTAGTGGTAATATGTATAAATTACGCTTAAGTTCAAAAAGCTTGACACCTTTATCATCTGCTATAACATTTTGTTGATAACTAGAAATTTCTCACTTTAACTCTCCTGGCTTCCCACAGGCTCAAGAAGCCAGTACTTATAGACTGTTTGTAAGCTCTGGCTGTATGCTTTACCCATCTTGTGTAATCAGTCCTCAAGAAGTATCTTGTGAGGTGGGCATTATATTTATTTCCATTTTACAGGAAAGGAATGCTTCCCAAAGACTGCAAACTTGCCTGCACACATCCCAGTGAGAGGCAGAGTCAGTCACTCCCGCGGGCCACGGCTGTGTTCTGGGCCAACTCTCCCGAACGCCATAGCATTGCTCTCCTGCCACTGCCCCATGTCCCAGCTACCGCTCAATGTCTCAGTGTTTCAGAAGACGGCAATGCTGTTCACCACCTCGGGCTTGGGCGTATTGTTCCAGCCTTACCGCCTTTGCCGGACACTCTTAGTTTTGTTCTTGTTTCATTTTTGTTCTTTTTGCGTCTCCATCCCTGGAGTGGCCACCAGCAGTCATACTGGACCTAGCAGAAAATTAGCCAAACTCCTAAAACACTGAGTGTGTTTTTAATATTTTTATTTTTAGCTTCTCTCTCTTTTAAAAACATCTTTATTGAGGTATAAATCATATACCATGTAACTGACCTATTTAAAGCTTACAATTCAATGGTTGGTGTTATATTTACAGATATGTACAACCATCACCAGAGTCTACTTTAGAATGTTTTCATTATCACAAAGAGAAACCCTGTACCTTTTAGCTATCACCCCTCTCGCCCCATCCTTCCCTCTCTTTCAGCCCTCATCCACTAATCTACTTTTTATCTCTGTAAAGACTTTTCAGGAAAATTTTATTCTTTACTCGTCTTTACAGTTCCCAAGCACTGGATTATGCCTCCCTTCAGTTATTTGTCACCACATCCTGTGATCTCTTTCTCTCTTTCTCTGCCTCCTTAGCTCCCTCTTGAAACCAGGATGCCTTTGTATCCCAGGGAACAGTGCCCCAAGCTCAGTATAGGTTGCAAATGAATGAATCAAGGAATGAGGGGAGTTGTGGGAACAAGGAGGGTTGAAAACAAACATTTCTTTATGAGCACCTCCATCATGCCAGGCACTGTGTAGTGCTATCATATATAATCTCATGTAATTTTCCTAAAAATAATAAGAATAAGGTGTTATGGTCTTTATTTTACAGAAGAAACTGAAACCAAAGACAATCTCTTGTCACCCAACCACTAAGCAGAGAGCTTGGCTTCAAACCCAACTGTCTCTAACCCAAAACTTGTGTTAATTTCAAAACAGCATTACTACTCTTATTATTACTATCATGACTTTCTCCATGTTTTGGATGGTCCCTATGTGCCCCAAACACCATGACAGCTACTTTGGGGATATGATCTAATTTAATCATTTTAAGAAGCTGGTAAGTTAGACATTATTTTTATTTCAGACAATGAAATAGTCACTGAGAAGTTAAGTAATTTACCCAAGAACAAGTAGCTAGGAAGCGATGAGCTCAAGACCAGGTCTGTTGAGTTGCAAAGTATATATGTTCTTCTATCAATGTAGGGAAAATGCACTAGAGATCTGAAGGATTGCCTGGTTACCTAACAATATGGGTGACCAGACAACAAGACTGCCCAAAAAATTTTTCCAAGTACTTTTTGTTTTTATTGCTTCCAATCATAATTTTGGTGGTGTAGATATTCAGCTAAATCTATGTATTATGAAAAAAGCACTCTGTAGCCCTACAAGAATGTTTTGTTCACTGGATTCTTGTGTTTTAAAGCATCTTACCTATATATCTAAAGTATACTACACCCAATTGAAGCATTTGTTAGATAGTAATAAACTGGCTCCTCCTATTTTTAAGTATTTGATCATTCATTCATTCATTCAATATTTAGGCCACATAGTCATTTTTTCTTTTACCATATAAATTCTACCTTAGAGCTGTATGAAATACTGCTAAGAATCTATAGTAAAGATAAACAAGAAACATTATAACTAGATAGAAGATTTAAAAAATATACTCTAATTTTATAGTGATTTATATATTCTGATTTCAGAGTTTCTTCCCAGGATTTATAGGCTATTAAATATTGGGAAACCTTGGCATAACCATATTTTGGGAGCCAGTATAAGTGGAAAAGGAGCGGCATCAGATGACTTTAAACTTCAAATAGAGGCCTGTGCTACCATTTGGCATATGTCTTCCTCGTCAGTGACATCTTAAAAAAAAATAATACCTCCCTCACATGTATCCATACAGGTTGGCTGCCTGTAACTGTGCCAGGCTTCAAAATGTGTCACCTTTTTAAATCCTGCAAATTGTTCTGAACATTGTCTCTGTAAATGTTTTGGAAGGGCTTTACTGTCAGGTCAGCTTCCTAAGGGCTAGAAATATGTCAAACCTGGCAGCCTTCCTTTTAGTTAAGAGCCAAAATACAAATAAGTCGATTACAAAGCAATCAATCAATAGGGCCTTGCAGGATGTTATGGTTGGCATTGACCTTGGAGTTCGGTCCCGTCGTTGAACAGATGAGTAGGCTCCTCTGTAAACTCTGCAGGAGGTGGGTTCCCTTCACTGGCCAGGTAACCTTGGCTTGCTGCTATGCCTCGGCTTCCCTGTGTGACAGAGAGGCACATGCCCTTTATTAGATAATGCCCCAGGCATTTTCCCACTCTGAGTTCCTGTGGTGCCATGACAAATTCCCTACATTGGACCTGATGCATTTCTAGTCCTTAAAAAGCTCCTGACATCACACACAAGACTGTTCTAATCTTTTATCAGATCTCCTTATATATTTTCTAGAAGTTGGGCACACTGTCAATGTATAGTTATTGGCAAATTCATAACTGTCATTCACTATTGAAAGAATAAACAAGTGAGGATCTTTTTCCCGTTCAGAGCATTTCTTCCCTTTCCCCTCCCTGGTTTGTTGTTGTAGGGTTGCTCGGGGATATTAGGTTACTGAGCTTTGTTTCCCTTTCTACAAGAAGCTTTCACGAAAGTACTTTTGGGGGGGTCATATAAGAAACAATGACTCTCACATGCAAGTAATTAAAGGGATGGAAGGCAAGAAAAAAGTGGCACAAATTTGAAATGCCTAATTTTTTTCGTTCTGAAAGCTTGTGGAACCTAATCTGAACCTTGTATCCAAAAGTGTACAGGCTTTCTGAGAATATGCACTCTCTGACATTACATTGAAGTCTTGGGCGAGTTTAGTACTCCTGCGAGGCCTGGGCAGGCAAGTTTGGCAAGCTTGGCAAACAATCTAATCTGATATGATGCACGTTTTTCTACTCAGCCGTAAACATCTATTTCATTCAGATATCACCTGCTATTCTTATGGCAAGTCTTTGGAACAGAGATCCTAAATGTGTCAAAAGTATGGAATATATTTGTGATTGAAATAAATAGAGGCTAGGGTGACTTAGCAAACTTGTTTTCACATGTGCTGGCCAGCACTTGCAGAATTTTAAAGTAGGTTATGTTAGCCTTTCCACTTTCAGTGCCTTTGTGGATGTGGTGTTTATATATCCTAGATTTTCCAGGGCAATCCTGGATTGTAAATATTCTGTCCTGTTGTTCCCATAAGTACGATCAGACTTGTCAAGCTATGCGTCCTGAGTTTTGGTTTGGGAAATATGGACTCCGTATGTCCATCAGAGCCTGTTTGTTCTGGCCCGATGCCTCATGCTATTGCTCCGCCGTGCCCTACCCCTAGCCCACTTCCCGTTCTCATCAAAACCTTGTTTCTGCTTCAGCCCACTTGCTCTCTCTGCCTAGTGTCTGGGGGGCAATGTGAACAGTAACCTAATCTGTGCTAATGGGCAGGCAGGAGAAAATCAGGGTCAGGAGAATCTGCACAGCCTGTGTTCTGTCTCCTCCCGGGCAGCCTAAGCGGCACTCTGCAAAGAGCGGCTTGGTTTCCTTTATCTCCAGGACAGGGTTCTTCTACAGTTGGTTGGAGGGTGGGGGGGGGGGGCAGATTTCTCGGAGGAGGCAGGGGCTCCCACATTTCACTGCAAAGATGGCTTCCTCCTCTGTCCATATCTTGGGGCCAGTTTTGCATACGTGTCCCAGACACGAGTAGGTTCCGTAACAGTAGGAGAGGAATAAAAGGCCGGTGTGCCAACTCTACTTCTCTGCCCACAGCGATTTCTTCTGGTATATGTCCACTGCTCAAACGCTCTTTTTACAAAGTTGGGAAGCGAAACTGTTTCTATGACAATATTTGCTGAGACAGCAAGACAAACCTAAGCCTCTCCATTCCCAACTCTGACTTAAAAAAAAAAAAATCATTCTTTAACGAGGAGTCTAAGTTTAACATTGGTAGAATGATATTTAGGATTCTTTGAAATATTTTGTAGATTATAAGCTCATTGCCTGCCATTTTCCTTTTAGCCTAACCTTGTTATTTTTATTTATTTTTCTGATTTTATTATGCAAACATATAAAGATTTCCACTAACTGTCCAAACAGCTTGCTTTTAAAATCTCTGCTTAAACACTTCTATTTGTATCATATATTTTTGGCCTTGGTTTAGCACTTAACTGTGATATATTTTAATTGAAGCTCCTCTGATTTTTTAAAAAATAACTCCTCATTCTTCTGTAAAACAGTTACCTTTTAGACATTCAACCAGTGTTCCTGCTGGCAGTTTGTATTATCTTAAAAAGCAACATTAGTACCTTGACTTTTCAGTCCTGAGAGCATTTGCTCAACAAGATGCTTTCAATTTCACCTACTATTTTTTTTTTATCAGACCTGGTTGAGTCTCAAGAACAATCCCTTGAGATTGTTGACTATTTAGGAAACCAGAAGAGCAAGCAAACACCTGTTGTCTTTAGAAACAGGATACAATTTAGCATCGTTCTTTTTCTAATCAGTATCTGAGGAATTAAACTGCCTTATTATCAAATCCATGCTTTCCTCACAGTCTGTGACCAGTTTGTTTTCCTTGATCTTTCATGTCTGTGTTCAGCTAATTTAATGCTCATTGTAGAGTCACCCAGTCGCCCTTGTTAACTGTAATCTTCTATTAATTGAATGTAACTCAGGGCTTAGTATACATCAAACATATTAACTTCTGAAATTTTAATGACAAATCTGAGAGGTTGGTATTATTATCCCCATTTTACAGATGAGAACTTAGGTTTTGAGTGGATTAATCATATTTTTTTTTGTCTCACAACCAGTGAGAAGGAGGTTTCAATTCAAACCAAAGTCTGTCTGACATAAAAACCCCCATTTCTAACCGCTGTGTATAGTACTTCCTGTTCACGATGGGTAAAGGTGCCTGTATGTAAATCCATATAATCATTGACAATGGACTTCCTTCTTTTCTACTTCAATGTGCATATATAAAATCATGTAATATTAACTTGTTGGTTTTCTGTTTTTCACTTGAAAAAAGGCCGAAAAAAGGCCATCACATAAAATAAGAAGTGAAAGACTTCCTTGTCCCTCTGAGGTCTCGCCCTCCTTGGTGTGTGTACTTTCCAGGTCCTCCCAGGCACAGCGAGATGTTACTCTACAGACATTTCCTTTTCCATTTTGAAAGCCTTATCTTGGGGTTTATTACCAAAATCACTGCAACTTATCACTGCCTGCTTGCATAGGAAGCATATAAAAATTCATTTCTCTGCAAAATCCTGTAAAACAGTTTCATGGATTGTTTTTTTCCTCCCTTTTTTATAAGAATTTTGAGAGTCCGAGTCTAAAATTTTTGAATACGTCAGACAAATAGTTTTTTAGAACCCCAACTCTTCTCTTTTCTAGGAGTGATATAGTCAAATGCCTAATATTTCTTACTAATTTTTCTCTGAGTGGATGGTCGGAGATTCTTATAGATCCTTTCCTCTTTTAGATCAGAAATTTCTTTTAAAAACAGACATTTATTTAACACAGGTTTGTTCAGGCTTCCGCCCTCTACTAAAAATGGGGGTGTTCTCTTAATGAACAAGTTGGGGAGGCGAGGGTGAAAGGCTGAAGGAAAGACAGTCATCGTCGCCGAAGTTCCAGGAGCACTTGGGCTCCTTTGAATGGACCAGAGCTGGTCTTCAATGAAACTGTGAGGGCAGAGCTTGCCTTCACCCTTTCTTTGACTAGGACTTTCTCCTGTCTTCCCTTGGGCTCCAAATGATGGCTGTAAATCTATTATATTTCCAGGTATGCGCCTGTGTCTTTGTTAAATGTTGGTTTCTCTCTGCCTGACTGTCAACTGTGAAAGCCCAGGACTTTGTCTTAGTATCACAGTGCCTAGTCAGCGCTGCGTAAATGGGTGTAAAGCGAAGGCAAACGTGTATGGGAGTGATGGAATGATGGCTGATTGCTGTAAACGACACAGGAATTTGTAATAAGGTATTACGTTTCTGTGAAAAACAGAGGTTAGTGGACAGAGCACAGGTTTGGAGTCCTTTCCCCCCCGAACCCTCCACTTACTAGCAGTGTGATCTCGGTTGAGCTCTGAGGTTTTGGAGCTCAGCTGTCCCATCTGTGACACGGGCATAATATCACTCACAGCCTGTGGTGCTGGCAAGATTTCATGATTAAATGACGTGACATGCCTACCCTAATCTTCAGACGACACAGACTTGTTTGTTGATTTCAACATTTAGAAATATTTACTTGTGGTAAAATACAAATAATATAAAATTTACCACCTTAAACATTTTGAAGGATAGAGTTCAGTAGTGTTAAGTACATTTACATTGTTGTGCAACCTATCTATGGGAACTCTTTTTTTCTTGCGAAACTGAAATTCTATACTCATTAAACTACAACTTCCCATTCTCTCCTACCTCTGGCTCTGGGAACCACCATTCTTTTTTCTGTCTCTGTGAATTTGACTAGTCAAGGCACCTCATAGAAGTGGAATCTGACAGTATTTGTATTTTTGTGACTGGCCTGTTTCACTTAAAACCTAATGTCCTCAAGGTTCATTCACATTGTAGTATGTGTCAGAATTTCTTCCCTTTTCAAGGCTGAATAATATTCCATTGTAGGTATACACCACATTTTGTTTATCATTCTTTCATTCATTTACAGGTGGATTGCTTCTATCATTTGACTTTTATGAACACCACAGCTATTATCATGGCTGTACAAATATCTCTTCCAGAGCCTGCTTTCAATTCTTTTGGGTAAATACCCAGAAGTGGCATTGTTGGATCACATGGTAATTCTATTTTTAATATTTTGAGGAACTGACACACTGTTTTCGATAGTGACTGCACCATTTACATTCCCACCAGCAGTGAACAAGTTCCGATTTCTCCACATCCTTCTCACCACTTGTTATTTTCTCTCTTTTTGGTAGTATTTATCCCAATGAGTGTGCAGTAACACTTCACTGTTGTTTTGATTTGCATTCTTCTAATATTAGGTATTTTGAGTATGTTGAGTATGTTTTTATGTGCCTTTGGCCATTTGTATATCTCCTTTGAGAAACATCTATGCAAGTCTTTTGCATACTACATCTACTTTAAATTAACAGCAATTGTAATGTGACTACTATTGCTACGAATGATCAGTCACTAATTTGATAATTATTTATGGGGCCTCATCTGTAGCAGAGCCCACTGTAGGCATTAGTGATACAAAAGAGGGCAAAACAGACATAATTTCTCTTCTCAAGGAGCTTACATTTGAGAAGACGTACAAAATAAAGGCGTAAAATGTAGACTATCTTAAGTAATGATAAGCATGTGGGGAAAAACTCAAGTGGGGAAGGAGGACAAGAAGTGGGAAGGGATTGACATTTTAGATAGGGTGGCTAGGAGAAGCCTCATTGAGAAGGTGCCTACAGTCCTGAAGAGAGTGAGGGAGCGAGTGGTAGCAGTCTCTGAGAGAAGAACTTTCAGGACAGAGGACATAACCAGCACAAAGGCCAAAGGCAGAAGCATGGCTGGTATATTTGAGGTCCAGTGTCAATGCCCTTGGACTGGAGCCCAATGAAAGGAAGGATAATAGGGGAGTAGGACTCAGGTGTATGTCTGAGCAGGTGCTTGCTTGCACACCAGCACGCATGTGCCTGGTCAGGTAAAGCCTTGTAGGTAAAGTTGTCAGATGAAATATAGATGCCCCATTAAGTTTTAATTTCAGATAAACAATGAATAATTTTTTAAAAAATATAAGGATGTCCCCGATATTGTGTGAAACCAACTTGTACTAAAAATTATTCCTTTAACTGAACTTTTACATTTTTATTAGCTAAATATGACAATGGTCCTTGTAAGCCATTGCAATGACTCAGGGTTAGATGGGGCGTGACACCATCTGATTTAGTTTTAACAAGGTCTCTTGCTGTTGTGTTGAGACTATACCCCAGGGAAGCAATGATGGAAATAGAGAGACCAGTGAGGAGGCTTTGACTAATCCAAGCAAGACATGGCAGTAGCATGGACCAGAGCAGTAGCAGTAGAGATGGTGAGAAGTGGTTCGATTTTGAAGGTCATTATCAATTTGATGTATGTGCTTCTCCTTCAAGGAATACTTATATTTTTAAAAGAGGATACCCTGAGCCTGGCCGGTATGGCTCAATGGCTGATGATCCACCTATGAACCAGGTGGTCATGGTTCAATTCCCGGTCAGGGCACATGCTTAGGTTGCAAACCCGATCCCCAATAGGGGACATGCAGGAAGCAGCTGATCAATGACACTCTCTCACCATTGATGCTTCTATCTCTTTCTCCCTCTCCCTTCCTCTCTGAAAGCAATAAAAGTATACTTTAAAAAAAGAGTGCTTTAAAAAAAAAAGAAGATACCTTGAGCAGTCAATGTTTTATCTAAAGGAATGAATCTTCTTTCATCCAAATTAACATTTAATTAGCATTTGCTATATGCCAGACACTGTGCTGGTTGCACACAGTTAAATAAACACCCAATCTCGGGACTCAGGAGCTTGTATTGTAGCTGGGAGAATTCAGACTCTGGGCTGTGTGGGGAGAGGAAATACTGGAGGCATAGGTGCTTGCTGCCCTAGAAGTCATGTCAAAGAGATGCCATCCATTCTCTTAGAAGAGGGGTGGCCATATAGTTTATCATCCAAACCGGGACACCTTTGAGACTGCAAGGACACATTACTAATAATTAATCCAGGTAAAGAGATTCAAATCAGCACTGTCCCAGGCAAACTCAGATCTGAAATCTTTGTTCTTATAACAAATGAGTTCTTGCTCACTGAGTATAGAGAAAAAAACATGGCTAAATGAAATTTGACCTGATTTTTTTATAAAGAGTATAGAGAAAGCTGCCTATGTCTTCCTTTTCTTGAATGGCATTATTTTGACTCATCATGTTTTGCTTTTTGAAAAGTGCTTGTTATTCTTACTAAGTGACTTAAGCCATCACCATTATGTTTAGATCAATGAGGCAAAAGCACATGAAGGGTTTACAGCTTTACTGCAAGTTTTATGTGCTGGAGGTAAGGTCTATAGGCCCTACCTTGTGGATGGAGCCTGTTTTCTGCTACTGAATCAGGCCTGCGGGGGTTTTGGTCACTGCAGTGAGAGTGCTGGTGAGTAAATGCAGATGCACTTTAGTGCACTGTAATGTGATTTTTAAAATTGTTCAAACAATCAATTTACTGTTGTCATCACATCCCTTCTGATTTTCAAGTGCAAATTTGACACCACCGTTCTTATTAACAACTAAAAAAAAGTTTTGCCCCTCAAGTTTCCATTATAAGGGATGCATTCTTGAAGTGATGGTTACATTAAAATTCTTGCTACAAATGAAGCCAGCTAAAAATGTTTACCAACTTGAATTGAGCTCATCATGTTTTGTTTGCTGAATAGTGTTTTGTGATTTTACCAACATAAGAATGAGTCTCCAAACTATTTTTAAAAGTGGAGCTTTTACTCTAAAGAAGTGCTTGCCTCATTTTCTTCGTGCTACTCCAAACAAGATGTTGTTTATTACTTTGAAACACTATATGTAAACCCCAGGAATATGTTAAATATGATTGAAGTCTTGGCTGTCTTTAACAAATTGAAGTTTCCAGAAATTTAGCTGTGTTTAAAAACCAAAGCCATGTTTTCAGGAAAGATTTCTATTTCCAAATATGTGGTTGCCCAAACCTTTTATATTTTCATGTCAAATTCAGCTGCCAAATAACACACACTGTACCTTAGCTATAATAGAAAAACACACATAGACTTCAGCTTTTCAAAAGCACTGCAAGAACAACTATGATCATATTTCTTGAACTTATGCTATTCGTATGCATATAAGTGTGTTTAGAGTAAGGTCTGTAAGGCACCAGTCACTTATACTGCTACAAATTGACATGCACAGCACAAGATTGGCACTGTGTAACAGCCGATCTGGGAAAATACAGGAATTCCTAGCCAGACCAAAATATGAGGTCAAGGAAGTCACTTTTATAATAATAGTGGTTATCTGTTTAGTGTGTGATCTGGCAGTGATATGATGCTGACCAAAGGCAATTATGTATATTTCTAAACTGGTTGTGTGCAAGCCCAGAGTAAGAGAAATCCCTCAGTTTGTGATAAAAGGGTATTTATTGCTCTTTTATTTCCTTCGTATGCTTTACTTAATCATTTATAAAAGACAAATTAATAGTGAATGCCAATTGCATTTTGTATTTTATTATGTAGCCATTGCTACACGTTTGGGATAGCTATTAATATGCGCTCTTAATAGTTTTGGCACAAGTTCAATGTCAACGAATGAATGATGTACACATTTTATAGTCTTCTTAAGGGATTATAATGTGGTTCAGTGACAGTGTGTCTTGATTTGGGGAGGGGGCTGGGTACTCTGATATGACTCATAAGGGATAGAGACCTATTAGTTATTTTTTTCTCATCTAATGCAATGATGTAAATTTTTTTTCTCCATTATAGTGCATTTTCTTAGAATGGCATTATCAGGATTAGTGTATAGATTAATGCCTAAGAAATTGGTTGATCACATGGGACTATCTTTTCCTTTATCCTCTCACTGTGACTGAAAAGTCATATTCTGTATTGTCATCTCAATGACAGTGTGATGGCACAGCAAAGGAGTTAGATGGGCTTGTTGCACACACCTAATGCAATGGTCTTTTTCTTTTCAGAAAAAAATGTTTATTTTGAACAACAAAAAAGACATTTGAGTGTTTCAAGAGTCAGGAAAGCTATGTGGGGGAAGGTTGTTGTTTACCTACTCCGTGGGCAGAACAGGGAGAAATGGGATTGGATTTTAGTAAAACTGGTTTAAAGTAGCCATGCAGAAGCACGTACATAAACCACCACAATGGGTTGCAACTTCTGTCCTGTTCCCAGGGACTCCGCAGTGGGCTCTCCTCACCCAGGACTCAGCACAGTGCCCTGGGCAGGCGGTGGGGTGGGGGGGGGTGGGGGGGGGTGGCGGAAGGGGCTGGGCCATTATTAAATGAGAAAAGAGAAAGGACAGATTAGGGAGATGCTTATAAATGGCAAAGCATTTGGTCCCAAGGTGAGGGATTCATTGTAAGGTTGAATGGAACATCTACAAGAAAATCAGAATTGAAAGTATTGAAAAATCTTCCTAGAATTTTAAATTAAAACAATATGCCGTGTTTACTCACACAGTTTCCACGTTCTCCTCAGACCCTTACAAAGAAAGTTTGTACAGCATAAAGGATGTGGGGCTATCACACTGGGAGTGGGGGAGTGGTGGGCTGGGTGACTCCTGCCCCCAACACAATTCACTGTTGTGGGAGGGGCCTGGGAGATGAACTGCAGTGATTGCCTCCGAAGACTGACTATGCGATGGTAAGAGGGATGCGTTGTTTCTATTTATTCCTGGAGGGTTCTTCCACTGAGTCATTTTTTAGATGGGTGAGAGGGAATGTGGTCAGTTATATACCATTCCTTCTAACATCCCGCTGGACCTCAAAAGAGAATTTTATTTGGAGATTTTTAAAAAAAGGCTTTAAACTGGGAGCCAAGTGTAGCCACCAGACATGGTGGGGTTGTGAGTGCTCAGAGAAGGTGTCCCTCCTGTCTGCATGGGGACTGCTTGCTACAAGACCAGCCAGTGTCAGGTTCCAACCAGAAAAGAGCAGGCAGCCTTGCACAGAGCCCAACCCTTGGGCTGGGTTTTTGGTGGCTCGGTCTCCAGGGACTTCTGTGCCAGGTCTCTGGAAGATGATATGTGGGGCTGATGTGGGCAGGGTGATCGCTTATGAAGTGAAGGCACTTTAGAGTTTACAAGCTTCATGGGCCTTGGAAAATACGTAAGGACTGATCACAATTACATTATAAGTAGTATAAAATCCAGATTAGCAAGTATAAGCAAAACACATCATCAGCTTCATTTATTGTCAAAACGAGTATCACAACAATGTCATTGCATTTGAACACAGTTTTTAGGTTCAACGTTTCCTAAACATTCGTCTACATGCAAGCATGCCTCTACATCAGCGGTTCTCAACCTGTGTGTTGCGACCCCTTTGGCGGTCGAACGACCCTTTCATAGGGGTTGCCTAAGACCATTCTGCATATCAGATATTTACATTATGATTCATAACAGTAGCAACATTACAGTTATGAAGTAGCAACGAAAATAATTTTATGGTTGGGTCACAACATGAGGAACTGTATTTAAAGGGCCAGAAGGTTGAGAACCACTGCTCTACATGCTTGTTGATCACTTGGAAGTCACAGTTGATTACAAACACAGCGTATTACTTGAGGCCTAATATTTCAGAAGCAAAATTATAAAGATCCTTTCAAGATTTTTACAGCAGAATGATCGATGTGGGCGATGAGTACATTTTAATCTGTTTCATATAATTGGTCTCTGGAAGTAATGGGGCATAGGGTCTGCAGAGCACTTACATGGCCTCGAATCTGGGAGAGTCTGAGTGGGAAAATAAGAGGTTAGTTATATTCTAAAGGGTGCTAAGAGAACATTGCATCTAGATGCCCAACAACATTATTTAGAAAGTGAAGTATCCAAGAGCGTCGGCCTGCGGACTGAAAGGTCCCAGGTTCGATTCCGGTCAGGGGCATGTACCTTGGTTGCGGGCACATCCCCAGTAGGAGATGTGCAGGAGGCAGCTGATCGATGTTTCTCTCTCATCAATGTTTCTAACTATCTCTCTCTCCCTTCCTCTCTGTAAAAAATCAATAAAATATATTAAAAAAAAAAAGAAAGTGAAGTATCCAGTGAGCCTGTTACTTTCAGTGAAATCTTTTATGGCATCAGACAGATAATTGTGGAAGTGACCGATCCAGTCCTTAGTACCTACTAGCCAATCTGGATGAGGAAAATGTGGGGGTGTGACCTCGTGTGAATGATGCTGTGCAGTGCATCTTGTGATGTGTGCTTTTATGTTAAATGCTGAAAGTTGGTTTAATCTGTACAGTCAAGACAAGTGCTCATTGTTTCCCGGTGGAGCACAGCCCTTCGGTGTAACTCGTGAGTTGGGCAGGGCGCTGACCACGCTCCTTTCAGTTGGAGGAGCGCAAGTGAGTGCACAGCTCACCCTGGAGTATTTCTTAGCCTGCTTTGAACTTTGCTCGATAATGTGAAATGAAGATTTTAAGGTTTGTTTTATTTCTTACATGACCACATTGTTTGCACATCCACAGATAAGAACCCACAGGTGCTTCCATTTCAGGCTACTCCTAGCTATGTTTTTAACATTCCAAGGGGCTATATTTATAATTGGGTGAGTCCTTCAATGCACAAACAAAGGAATGCTTTTAATTAATCTAGTTGTCTAGTGCATAGATAGAACAAATTGCTCAGGTTTTATTTCCTTATCTTGTATTCTTCACAAGTTCTAACTAGGACAGACACCCAGGTGCACTTAGGTAATAATAGCTCTAAGGTCTGTTTTATCAACATGCATACATTTGGGAGGTAATATTTCTGTAGGATTTTTAGCTTTCGTGCCTTACTCTTTGTTTTTTCTTTCACACAACATTATGAAGCATTTGTTGCAGGTATTCATTTCATTCTTGATAGAGGAGACAGCCAAAGGCCCAGACTAATGAAATGACTTGCAAGGCCGCAGGTTTTAGTTAATCCCCCAAACAAGGGCTGCTCTGTGGATTTCTAGATGAACTCTCCCACAGCCTCATGAAGAAAAGGCAGGATGCAGTGTTTGAGTCATTGGTTCTCCCACTCCATGCTCTTTCCTTGCGTCGTCCCAGATAAGAGCATCTTCAGGTAGAAGCTAACCCACAAGCTTCATGAGGAAGGCACTCTGTGTGTCTTGTCACCTGTGTTTCCCTGGGCACGGAGACGTAAATAATTACTAATACATATTTGTTAATCAATGAATGAGTGAATAAATCAATGGGAGTAGTGGCTCCTAACAGAAGTTGGCCAATGGCAACTAGGGCTCTCTGCAAAGCTCCAGAACGGTGGGCCTCTAGCTGCCCAACAACCTGACACAACATAGGAGCACACCACTGTCAGTGTCTCCCTTGGCCTGGCTTCGCCCGCTCTGCCCCCTTCACTCATTCTCCTCTAGACAGCTTAGCGGAGGGTCTGGTGCAGAGGCCACCGGCTTCGATCTGTTTCTCTGCATCAGAAGAGGTTAGAAAGCATGGATCCTGTGAGGATCCGATGAGGTTGGTGGAAGGTTGGTGGACGGGTGTTGTAGCAAAGGTGTTAAAGGGCTTAGCATTAGTGTGTTTGTGTAGGACTTGCACACTGCTTTAGCCTCACTCGCATTCAGCACAATCCTCTCCTTCCTCCTGTCCTTTCCCGGAGACAACCAGTTTGTCAAAGAACTGCCATGACTGAATTCCGCCGAGTGCAGAGCTGGTGCCTGACACTAACAACGGTGGTACCACAAACAGCACTGCGCAACACATTGCTCTGCGTGCTGGGAGGGACTGCTGAGGTCACCATTCCCTGCTCCGTGCCTTGCCTTCTCAAGGAGGGCCACAGCGACACGTTCCTCTGTGGTCTCATGACCAGGCATAATTGTGTCTCCCCTGGGCAAATGGGTGGTTCTTTGTTTTGAGGACAATGCAATTGATGAAATGGTAATATTTCCTTCTTCATGCAGCCTGTCTGGAAGCTCAGATTTGAACTTATAGATTATCTCTGGTAAGTATATAACACTTCCTTGCAAGAATTTTGTCTCTCTTAATTTCACTGTATTTTCCCTAAGGCTCATTTTAAATTTAGTTCATCTTATTGTATCGACTGTGTGTTTTTTTCTTTAAAGAAACCAACTTAAATATTTGGGAAAAATGTAAGGTATAAGGAAATAAAAATGAAGACCAGTGTGTTCATGGTATACCTTCATTTATAGACTTTTTTATTCCCCACGCCTTAATTTTATACCTTTTTCTACTCTAATCTTAACATCAACCCACCACTTTCTAGTGTCATAATCCCTTTCAGATTCATTTTTTTGGGAGTGTGTGTGTAAAAATTTGACCATTGTATTACATGTAAGATATTAATAATTGATTCCTCAGCTTCTACTTTCTAGAAATGTGAATTTAGCTAAATTACTTAATAATGTTTCTTTTATAGGAAGAGTAATGATACTTATTTTTTGTGAAGGTTGTGACAATTATATGAAATATTATATGTAAAGTATCTAGTATATTCTGTGACACATAGTAGGCCTTTTGTTTCAAAACATTCTAAGTGGAAAATACACTGAACTTGGAGTTTAAAATCTCTTATTCAATCATTAGCTTATGACCTTTTTTATATTTTTAAACATTTCTTTATTGATTAAGGTATTACATATGTGTCCTTATCCCCCCATTGCCCCCCTCACCCCCCACTCATGCCCTCAAACCCCCCCCCCCCCCCCGCCCGGTGTCTGTGTCCATTGGTTAGGCTTATATGCATGCATACAATTCCTTTGGTTGGTCTCTCCCCCCTTACCCCCACCCTCCCCTACCTTCACTCTGAGGTTTGACTGTCTGACCTTGAACAAATCATTTTAATTCTTTGGACACATTTTTCTCATATGTAACTTTACGGCATGGCCCTAGAGTCCTTAGGATTCGAGCTTTACTCTTTTTGGACTCTAAGGCTGGCCCTGAGTGACATGTGAGACTGCTCTCTGTCCTCACTCATATGGCACAAACATACCCACCCGGGCACAGAGAGGTCTCGGGGAAAGGAATCCAGGTCTGAAGCAGGGAAATGAACAGGCTCCTTGCGCTGGGATTTCGTTCTTCACTGGTGTTGAGTGTGGTATTTGCCAGGGAAGCAGTGTCTTCTGGAATACCCTGACTTGCTGGGGATTATGGTCCTGAACTCAGGTAGGTTTCAAAATACATGTCATTATGGATGCTGCTTTCTGTAATGAGTGTCTGTAACCTGGTTGCTTGGTGATTACCGGTATTTGGAGAGGAAGCAGTGGAACAAAAGAGACCTGCTGCTGGTGGTCAATGGCCGTGTTGGTCAATGACCACATTTGGTTCAATCATGGAGTCAGTCAAAACAAGTGTCTGTGTACAAGATTTGGTTTCTATTCAGGAACTATTGGGCAATAGGAGACCCCCAAAGCAAGAGGGAACTCATTTATCAAAAGATGAATAAAGGAAGAGTTCATAACAGATGATGCAGAAGAACAATCTACACTGAAATGAAGCTGTACTCCTGACAGTTCATCAAGATGCAGGGGAGCCTGTGGTTAAGAGCACAGCATTTTTAGTATGTGGTTTTGGCCAAGTTATTTAATCTCTCAAAGCCTCAGTTTCCTCATATCTCAGAGGGAGATTGATACCTCATAAGGTTGTTCTAAGGAGATAATATAAATGCCAAGATATGTTAATCACAGGTAAGTATTATTACTAAAACTATTAATATTATTGCAAGCCTAAAATTCACACTGGATTTTAAGGACTTGCTACCCCTAATCTAATAAACTATAAGAATGTAAGAATAAATGTTAAAAACAAACCTTTAGATGATCAAATGACTGAACTATAATGAATATGGAGAGAAAAAATTCTCATAAATTTTTTAAATCAGTGCACCATATTTATTTGTTTTTGTTCTGTAATTTAATCTCTGGAAGCTTATTGTAAAAAGGTAGCCATCTACTTTGCATTTGATTTATTTCATTCAGTGTATATGAGGTGGGATTAGAAATTAAAGATAGTGGTTTCCATAAACTTTCTTCATTGTTCCACACTCCTATTTGCCTACTTTTGTCTCCTAACTTTGGGTGGAATAAATGTACATTTGCTGAACTTGTTCAAAAAGAGAATTAAGACCCTGAATCATGAAAAAAAAAAAAGACTTTACTTTGTAACAGAACTTTAAAAAAAAAACTGTGAAATATTTAACCAGAGTAAAATGTTTCAAAAAATCAACCCCGAAGAAAGTGAGTATTAAGATACTGTGAAACTACTCTTACAAAAACAGAGAAACCACTGAAAACTAGTCTGGTTTGGGTCCAAGTATTTTCGTCTCAATGAGCTTCAACTTGCATTTGGTCCACTGAAAATTCAGTGAAATTTTGAGCATTTAAGTGGTGATCATGTGTGGTAGCCACGGCTCGGAGCAGAGCACCTGGAAGTGGGGGTTTTCTTGTGTTTCACTGTCTGAATCTTTCAGAAGAGAAGTGAAATTCTATAATCTGAGTTTCATTGATTTATTTAGTTTTGACCTGCATTTTCATGTGCAATTTCTTCTATGTCAGGTCATATGTTAGTCTCTTTTGATTTGAACACTTTATAGATAATTTTGCAAGCAGCATTTTCATAGAAAAGAAATTAGGACTGAAATCTAGGATTCTGGCTGCCTAACACAAAAAATCAGGATATCCTAAATTCAGTTTTTAAAAGATGTTACATAATTACTCACTTATTATTGAATTGATGCACTAGTTCTTTTTTTTCCCCAAGCAGTTTCACCACATTATTTTTATTTAAACTTTTTAAAAATCGTGGTAAAAAGAAACCCATAAAATTTGGCATCTTAACCATTTTAAGTGTATGGCTCTGTAGTGGTAAGAATATTCACACTGTTGTGCAACAGAGCTCCAGAAACTTTTCATCTTGCAAAACTGAAACTCTATACCCATTAAACGATAACTCTGCATTTCCTCCTCCCCCCAATTCAAGTGGGGTATGTATATGTTTTGTGATTACAATTTAATGAGGTCAGAGGTCATTTAGGTGAAATTGAAACTGTAGGATACTGTGTACTTGGAAGTATGAACCAGAGGGATGAGTGTTCACAGGGTTTTTATTAGTTGAACTATAAGGATGCTACTTTAATGGGACACCTGCACTTCTTGAAAGACAGGTACTGATCGTAGTTTTGAGTAAGAAGAATTACAATAAATATCAAAACCAGGAATGGAATAAGGCAGAAAACCCTGATAATGAAGGAAGATAACTTTTGAAATATGTAAATAACCAAGAGAAATTGTGAAATTGTTTTCCATTGAGATATTAGAAAGGAAAATATTCACCTCAACATTGTGACTTCATTGAGGTGCTGCCAGCATGCCAAGAGGTATAGTAACAGGTCCTTAACCAACCCGCCACTAGACTTTTCAAAGCTGTGCTTAAGGAGTCTGGTGTGGCCACAGTACAAGGCAACATCCAGAAGGAGGTGATGTTGAAATGTGGGTAGTGATATCTCACAGCCTTCCTTTGCTTAACGGAAATCATTTTTAAAATGCTCAGGGTCCTGGTTGGGAAATGAACATCATGGAAGAGGTTTAAGTGCCAGAGGGAGTGAGGTCCTGACACTTTGGTGCTGCTGCCAACACTTATTTTAAAAAGTCAAGATGATGTGGTGTCATCTTATTGGCTACCATCATTATCTTCACAGCTCCCATGCACTAATATGATGGGCGAAATATGACATGATAATGATAATGATGGTGCTGATGTGATGATGAGAATAGTGATCATCTGAACTCCTGGATGTTCCATCTTTCCATCAGATCTCTTGCCTGATGTCTCAAAATTTAAAAACTCAAGGTTTGATGATACTTTGTAAATCTCTACATACAGGGTTAAATTTGTAGATTGTATTACCTAGAGTCACTTAAGACATGGTTCTAGCATTTTTTCAGGTAAACTTTATTAAACTGGTTTTGATGTGTCAATCTGGGAACTTAATTATCCTTTATAAACTTGTTTCCTTGCTAAAAATGTATTTTGAGTCCAAAACAAATAAATTAAAAATTTCAAGGAAATGCCCTTTTTAAGTAGGAAATTGTTTCAATTTGTTCTTGTAATTCTATATGAGCATTTAATAAAATATTTTAATTTGGTTTTGGACTGAAAGCTATAGCTTAATTTTAATAATGGAGAACAGTAGGGTAGCTAAAAAAATGAACAATACTGCATGTACTAAATAGAAAGTCATTTATATTTAGTCATATGACTTTAAAATATAGGATAAGAGTTTTTAAACTTCAATTGCATTTTATATAATGATGCTTTTCTTATTTTGATATTAACATGAATTCTCATGTCTCTAAACTCACATCAGATGTTTTGCCTACTCTGGGCTTATTGTGAGTGGTGGTGAGAGTTCATCTAAAATTTAAAGTATGTTGTAAACAATCTACAAATTAGTGGATCCAAACACAAATAATCAAGTACAGATGGTGTTAATGCTACTTGGGTAGTGATGGACCAGAGGAAAATGTAATGGAAAAGAATATGCAGCTGCAGTGAGCTATTTCACTAAATCTGGGCTGTCAATATTCTCTGGAGAGTTATTTCTTGAAGGTCCTTCCTGTGGGGGAGTGTACAGTGATAACCCCAGGTTCAACGATAACACATCGGCATATGAAGAAAAACCACATGCTGCATTTTTTACCTCATTCATTGTTTGAATTGATCAGCTGATTTGGTCTCTAGACCTGGGTTCTTTTCCTTTCTCAAAACCCCACCTGATTCTGATTCTCTTTCCCTCTCTTGGTTGATGGGGACAGTTCCTGGTTGGAGGAAGACTGTTTTTAAGACAAGAGAATACGGGTGTCTGCTCTCCTCTACTAGGACCTACATCAGCGTTCATACGGTGGGCACACCCTCTGAGAAGGACTGTCATCGACAACTTGGGGACATTAAACATGTGGAAAGGGTCCAGGGAACAGTAGAGATGGCACCTAATTAGAACTCCAACGGCCTTGCAGTTAGGTTTAAGGAAAGTATAATAATTTCATCAATATTTACCAATAGTTGAATGTTTTCCATGTGCCAGGTGCTATGTGCATCATCTTGTTTAATCTTTACAAAACCTTATAAGGTAAATCAGATTAATATCATTTTGAGAAACACACACACATATACAAAAACAACAACCAGAGATTTAGAGAAGTTAAATTATCTTCCTCAAACTTATGCAGATGGTAAAATAGACCTGGAATTTAGTCAAAGATTGTCGGACACCCATTATTCTGCCAGTGCTGGCTATGGTGGTTGTGGGGACTTGAGACCTGGTTGCTGTTCTTTGGATGACCACTTTGTCCAGTTATTGCCAATTAGTTAAATTTGAAGTTCTTTATAGTTCTTTGGTCTGTTTCCTTCCTCTTTTTCACCTCTGGTTATTTTCTTCCCACTTCTCCTATCTCTCTCAGATTGGGAACAAAGGCCGTGATTCCTGCCCATGCCCTCCCTGCACCACAAACCCTGGGTCAGTTAGGACAGAGGAGGAGCCAGAAACATGGTGAGGAGTCCGTTTCTCTCTCTGTGCACTTGAGCCCAGCTCTCAGGACACGTTTAGATTAGGCATACTCAAGGATATCCATGAGTCATAACTATAAGCTTGGTCGTAGATAACTGTATTGGGTGTGTTTAAATGTACAACTCTGTTTTTCTATCATTATGTGATATTTCATGTTGACTTGTCAAACTGAGAAATACCCATATTGATTTTGCAGAAAGCTTCCCATGTGAGATAAATGCACTCAAAGACGCCTCACAAGTAGCTCTTTGGCGCTTCAGATGTAAAATGGATCACTCCTCAATCTGTAATAGACCCTTCCGTGGAGCTCTCCAATCAAACCTCAGAATTCAAGGTGAAATTGAGGGGAGGATGGGAAACCCCAAGAGGGGAATTTGAGTGAACTAGCTGAGAAAGGAACCTGGGGTACGTGCTGCCTCTTTTATTTTTTTCCCTTCAGTTCTTTTCTCCAGCATGGGAAGGCTGTCAATCAGCGCATGACCTTACACGCTGCATGTGTGTAATACCTGGTACAATGAGACCAGCTGTAGCACGAGAGTCACAGGCCCCTTTGATTTCTCCCCATTTGCCTTTTTTTTCCCTCCCTGACAACCTTTGGGTTATTTTTAAAGAAGCTATTTTATACAGATTTATTATTAAAGTTTCTCTTTCCACCAAATTATTTATATTGCTGTGTTTGATAGAATAAATTTCTTATCTATTGAGAAAAGCATAAATAATCTCTCAAAGAAGTTAGTGATGTACGATAACTACTTTAGTTTGAAAGAATTGTCATAGTTTGTGAAGTAATGATCCTAGCAAGTACATCTTATTTAGGAATCATGTTTGTAGATCATGTAATGACTTTTAATTAGTTTGTCCCCAGTAAAGCAATAAGACAGAGTTACCTCTAGGAGGGGAAATAGTATTCTTTTGAAATTAGTTTTCATGTTACATTTCTTATTTATTTGGGGGCACATTTTCAGTTGGACATCTCCAGGTTAATAATAATAGTAATAAAAACTCTTTCAATGGGCTATTTAGTTTGGGGGAGCAGTGAATCATTGCACCAAACTAAATAATAAAAAGTGTGCTTGGGAATTGATGCTCTAAATATAGAATATGTTTGATAATAGTTTTTGATGCTCAAGCTGCTATGAAACGATTGCTATCCCATAACTGGCGTAGTTTTCCTAAGCCATGGAGACAGTGTTGTTTGTAAAACTCACACATCAGGCTAATCTTTAAGAGCATATTAATTGCCCGGGAGGTTTATATGTTTGCTCTGCACATGTGATTAGAGACCAGGCAGCGTCTACAGCATAATTTTAGAGATGGAGAAAATGACTATTGTAATAGTTGCTACTCTCAGTTTCCTCTACAGCACTGCCCTTACACCTTTCTCTTTCAGGCGTTTTGTAGCATCCTAAACAGAAGGATATTGAAGGGAGCTGATTCTGCTTTGATCCTTGTGCTTGTTGTCAAAGCGCTTGGGATTGAAGAGACTGTTGGCTACAATTGACTGTGACAATTAGGAGATGATCAGAGTCCTAGAGTGGAGCACTTAAAGGGTAATTTACATGTCAGTTTGTCGAATAAAAAAAAAAAAAAGATATTCAGCTAAGGTTTTTTTCCCCCCTCTGAGCCTTGTAAACTGCAATTTGTGCTCTGGTTAGAAAAACCTGGCAGAGGAGTTAGGATAGCCATTACCATTTGAAAAGAAGCAATCATAAGGCCGCTGCTGAGCCCTTTGTCCACTAAAAATGCTGATTTGCAGGCGGTGAGTGAAAAAGTGGAACTGTCACTAAATAAAACCTTGAGCTAGGTAACTACCTCCCTCCCACTCCTTGGCGGCTTTTTTGATGTTTGTTAAAGGTGCTTTAAAAAAAATGGATCTTAAATCCTACACTTACTATCGTTGTAACATTGTTATTGGTTATGAATGACCTTTCCTAAAAAAATAATAAAAGGATGCACTGAGGAAGCGGTAGGTGGAACGCACGCCAACAGTCAATGGAAAGGGCTAAAGCTGGCTACCAGATGTATCTTATTCGTTTCCCTTTTGTACATCATCACAATTTTCCTCTAGTCCATCCTGTGTGCTGCGCTATTTCTCCCCTGCTGTATCAGTGTGCCCCCAGGCTTCTCCGTTTTATTTACACTCCAATTTTAAGGTGGGAACTGTATTTCTAACCTTTGCATGTTTAGCCTATTCGAGTGCAGTTGGCTAATTCTTTCCAGTTATTATGAATAAAAGTGCTATGTATCCTACAATTAATGTAGGTTCAGTCCATGATGGGCTGCCATACACATGTGGTCATCTCTCTACTTTTCCATCAGGTAATCTACATACACGAGTAAAAAAAAAATATATAGCTAGGACGCTAAACGAGGATAATTGCCAGTAAATATATGGTGATAGCAGTTGCATAACATCCATTTAATTGTGAAATAGAATAAGAAAAATTAGTTCTTTCAAAACTTTGTGAGCCTCCCCCACCTCACCATGGAAATTAATAATAATAACATTAACACATAGTTAGTTGCAAGATTGTCATTTGTATAATTGTCAAAAAAAAAAAAAAAGAGGTTATGTCTCCATACAACCATCCTGTCTGGACAGACATTTAAATTTGCTGTGTGTGTATCTGATTCAGAGATGCATGCGGACCTTCAATGGCAGATACATGTTACATCCCGTTTAGGGGATGCTGGCTACGGTGAAGGGCATTTGAGAGGCAGCAGAGGGTTAGAGATGAGTTGGACTTTATCCTAACACAGTGGTTCTCAGCCTTCTGGCCCTTTAAATACAGTTCCTCAACCATCACATCATTTTCGTTGCTACTTCGTAACTGTAATGTTGCTACTGTTATGAATCGTAATGTAAATATCTGATACACAGGACGGTCTTAGGCGACCCCTGTGAAAGAGTCGTTCGACCGCCAAAGGGGTCGCGACCCACAGGTTGAGAACCGCTGTCCTAACACTTCAGCTTGGATTGATGAGAGCTAAGAACATGCACAGCTTTCCTAAGCCCATTGGTGTTCCCCCATGGCCTTCCCCTGGACACTGTGTCCGGGGACACTCACTACTTCCAAATTAGAGGGCTTTATTTCTCTTCAGCAACAAGATGTTATTTCAAGGGGTGCATTGTGAAAGGAGGGGTAGCTTACGTGAGGAGTTTCTGAAAAATCACAGTGGTCAGTGGGGAGCCCCATTGAAAGAAGACAGTGATTCGCAGACAGACATGGGTGCCTCCTCTGAGTGCTTTGCAGGAGGGCCCTGAGCTTCGTAGTAATAACGTTCAGAGCTCTGTAGTGTGCCTTGCGTACATGACCCCCTCCGCGCCCCACAGCAGAGAAGGACAAACAACCCAGAAAGAAACAAGAATGAGTAAGTGAATAGCTGGTTAGGTGCAGAGGATAATGAGAGAGGGAGCCGGAGAGGGAGGGCTGGGTCTTCTTACTGTGCGTCTGGAGAGCGCAGGCAACAGCATATCTGTATCAAAACTCAGGCCCAGCAGGAGGTATTGGTCTCCCAGGTAATGGGGAAATGATGAGCAGATGAGCCGTCCTCCTATCGATTTAAGCATTTTGTTCCAGCCAGTCACAATTAACTTTGATTTGTTTTTACTTTCCCCTTATAGGTTTGCATTTAGAACACTCGTGGAGCACTAATGGTCTAAAATTCTGGTAACTGCACATTCTCTTTTTAGCGGTGTAATGAGTGAATGAATGAAAAGGCAGGGATTGCTTGCCATTCTAAGTGGGAATTGCCAGAAGATTTCTTCTTGACTGAGTTGTTTTGGAAGGTGAGCTGAAACAAGACTTGCAACTAAAACGGAGGAACTCTGCGTGTGGTTGTCCGATGTTTCTCCTCAGGGGGGAATTCTGCAGAACTGAGCTGGGATTTAGGAGTTGATTTAAATTTTATTTATAAGAGATTATTTAAGTGAATCAGATGAAAACATTTGAAAGTATGTATAGTTGACTCTTAACAAGTACATGGGAGTCTTTTGCAAGCTCATTTGAAATTATTTGAAATGAGTTTCCCTGTTTACCATCACAGTGTCTTTTCAATACACAACTTGCCATGTTGTGACAAAATAAATCTTTGAAGCGCTTTGAAAAGTTTTTAGAAATGCGCCTAAGGAAACAATATGTAAACCATTAGTTAATTCACACATTAATTTATTGAAATATTGCTGCTACTTAAAAGTCCTAGAACTTTTAGCACAATATTCCAGAACATTTATTACTGGCTTGTTTTAATAAGCTGCTCTTTCTTTACATGTTTGGAGGTGGCACTAGAGTTGCCAGGTTTAGCCAATAAAAAGGAAGAATTCCTAGTCAAATTTGAATTTCTGATAAATAATGAATATAATTTTTTTAGTATAAGTATGTCCTGCAATGTTTGCATTTTTTTCTGGCAACCCTAGGGGGTACTCTGATTGGGTAGATATTGCAACCATGCATTGACTGGATCATTTAGTTATTTATAAATTATGAATAGTCATTTGTAAGTCACTTTACCTTTCACTGTCAGATTAGATAGGCCAACCAGCTTGCTGCTTTCAAATAGAAACCAAAGGCTTTTTAACTCATTAATGCTGAGCTTAATTTCCCCCTTAAGGTTCCTGGGGCAAGCTGTGACTTGTCATTTCCAGCATCATAATTGCTGCCTGACTAATACAATGGCGCCTTCAGAGGAGTCTGGTTTCCCTACACTGATCAGGCTCTGACTGAGGTGTTTGGTGGTTACAGGGGTAGAGAAACGAATGATGCAATGAGAATATATTATCTTGGCGAAGCCACATCTGTCCTTTCATTGGCAATATTTTGACTACATAGGGAGCTGAGTTTTAAACCCTTATAATTTTGACCCTGGTAGGGGCTTCTGGGAGGGAAAGAGTCTATTCCTCACATTTCTATTTTATCTCATTTAAGTTTGTTTACAATAATCTAGTTGCCATGAAAGAAGCTAAGCTAAAACTTACAGAACGTCAGATTTATCTTCGGGGCCAGCATCAGTTCAGGCTGCTATAACAAAGTCCCATAAACAGTGTGGTTTATAAACAAGAGGAAATTCTCATAGTTCCAGGACGGAAGTCTGAGATCAGGGTGCCAGCGTGGCCAGATTCTGGTGCAGCCCCTGCCAGGTTTGCCCACATGGTGGAGAGCAGGGCACTTGTCCCTTTAGTTCATGGAAGGGCACTGATCTTATCCACCAGGGCTCCACCCTCGTGACCTAACCCCCTCCCACAGGCACACCTCCTGATACCATCACATTTGGTGCTGGGATTTCGGCATGTGAGTTTGGGGGAGACACAAACACTCAGTCCGTAACAATTTGTCCCCGTCTGGATGACTTTTGTCAGATGCTGTCAGTGAGGACTATTTGTAGCACAAACATTTGGAAGGCCTGTTTCCCATCCCCTGAGCCCCCAGCTACTTTCAGCCACAGCTTCAGTGAGTGGACGGTTCCTCTGGGCCCAGGCCTCCAGAACATTTTCCGAATCTCCCTAATTTCTGCCTCAGGGCCTTTTCCAGAAGTGCAGAAGCCTGCACACTATGCTTTCTTCAGCTAAGTGTGGCAATGTGGGGGGAGTTCACACCCTCGGGGGCAGCCCTCAACTAATGGGAGGCAGGAGCCTGTGGACAAGTGTTCCAGCCGCGTGCCCTTTGGACAGGCCTCCTGAGAGGCACGCGGCATGCTTCTCAGAGGGCCCATCGTCAGCAGCAGCGACCTGATGAGCCCTCATGGCACCTTCTTTGGAAGGATTTGCCCCAATCCTTCCCCCATTCTCTCCCTGCTCTCCATTCCCTCACACCTCTTTCTAGTGATAACCAATAGGCATCCCAGTCCTTGCCTCAGGCTCTGCTTCTGGGGGCACCCCTGCCCAGACACTCCTGATGCTCCCAGCACCACAGCTCTCTCTTGCTCTAGGTTTAGAGATTTTGTGTCCTTCGTATCCATCAAGGTTTAGTACTTTTCTTATTATCAGAAGAGAGTTCTGCCGCTGTACCTACCACTAAAACTGAGTCATATTGGTTACCAAGTACTTCATGCACATTCACCTCACCCGAACTCTCCTTTTCCATAAGAACCACTTTTTACCGAACCCCCAATTTGTCACTTTCCATGCAGTTAGGAGTCCACCTATGTGACAGTTTCTAAAACCTTCATGAGGTTGTTAGTTTTAAACAACCAAAAGGATGAACACATGCAATTTCTTCGTGTGCTTTACTGTTTACTCTTGCTTTCTTCTGGCAACTATAGTAACTGGTAGTTCCTCAAGAGTGAAAGTAGAAACTACCAGAGTCCTAGTGCCACCGCCACTGGCAGGATTAGCCACACCAATGAAAAATAACAACATTGGATGTAACTTGATCTTTCCATGGTCAGCAATGGGAGCTGAGTTACAAGCAAAAGTAAGTTTTGTGTATTGGATTGCAAAACTATAAGTGGGAATCTAATGTTTTGCCATTCAACATGTTGGATGGGAACACTTTCAGATCCAATACAAACCAAAGGAACCTCAAAATGTGTGCAAATGTCTAAAGGAAACTTTTTAAAAGTTTTTTTTGTGTGTGTGTGTATGTGCATGAGAACCAAACTTCTCCTTGCCTACAGATTAAGTTATTTTGATTGGCTGAATTTCAATGGATAAATTAAAAAATAATTATTAATTATTTGCTGTTTAGTTATAAACCAGTTACTGTGTCTGAATCCTAATTAGAATTAGGATATATGAATCTCCGCAGCTAATATATAAATAAACATAAATTACACAACTGATCCAATTAGACATATTGGATTCACATCCATGTTTACAGAGCTAATGCTAACAGTGGGAACAGACTCCATCCAGAATATTTCCTAGACCAATTTTAGCAAAGTCCAGGGCATCTTCTCTCAAAATGCCGAAAGCCACATCAGCTATGCAATCTGTCTACAGATAAACTGCTCTTTGGGTAATGACACTCAACCAACTTAGAGGTGCTGGATAACTATCTTAATTTATAAAGATGTACACGCTACCTAACAAGTATTCATTATCATTATTAGGCAGATATTTGTGACATTGAACTTTCACTGATGGAGGGAGTCCTTTCTTTGTACTAATGCCAAATTCTATTTGAATCAGAACTCTGATTTTTGGGGTCTTGAAAGACAGAGTCTGAGGAATCCATACCTTTTCATAACAGAGAGAAATAGTTTCTTCTTACACGTATATTGCCTATAGTTGTTGGCAGGGTTGGGACTATTACCAGAAGTTAGAGACAGAGGGGAAAAGCCATGGATCCCCACCAGCTACTATTCAGAGACCAATGAGCCCTTTGGGATGTAGCCCAACAATCTCGGGAAAGAGCCATGCTTTCTTACCTTTAAACCTTGAGCTCAGGAAAGTTGCTTCAATTCTGTTAAGTAAGAGTGACTTTACTTGGGAATATTGGCCGTTCTCCTCATTTAGAAGCATATCAAGAAGTTAGTGGATTATCATGAAGTGTAAGCTTTGAAAAACTGACCTTTTGACCATCTTACAAGTCAATATTGAGTCTGATGTAGAAAAGGTCTCCAGTTCTTCTTTATCTATAACAAGAGGCCCGGTGCACGGAATTCGTGCATGGGGGGGGGGGTGGGAAGTCCCTCAGCCTGGCTGGCATCCTCTGGCAATCTGGGTCTGCTGGCTCCTAACCACTCACCTGCCTGCCTGCCTGATCACCCCTAACCACTCTGACTGCCTGCCTCATTGCCCCTAAACTACTCGTCTGTCTGCCTGATCGCTCCTAACTGCTCGCCTGCCTGCCTGATCACCCCTAACCACTCTGCATAACTGCCTGATCGCCCCTAACCACTCTGCCTGCCTGCCTGATCACCCCTAACCACCTCTGCCTTGGCCCCTGCTGCCACAGCTTCGTCCGGAATGAAGTTCAGAAGGTTGTTCAGCAGTCCAGGCTAATTAGCATATTATGCTTTTATAATAAAAGCATAATATGCTAATAAGACTGGACATCCTTCCAGGAGTCCTTCCTTTGGATAAAGCCACAGCAGGCAGGGGCCCAGGCAAAGGTGGCAGAGGCCCCGGCCACAGTGGTGGCGGGCAGGGCCCAGGACTAAGGCCCTTGCATGAATTTTGTGCATCGGGCCTCTGCTGTGAATGATAAGTGGCATGGCCAGGATTACTGGGTGAGTGTTTTGTCCTTGGAGCTCTCTGCTAGAGAGTTAGGCGGAGGCCGACCAGCATACGGGGTCCCTACATTTGAGTTGTTCTTTGGTTAACAGCATCCTTCCATCACTTCTGCTTGTCACCAGGGACCTGATTGTCTTATCACATAATCAGCTCTTTGACTAATAGTCTAGTGTTCTTAAAGAGGTTTTGACTTTATATCCAGGCAATAATTTAGGCACTGGTAGGATCTCTATTATTAATGGTTATTTTATTATTTGCTTATTCTCTAAGTGTACAATTCTGTAAATATTCCATTATTATGTAATATGATACTTAGTATAGTACTTCGAGAATAAGTGGCCAATACATAAAATTAGTCCACTATAAATATTATACAATTTGCAAACAATGCTCTGGTAGAATAAAGCAGGCTTCAGAAAACATGATTTCCCCACACACTCTAGTTACATGAACTTGAATTAGTCCTATTACTTCTCGGACTTCCTTTTCCTAATATTTTAAATAAAGGAATTGAAAAAAATGATCTCTAATTTTTCCCCAGCTCTATGGTCTATGTACTTGTTGAATGATGATTAAAAATATCTGTAATAATAAAAGCATAATAAGACCGGACAGCCGAATGCCCTTCTGGATGTCCTTCCGGACAAAGCTGGGGCTGCAAGGTCTGAGGCAAGCCACTATGGCTGTGAAGGCTGAGCCCCTTGCACAAATTTCATGCATCGGGCCTCTAGTAGCTACATAAGTTCTCTAGTTGGAAGGATATGCTTTCTTTTTCGTGACTATTTCAAATTTTAACAAGCTTCATTTAGGTAGGGTACTGACATTTTCTGCAGAACTCTAGGAATACATTGTTTGCCTAAAACTTTTTGTTTATTGATGGCTAGGTACAAAACAATTAAGAATTTATAAAATGATTCAGCCTTATTCTCATGTGTCAAAAATCCAGCAATAAAAATGAACACTTGCTTTACTTAGAAAAGTGTGCACAGGCTTTTGTGAGTTTCAGGATGATAACAAGGTGTTAGAATCATAGAATGTGGAACCGTAGATTTATGTTTGGTAGACTGCCAGAAACTACAGGGTCGAAAGAACATGTCGATTTATGTAGATTTTCAGGATTTTGTTACCCAGTCTCAGGCTGTTTGACCGTTTTGGGGATTCATATTCTATTTCTAATTCTTAACCTCAGACTAATTCTTTGAATAAAAATATGATTGACTAGTAGGTTAAGAATGCAGATCTGAAAAAGTTAATTTGTCTGACCAAAACTAAGAAAAAATGAATTTTAATATGTCCTATATGGTTTGGAACACTTAAAAAACACCCATTCATCAAATGTGAAAATGTGTCAGTAATTTATTTTAAGTTATTCAACTATTAATTTTTATATTTTACATTCACAGCTTATTTATTGTTTTGCAATTTCTACATCGTTGAAGTGGGTCACTTTTATCAATATTTCACACCTGAAATGGCAAGTTAATATTATTGATGGTGACAAGAAATTAAGATTTAATTTAGTCTGATATTTTCTATTGAGCAAAGTTTACACTGTTATCAATAATGTTGTTTGGCAGTTAAATGCTTTAGATTATCTTCTTATAAATACATAGTATATACCCTATCTATATTGTGCCTTTATAATTATAAATCACTTATCATTATACTGTATCCATAATAAGGCAACATATAGTACTAATACCATGCTAAATATTTGTAATTTCCAGAGACTCAAATACCTAGTAGATGAAAAGTGGGCCAAAAGGAAGATTAAAGGAGACATTCTGGACTCCTTTAGCGAGGAAACATTCAAAACTTGATTTGATATCAAATTTAAGGAGAAACCATGCCAATAAGAAAATGCACTTTTTCAGAATTAAATCCAGCATTTGTTACTTAATAACATTTGCCATTTCCAATTTTTCGTATGTAGCAAATTAATTTAAAACCATTTTGCTCTTCCAACTGCCTTTGTGTATTGTGTTTCTTTTTTTCATACTCTCTTGGATAACATTTGAGGAAAACTCAGACTACAACAGTCAATGGTTACCGTCAGGATGGGAGACAGTTGTAAGACCAAGGAACAGGTGGAGTGTGTGTGATGGGAATATTCACTTTCTGTGCCACCATTTTGTAGCAGCTCAAAAAAAAAATTTTTTTTTTTAGCAAATGGTGGATATTGTTTCTTTACAAAAAGTGGTTCTGTACTGGATCCATCTGCGAAGTATAAACATGTCATCAGCACTCATTTTCCATCTCCAAAAAACATTCCCCATGTCCATATTTGATTTTCAAGTGCATCTGTGCGCTGATGGAAGCCCTCCCAACATGCTGCCACACAATTGCAAAACCCACACGCTTCTGCCTTTGAATCCAGCTTTCACCAGGGCCCGGCCTCCCCTGGGCATCCGCGTGTTTCGAAGTTGCAAAGGTCCTCCGGGTGACCCCAATAAAAGGAGCTTCAATGTCCCTGGTAAGGCTACGTTATTCCTTTCAGGGAGCTGATTTGTGTCCGTGAAGATTTTTCCTACTTTGCTTAAAAAAAAAAAATTTTTTTTTTTTGGTATCTTAGCATTTCTCTCTTTGTGACCACACGATGCTCCCCTAGTTATGAGTGCTTGCACTATCGACTTTCTCAATGACTACAGTCCCATTTAAGAAACGAAGTGGAAATCTTCATATGAGTTTGGTTCCTCAGAAAGTTTAAGTAGCAAAAGCAGGGAGATTGTCTCAGAAAGTTGAAAGGCAAGCATCTGAATTCTATGAGTTCTTAACGTTATTGATAGTCGCATAATCTAAAATAAAACAGCCCTGAAGAATTTCATCTCTTCATAGACACATTTAGAAGGGCCCCCCTTGGTAAAGGAGGAAATTTTATTTTACTCCATTGTTTTCCCTCCACAGAACCAGAGGTACCTTCGCTAGGGAGCAATGGAGGAAGCCTGGCCTGTCATTTTTAATCAGGTTGTTTTAGGTAATTTTTGTTATGCCCCTCATTACTGAATTGTTTATCAATAGGTGCAGCAAGTGTCACTAGCTTTTCTCATCAAACCAGGTCTGACAAAGCAGCACAGTGCATGGGAAAGAGGCAGCTAGGTGAAACTAATGCCATAGATGTTTGATTCATTAGGAGCTTATTGTTAACGGGGATGTCTGATTGTAAAGGCTCAGTCAAGCAAAAGAGTGCAGAGTAATCAGTTGGATTTATAGTTTGCAGGGCTCAGAAAAAAAATCAACATAAACCTTTGGATATAGCAGAAACAGAAAAATCCCCTTTGGGCAGCCCTAACCTGGAACCAGCCAAATAAGGTCATGCTACATGAAGGTTTCCTGTTAGGTGATGGGAGATAGAGGCGGATTAGAGCCATATGGCACGGCCTATCATACCTTCTGACTTAAGATAACAAAGCCAAGCTTTGTGCTTAGCTGTTTTTGACTGACATCATCAATTTTATTTTATGTTGGTCACCTCCGGTAACAGGAAAAAATGGCCTAGGGTTGATAATACATGCTTTTTTTCTTTTTCCCCCCTTTTAGTATTAAGATGCCTAGAAGCTAGTTTTGTGCCGTTATAAATTTCAAAGAATTAGTAGCTTGCTCTTCTATCACCCATCCTCGGGCAACCGTCAGCCCCACTCCCCCTTGTTTTCAGTTTGTACCTTGCAAATGAGAGGCAGCCTTATTCAGAACCAGATGTACGGCTCCTAGAGAATGAGCATAAGCTGGTGTACTTTAAGCCTAATGGGAAGTTTTATATGCAAGGGCCTTGAACTGATTAGTATAATTCCCTCTTTAATACAGCTGTCCCTCCAGATTAAGGTAAACCAAATGTTGCAATCAGAGATTAGTGTACCTTGCCAGTTATTAACATCCCCAGTGCTCAGCAAGCACGTCAGACGCTAATGCTGTGTATTTATTTGCCACTTCCCCACTGTAACTTGAACTTCTGCACCTGTCAAAGCATTCCAGCGAAGAGAGGGGCATTATTGGAAAGCAAAAAGTTTTATACCTGTACACCTGTTTTGTTTTGTCACAGCTTGGCTTTGCTTCTGGCATGCCAGGACTGCCAGGTGCTTTAATCTGCTACTCTTCGGGTTTTGTAAAGAGAGACTTTGTGGGCTAAATTGCATTTGTTGCTTTCACATGCTTTCCTTTATGCAACTGGAGAGCTGCTCACCTAAACTGGTGGCGGGTGTGCATGCACGTGTGTGTGTGTGTGTGTGTGTGTTTAGAAAAGAGGTAAAGGGTGGGTGAGGTTTCTTTCCCAGATGACACACCATATCTTCTGTGCTCCTCAGCGTCAGTGGTGTCTGACGTCACAAGGTGGGTCTCACAGCTGTACTATACTTGGCAGGATATCCTGCTTTCTTGCAACCCAGATGTCAAGAAAGACAAAGTCCTGGCTATCTCAGAAAGATCTGGCCCTGTTTCTTTCCCTCCTCTGTCCCCGCCGGGGCACACTTGGACATTAGGGCTGAGCACATACAATAAGCACACCGCAGCAGCGTGGGGCGGTGGCCAGGGTGGGCTTTCGGTAACATTTGGTCCAGTCTCGGCGCTTCCTGATCCTTTTTCAGCAATGTGACATATGGTCCCTGCAAGTAAAGGGAAAATAATGGAAAGTTTGAGGAAGAGGCCTCACGGTTGTTGAATAAAGTGTCTTTGTGATTTTTATCAGCATCTTTTTTTACTCAGAGGTTGAGCATCAAAAAAAGGGCTTTCTGTGAAAAAAGCATAGTTTGCTAAGGAACCACTAGGGTCATCTCAGGGTTTGATTTTTTATTTAGCTTTTCACACTTTGGGTTTAAAGCACATAGCTATGCTGTTACAGAGCAGTCACCTGAGGCCACAGCCCTGGGGCAGCACCAGGCCCCCTGAGCTCTGGCACAGTCGGGAGGGAAGGAGCCACAACTCCTAGCTCACCCGGGACTCTGGAGGCTGTGCCTGCTCAGGTTGGGATCTGTGCTGGGGGAACTTTCTTTCCTTCTCCCTCCTTTCCCCACCTCCATCTCAGTGCCTGCACGTCGATTGCCTGCTGCAGTTTCTCCATATGATGGTTTAATTGCAGATTTTTAAAAAAGACAAAAATATGTTCCTATCTTAGGAATTATGTCTTGCAGCCTACTAAATATGCTAATGCAGCACTAAGCAGGGATAAAGTTCTTGCCATACCCCCCAACAGTTGCGCCGCGCCCGCTGCCAAGCGATTGTTAATTGTGAAGCACAAGCAGGCTTTGCAATCCATCTTAATTGTCATACTTACTTCAGGTTTCGTGATAAGGCTCGACGTTCTGTTTAAAGTGACGATGTTGACAAGGGGAAAGGGCGTGGGCCCGCGCCTGTGGTTCTGCAGGGGCCGCGCGCTCTGACCTGGCCCAGGTTGATAGGGACGGTGTGCGAGGGGATTGGAGTTGTCATGGGGTCCCCAGGCGGTTGCCCGGGGAGCCGGTCTGCCCGGCTTTTTCCTGTTCGGATCCCGCCACGTGGGGCATTGATGAACTCAGCACCAGGCTGAATGGGAGCTTTTTGGCAGCTGAGACACTGGGGCTAAGCTGCAGGTCAGAGATAACACCGGCGCGGGGCTCCTCCTGCTCACGGGCCCTGCGCGCTTTCTTCCCTCCCGAGCGCAGGAAATGGCTCCTGTGAAATGCGTCCACTCTGCAGTGTTCCTTTCTTCCAAGATGGGGCTTGACAGATTGGACTTTTCAGCTCCCCCCCTTTTTCACCACCTCTGCTCTCCACCTCAGAAATACCCTCCAGGAAGCAGGAGTTAATCTCGGTGAGGAAACGATAAGGTGATGCTGGATGTTCAGGGGGAAGCAGGAGGATGGGCTGCCTGGCTGCTGCGGCCCCAAGAACCCGGTAGCTTCCACCTTGGAGGCTGTGCCCTCCGGGCGCTCAGGCTGGGGACCCACCAGAAGAGCCCACTCCCCGGCGGATGTGAGCCTCCCCCCCCCCCCAGCTTGGTGTGGTGTTAGGGCACAGGAAGGACACACTCCTGGCAGCGCTGACTTATACAGATGGGCTCTCTGGTCCTGATGGGGCCTCCCCCTCCCAGGGTGCATGGCTGCTGCCACCCAAGTGCTGCTGCGTGGTCTGGCATGCGACAAAGAAGCTGGTAGCAAGACTTACTTGAATAGTCTTTGGCCAGCAGGCTGTGTTCACACAAAAGTGATGCAGAGAGAATCCCCTCTGGTTTTGAGTGTCTGCCCTACATTTGGGCTGTTGAAGCTCCCTGTAAAGGAAAGGTATTTGAAATCGATTCTCGTGTGGTATTGATTAGTGAGTGTGAAACTAATACATCGAAACTGCCTCTAAACCAAGTCGAATTCTGACTCGGGGCTCAGGCATGCGGCCTCTGTGAGGTCTGCAGTGTTCTTTTCTCTGTTTGAGTACTTGATGCAGTCTGAAGGGGAAGGGATGGGCATGAGTACAGGGTGTGTTCGTGTGTGTGTGTGTGTGTGTGTGTGTGTGTGTGTGAATGTGTGAATGCTCACGTGGTGAGAGGGGATGGGATAGGGAAAGGGAGATGGAGTGGAGAGAAGGGCATGAGAATGGGAAGGCTTTCTGGTCAAAGTTCAATACTCGCCAGAGAATAAAGGGGTTGTGGGTGGAAGCGAGAGTAACAGTACAGTCCTAGGGCTAACACCTTGAACAGGCAGCGTGATGCTGCCCTTTGATCTCTGTCACATCTTACCAATTCTGTGCACCCTTTCTGTCCTCCTAGGGCTAAGTTGAGGGGGGAGGGAGGGAGGGAGGGAGGGAGGGAGAGAGAGAGAGAGAGAGAGAGAGAGAGAGAGAGAGAGAGAGAGAGAGGAGAGAGAGAATATGAGCCAGCGAGATGCATAAGAGCCAGAGATGGTGAGTCAGTCACCCAGAGGAGAATGATTCAGCGTTGGAACCCCATCAGCATCTGCTCTGATGCAGGTGGTGGCACCAGGCCTGCCATAATAAAACAGTGTTCAGTCCTCTCCATCCACTTGTCCTATGCAGCCTGCATCTTCTTTGAGTTTGCACTGCACTCATTTCTGGACTTATTCTAGATACCTCTCTGGCTACCACTGGTGGGGCACTTCCTAAGACCTTTGAATTTCCCTAAGTTTAACTTCAGTGAAAGTAGCTAGAACAGGACCCCATTACAATCACCGACACACAGTGGATGCTGGGTCAATCCTCAGCGTTTCTCCTTGAAGAACGAGCCAGTTGAATTTCTCGTATATGGCTGCCTCTGGCTGTGTTTGTCAGCTGTGGCGCTGCCTGAGGAAATTGGAGTGCTTGGAAGGAACTCCTATCCTGAACGGAAGGTTTAGGTTCAGTTGTGTTTTCTATCTGTATGGTCCAGACACAGCGTGAACATTTGAATTGACCCCAACTATTCTAATCCTAGAATATGTGGGAGACAGCAACTTCCACAGTGCAATGTTAAGAGCCTGGATGCTTGTCCTCTAAGTATCTCCCCTGCTTAACAATGGCACCTGTTAACATTCCTGACATTTCATTTAGGAGAGCAATTCCTGTAAGTAAAAACATGTTTTTCTTGATAGTCTTCTCTATAAATGCAATTAGGATACTTGAGGGAGGCCACCTTTAATTATGTGGATAATGTTAACAAGTGGAGAGAGAAAAACTGGATGCAAATGGCAGTTGGACGGAAGTTTATTAAGGATGAGACCACTCTTCAACCACAGAATGGGGCAATGGGTTTGCTTTGTATTTCCCCAAATAATTTTGGACCAAGATATATAGAGAGCAGAAGAGTGTTGGTCAGCTTTGTGGAACAAACAGATTTTAATTTTGGGTCCATTCTTTTTTTTTTTTCAATAAGACCACTAATTCCTGATCATCCTACCCCAGCCCATGAGAGAAACTGCTTGTGCCTATGTTAGCTTGGCCTATTCAGAATCCTTCACCTTGGAGATGGGAGGCTAGGGATTCTTAGGCATTGCTCTACTGTGGATGCTATTTTCACATATTGGACGCTTCCCTGGGTATACCTTGCCTGTGGTACAATGAGCATTCTATTTAAACCTTATTGTAAACATGCCTCCTTTTAATAGACATACCTTTTCCTGAGATTCTTCAGGAAAGGCACATCCTTTTCCTTTGCTC
Organism: Myotis nattereri; assembly: GCF_964212035.1. NCBI lineage: Eukaryota > Metazoa > Chordata > Mammalia > Chiroptera > Vespertilionidae > Myotis > Myotis nattereri. The sequence continues at coordinate 68,054,366 of NC_138082.1, read as the reverse complement.
ATGTTCTTCACATCCCATCACTGGGTGAGTTGCTGCCTTAAACAATACCCTCATTATCTGGGTGCTGTTTTCCCACATACTTTGTATGCCCTTGCCCTTTCTCCAAGAGCCTTACTCCCTGTAAGTATGTTTATGTGTGTGTACGTATAGGTTGTGACAGCGGATTTCTATGCATACATATATATGTGTATATATATGCATGTGTGTGTGTGCATGACATTAGCCCATCCCATGTGTTTTGTAACAGGTTTAGATTAATGGTTGTTTTAAACACTGAAGACTGTTAAGCCACCAATGAGCCTTCTCTTCTTTGACTTTATAATCTTAATCCTTTAAGTTTTCATCATGTATCACATGATTTTTGTCATTGGCTTTTTTCTTGTTTTAAAAAGTGCGTGCATTAATTTTTTTCTGACTGCAATAGTCTTACATTCTTATTGTAGACTATTTGGAAATACAGAAAATTATGGGTGATAATGAACTTACCCATAATTCCACCATCTATAGTTAACCATTGTTACAACTTTTCTACCTCTTATTGTTTTAGGTATTGAGAATGCATGGGTACTCTATAATATTTAATTTTTTTCCCTTTCCTTTTCAGACTTTCAACTCTCCAAGTTCTCCCCATTCCTTTTATGTTGATGAGTCCCAAGTGGGACCAATATAGCACTCCAGTATCTAAAGCTAGATCTGACTTGTATTCTGGGAAGGTTAGCTCACAGCCTCTACATTCTGTATTTTGAACTTCTTAATATGCATTTTCCTGCTCTGAATAAGTGATTTATTTTGTGATCTTTGTTAATACTTCTTTTTAAGCTTGAAACAAAAGAATTTATCTAAAAATAACCAAAGACTGTTATCCAAGACTTTAAAGTAGCATGAGCTAATAGGTTGACACCTTTGATCCTTAGGTAAAAAGTTACAGTTCTTTTGTTGGTTTTCTGCAAAAGGAGGAAGTTGGGGCAAATTACTCAGTTAAATGCTATTTTATGCATGAAGGAACCTGCTTTTGACAGCTAATAAACAAGTCGCAACATTTTTGTGTGTGTAAAGTAGCTTATCTATTTAACATTTATTTATTGAACTATAGTCCCTACTATGTGGCAGGCACTGTTCTAGACATGGGGTCTCAGGGGTAAATAAAACCAACCAAAACCCACCCTTGTGAGAACTTACTACTTCAAAATAAAGTAGTTGAATTTTTTTTTACTTTCAACCTAAATTCCCACTTCATTTTCCAAATTCAGTGTCAGTTTTGAAGCATGTGGGGAAAGTGCTCTACTATTACAGTATTACTTTATCAAATAATCTCTCCTTCCAGAGACATCCCTCATTCATTATTCTCCAAGTTCCACTTTTTCAGTTGGCAAACAAATAGAGTGGCAAAGACCAATTTTGTTGAGTTAAAAGAAATGTCTTTGATTTTAACATATGTTGTTTTATTGAGGAGGGTGATAAAAAAAACCCCACACAAAATGAAACAGGAGGGGAAAGAGTGGAAATATTCTTACTACTATTTTGAGGAGTGAATGCAGGAGGCAAAATTAGGAAGGGTACTTTACTTTCCTATAGAGCTGACAGTTGTGTATTTGAGATTATGAATTTTGCCACTTAGCTTGAAGAATAATAGAAAAATAACTATTAGTAGCCAACCAAAGAAATAATGTGAGGCAGAAAACATAAGCCAAAACTTGTTATTTAAACAAATGTGTAGCCCATGGAGTTTCTACTAGACACGAGGTCACTGAAGATAGAAAGAAGTATGTAGAAGTTAAGAAGTGAAGCAGAAATTGGTTTTCTCAGTGGTTTTATTACCCACTTGTTTCAGTTTGAGTGTGTTTTCAGTAGTTTGTCAATCAGACATCAAGAGAGATGCATTTTACAGATATGATTGGACAAGTTTTTATCAGAATCTAGGCCATGCCATACGCAGTTAGAGTGTGACATGGAAATATAGAGTTTAAATGGATACTACATGAGAAATTATCCTGAATTCTTGAGTTTATGTGTAAGAATGGAGTCTTTGTTACTTTTTTTTAGAGGTTGATGAAAAAAGTATGTGTTATAACTCAACCAAGAAAAGAAGAGTGTGCATTGAAGACAAGAACTTGTGCAGTTAAATAAGTCAATCTGTGGGACAGAATATAGCTGATGAGTAGTGACCGAAGATGCAGACTGTCATCTAGAAGCGTTGACCAAATTATTCACAAATGCTGGAATAGTTGGAAGAAGAAAGGAAAAAAAGGAGGGAAGAAATGAAGGACAGAAAGGTGAAAAAAAGCAAACAAACAAGGGAAGACTATAATGGCTTATATTAAAGCATAATTATGTTGGAGTTTCAATACTAGCTGATCACTAGGGAAAAATGATAGTCTTTAGGCGGAGTTGTGTAATGTACACCTATAATTAGTTGGATATGGGATAATCTAGGAACAAAGGATATAATAAAATTATGTTTACTAGGAACTATAGGAAATCCTTTCCAGCTTAAGTGATACTTTGTGGAAAAAGATGTAGAGACTCTAAGTTTATCTTTTAATCCAGTTTTTATCCTTATTTTAGCATGGTATACTTAGTTTTTAAAAAAAGTAGGCTAAAATCAACCCTTGATTTTGTTTCAAATTCACACTACACCAGACTCTGTCCCTGTCATATCTCAAAACAAGTCACAATCTACTTGCTCATTGAAAATTTTCTTTCTTTTGTGAGATGAAATACAATACTATTCAGAAACCTATAGAGACATGTATTTTTTTATTACTTATGACAATGACCATAGTCTTGACATGTCAGAAAACAGAAAAAGTGTCCTCACATTTGGAAAAAGTATACAAAACACCCAGCAACTGTGCTGCACCCATGCTTTGTCTAATATTAAGTGACTAGAGGCCCGATGCATGAAATTTGTGCAAGAGCAGGCTTTCCTTCCCTCGGCTGCCGACACTGGCTTCCCATGCAGCCCCGGCTTCGTCCGGAAGGTCTTCCGAAAGGACATCCAGTCTAATTAGCATATTACGCTTTTATTATTATAGATGTTGATGAGAGAGCACATGTCACTAACAAGAACCTCCTGCCTAACTCTGGGTCTTCAGAGGCCTGAAGACTTTTGTGAGCTGGAATGATGCCATGTTGTGGTAATTCCTTATGTTTAGAATAAATGAAGAGAGAGTTTTCCTTTTTAAAAGCAGAATTACTGATGAATTTAGTATGATATATATTGCATGTATTGATTCTTCAATAGTTTCTTAATTCAGAAAGCTTTTTAAAAAATTAAAAATATAGACTGAATGCTCTATGTCCCCAATTTATATAGTGAGTATATGCATTAGTGTGTATATGCATATACATATACATATACATCTGCACACAGAGTATGTATGCATACTGTGCAATATGAAATTTAAAAATAAGAAATGAAAAGATATTATCTGCACTTTAAAAAGAATCAATGTCTTAGAGCAAAAGAAATGGAAATCTTTACAATTATTTTATGTTCAGCATTCACTGATCAATGAGTATTCATAAAATATCTACTGAATAAAAAGATGAAGAAGGCACCATTATATCCTCAGAGAACTTTTAATCTGATGGGTTAAAGACAATCACAATGCAAAGCACACCACTATTTGTATAAGATAGCCAAGGAACACTGAGATGAAAATAACAAAAATATCTAACCCTGAAGAGTCCTTATTATGTGTCACGTGCTATATGATATATTTTAAGTGTGTTGACTTACTTGATCCTCACAACAATTTTATCAGTTATAGGTACTCCTACCACTTCCCCACCCCCTCCACCTCTGACTTTCCAGGTGAAGTAGAAGAGAATTATAGATATTAATAAGTTACAAGGTAGGCCGGGGAATTAGTGTTTGACCCTAGAGATAGAGATGTCAACCATTATACTCCACTGCCTCCTAGGGGATGGGGAGAGAGAAATTACCTCTGATTGGGGAGGGGTCAAAAATGATCTCTTGAAAAGAGACCCTTGAGCCAAGTCTTACATGATTAATAGGATTATGGCAGGTATAGTGATGGAGAGGGAAGGCCAGTTAGAGAACAATGGTAGAGGGGGCAGAGTTCAGGCTTGGGCAACTCAGAGCCTAGTGCAGCATTGGGAATACTCAAAAGGTGCAGTTGAGAGGTGGGGCAGTTGGGGGCTGAAAAAGAGAGAGGAGGACCAAGGAACTTGATCTGAATTCAGTAGGAACTAAGTATAAAATAGAGTAAAAGAATCATAATAAAAATCGAAAGAATGAATGTTAGTAAGGGGTAAATCATTATGAGGAGAGTTTCAATCAGCAAAGCCTTCTTAGAGGAACTGGATATTAGACTAGGCTTTCAAGTTGATGGGAATGTAGTAAATAAAGCATGTCACCAACCTGGAATACTATGATTTTAATAGGAGACTAGAACATAGGAAAAATGAGGAAAGCTGATAAAAGTCCATTTTTCATGCATCAAGAACTGCTGAGGGACAAAGTTAAATAAATAAACTCCCACCTCAGGCACCAGAGGAGGCAGAATAGAAGTGTTGCCCCCAATCATCTCCATCTCAGTTAATGGTTTACCATCCACTCTGCTGTTCAAGTGAAAAACATGACTATTATTTTGATCCATTTTCTTCTACTCACTCAAAAATACATCCTGAATCAGCCCTGGTTTGATTTTTTTAAAATATATTTTATTGATTTTTTACAGAGAGGGAGGGAGAGAGATAGAAAGTTAGAAACATCGATGAGAGAGAAACATCGATCAGCTGCCTTCTGCACATCTCTTACTGGGGATGTGCCCGCAACCGAGGTACATGCCCTTGACCGGAATCGAACCTGGGACCCTTCAGTCCGCAGGCCGACACTCTATCCACTGAGCCAAACCAGTTTTGGCGGTTTGATTTTTTTTTTTTATTAGGTTCCCCATAGAGTGGGACACCCAATGTGCTGTTTGAAGGCCTCAATCAGATCAAGTCACTTCCTGATTTAATATCCCCCAATAGCTGCCCACTGCTTTTAGAACACATTCCAACCTCCAAATCCCTCTGACTTCCAGGCTTAACTTTATTTTGCCTTTCATTATGCATCAGCCTTCCTGCCTTTCTTCTGTTCCTTAGACTCAAAAGCTCTTTCTCATTGTAGGGCATCTTTACTCTTTTATATTTATTTATTTATTTATTTATTTATTTATTTATTTATTTATTTATTTCTGTGGGGTAGGGCTGTCTCTCTTGCAATAGAAAATTAGCTCAAATATCCTAGCCTTCCCCTGGACAACCAACCTGATTTGTTAAGGCGCGGTTGACTGTCTTTGTATTTAGAATATTTTATTCAAATTAGTCTTTATCCCTCTACCCAATTATACTTTCTTCAGAGTTCTTTTAATTTCCTGAAATTATCTAAACCAATATCTGTCTATGTCTATCTCTCCCCAGAATAATGGAATGAATTTTGGCTCAAGAGAAAAGGACTTGCTTGGTTTATCCAGTGCTGCACACTCAGTGCCCAGCAAAGAGCTTTGAAAGTGGTAGGTGCTCAATAAATTATTATTAAATGGATGAAGAATGAATAAAAAGAATGGGAGTGAGGATGGCTTGAGTAATGGGCAGAAGATTATGTTTTATCCAATAAATGAAGTAGCTTGTGGAATAAGTCATGTGGATAATATTTCTAACTTTGCCCTATTTCATCAATTACCAAGTTGCTTTCTTCTTTGCATACCAGTTTATTGATGGTTGGTAGGTGGATTAAAAGGCTTTCAGGTTACAGGGGAAAAAACAAGCCTGAGATTTGAAATTAAAAAAAAAAATGGTGTTAGTTAATCCACGGGGTGGGTGAGAGCTCAGCCAGAATGCTCTTTGGAATCCAGACAATTCAGTGACAGTGACACTCTGGTACAAGTGTTGGGGGGTCAGATGAGATAAGTTTGTGACATGCGCAGTCACTCTGGATGGGTTTGGTTTTAGACAGTATTACATGGCGACATTTAAATCTGCATGGGAAATGCTCCCAGTTCCCTTCCTAGCAGGTATAGGATTACACCTTCAACAAATATGGGTATGTTTTGTCCAGTGTAGTTCTCCACTATCTTAACAGATGGAGTTTATTTTCTAGGAGAAATAGTGATTTCAAGGCAAGGAAGGGTTGTAGGAGCTATTTATGTTTACTTTTTAAAAGGAATACCTTCCTGGCAAGAAAGCAAGTAAATAAGCAAGCCGGCTCCACAGCTTTCTTGGAAGGAGTCAGCATGGCAGGTACGGGGAAACTCCTCTGGCCAGCCTTCGCTTCCTGTGCTTTCCTCACACTTGCGTTGGCACAGTTGGTGGAGTTTATTATTAGCCGCGTGTCCTACACGCCATTCATTCACAGAATATGGCCCTGGGAGAGAAATCTCCATGTGAAAATAAAATTGTCATTGTTTTTCATTTGCTTAGGGGGCATTTCACATAAAGGAAGAACAACCCTAAATAGAAAAGACCTCGATTCAGAAAACAAAACAAAAAGCCAAGGTGAGGAGAGAGAGAGAGACAGATGTTCTCAGTGGAGTCAGATTGGAACTGAAAAATGAAGGTTTTGTTTTGTGCAAAGCTAGTTGCCTTGCCAGTCTCAAGCTGGCACTGTGGGCCTGCTGGAGCTGCTGAGCCCGGCTGAGGAAAGGAGACAGTATGCTCAGCCTCCCCATGCGTCTCAATATGTTTTTGATTTTGTATTTTAAAAATAAGGTGAATGATCTTGAAAGAAAACCATTGCAGGTGATTTTATTCTTTGCTTTTTCTAAGGGACAATTAAAAGGCAATCCTGGTCCTATTCCAGAGACTTTCTCATTTCTTAGCACAACTGTAATTTAGGCACATAGAATAGTGCAATGGTGTTATTAGATATTATCGTGTTTACTTTATTCATGAAAATGTGTGACACACCTTATTTGTATTCTTTTTGAGGAAATGTCCTGGAGTGGGTTTTGTCCAAGTTCCTTTTTGTGCCTGTCATAAGGTGTGTGTTAGAATGTTAGTTCGTAGGAGTAAGAATAGCATTTCTTTTTTTTGGAGAAAGCATAATGATTTTGAGCTTTGAGGAGTTTCAATGGGCTATTGTTACAATGCTCCAGCCTACCAAATCCCACTGTGACACACTTCCTACCTCCAATGGCAGATATTTATATTTCAAATTAAATAAAACTATAATTAATTTTCTTTGGAAGAATGTTTGGAATGTTGTTTCTTCAGGATCTAGGGGGTAATTGGAGATACCCCAGGCTATCACAAAACCAGGGCTGGCGATCACTGCTTTAGTGATTAGCACTTTGTAAGCCTTTGAAAAATATTAAAACCAGGAGAGATTGTCTAATTTCTGGTGGGTGGATTCACATTAGTATAGTATAATGTGTTAACAAATACTCAGAAAGGAGGCTGTGGATCCAGGAAGATGGCTTTTGCAGAAGGCTTTTATCCAAATTAATTCAAAGAATAACAGGAACCATTGTGTATTGGGACAGAAGGAATAAGGTGACTCAATTAAGCGATAGAGAAATTTCCAGGAAAAAAAAGAATGTCTCATGTCAACCCAATACTAACAATAAAATTCTCATTACTGAAATCGATAATCCTCTAATAAATGCATAATAACTTCAAAAAGGATTATAAAGTATTTTTGTATGATTAAATATGCACTAAATATGGAAATCAAATACTGCTTTTCTTTGAGAATGATAAGGTTCTTTTCCATGTCTCTAAAGAGTATCTTAAATGAGAAGGATCAAAACAGTAATTTGAAATAAATTCACCTGCTGAATTTGTGCCTGAACTGACTACATTTACCTAATTTATTTTTGGCTTTTGCTTAGATCTAACCATGGTGACATGGAGAAACTAATGCCACAGTCTCCTGGGTTGCTGGGAGGTTTGTACAAGGCAGCAGTGAGCAAGTGAGGTGGTGCGTGCCCAGTAGGGGGGTCTTGCTCAGTAGGAGGTCTTTGGAGTTGGACTTAGGCAGAGTGTGAAGAACCACTGTGCAGTCTGGCTCCTTGGTACCACTAACCTGTTGCTATTTCATGGATCCAGGAAAACAATCTGGTCCCTCTCCACATTCGGAGTTGAGCCCAACACACTGGCAGTGGTGGATTGAGAGAGTTCAGAATCCACTTATTTGATACTAAAACCTAGATTGGGCCCTGACCGGTTTGGCTCAGTGGATAGAGTGTCGCCCTACGGACTGAAGGGTCCCAGGTTCGATTCCAGTCAAGGGCATGTACCTTGGTTACGGGCACATCCCCAATAAGGGGGTGTGCAGGAGGCAGCTGATCGATGTTTCTCTCTCATCAATGTTTCTAACTCTCTATTCCTCTCCCTTCCTCTCTGCAAAAAATCAATAAAATATATTTTTAAAAAAACCCCAAAAAACAAAAACAAAAAAAACCTAGATTGGCCCTGTGATTCTCAGGAATAGAGTCAGGACATTTAGTAGTGTTCAGAGATATACAGTTCATAGACCTACAGTTGGATCTGCAGTTTGCAAAGCAAAGTAAGTAAACAGGTAGACCAAGAGAGGATATGCAGCCCTGAAAACACTTCTGCTTTGTCTTTTGGCAGAGATGCCTGGTGTGGGCTTCCTGAGTTTTTTGCCTGGTGTTCTGCAGGAAAAGTCGCATTCCAGAAGATAGGCTGGCCTGTCATCCTGCTTCTGAAATGTCTAGAGGTGCTCTGACATCTAGAGGTTTCCTTCCCCAGCCTGTTTTCCTGAGATAATCCCCACCACCTGGTTGATAACACAGGTCACATCAGGCTAACACTTGGGTAGTCTTGCGTACATTCACCCTGTAACTTTTTTTGAGAGAAGAGAAGTCCCTGTTTCCTTTAAAAGAGGATATATGTCAATAAAGCTGAGAGAGAGAGAGATGGGGGGGGAGAGAGAGAGAGATGGGGGGAGATAGAGAGAGAGATGGGGGGGGAGAGAGAGAGAGAGAGAGAGAGAGAGAGAGAGAGAGAGAGAGAAGAGGAAAGAGAGAAAGGAGAGGAGGAAAGAGACAGGGGAAGAGAGGAGAGGAGAGGAGAGGGGAGGAAGGGAAGAGAGGACATCTAACATTAATATAGAAAGGGATCCCTTTCACTTTGAACCTCTACTTATCTTTACCATCTAGACCTACAGCTACAAATACAAGTGAAGTCCAACTTCAGAACCACAATGATGCTATGGTCCTGAAGGTCCCAGTGTCTGGATACTTTTCACTCATTTATTTATATATATTTGTTACTGCTGTTCAATTTTCATTCATGTGGTTTACCTCTTAGCTCTCTTTTATTTTTGTATTTATATCTTATATTTTAGGATTTGGGGTCCAAGATACACTGCAAACTTGAGGGAGAATAAAACTAGATACGTTGATGAAAATAGCCATTTCCTTCCTAGGCCAGAAGCACTTGGAAGGGGAGCAGTGAACTTTCTGGGTGGCTGCCAGTCTGCTTTGGGCTACTTAGGTTCTCAGTCTATGGCTCAGTTCATTGGCACCAGAAGCCATGGTTCCAAGATGAAGGCTTGAGCCTCACTTGGGCCAGGTTGCTGCATATGTTTCCAACAGTTTGTATGGGGATTCAATGCAACCCCTATGGAAATTCTGGTGTTGAAGGGGACTGGTGAACATCTCAGTAACAAGGGTAAAATCCAGCCCATTCCTGGAAAAACAAAGCCTGTGGCCTCGGGTCAATTTTTTGCAATTGGACAGAACATGCTGCCACTTACAATGTAAGCTTGTTTCTCAACCTCCCTGCATCTCTGTTTCCTCATCTGTAGAATGGAGATAAGATTTGATCCCTTTCTACCTCACCAGGATCTGTGAAGATTAGATAATGGTTGTAAAGTCCTTGTACAAAGGTAAAAGCATTATCATTAAGAAGGAGATTAGTCAACAAATAAAAAAGACAATATTGGAAGGACCTCCCAAAGAGCATTGCCTAAACATTTTCGAATCAGTATCAGCCCTTTGCAGTCTCATCCATTCTGAGTTTGGTTTAGTTATACAAAAAAGTTAGATGTGAATCTTTGACCTTTCTATTTGTTTATAAGGTTAAAAAATAGTTTGATAGCAAACATTTGTATTAATAAAAACGAGAGTGGGCTTTGAATCTGAAACAGGTTTTATTTGAAAAAGGCGGCGAAGGCTTAGGTCTCCAGGAACATATGGGCCGCTGAGGAATATTTGCATGTATTTGATCTGCAAGCATGCTTCGGTGATCTTCACAGTATACCTTGGAGTTTAAGTCGTAGCTCCGCAGCCTAATTCACTCTCCCCAGCTTGATTATGGCACACAGCGACAACTTCATTTTTAGCATTAAAAAAAAAATCCTCTTCACTTAATTCAGACAGTGACCTGCAGGCCTCATTCTGACTGAAGGAGCCATTCAGAATACTTGCAGACAAAAGCAGGGCTTTTTCCTAGCAACCAGATCAAAGCCAAATCTCCCAGAATAGCTCCCGCCCAGGTTTCCTTTGGCGCATAGGTTCACAGGGATTCTAAGGCCTGTGGTCTCCAGTTCAAACTACTCTTTCAAACTGCAATGGCAAGGAAAACGGAGGAATTTTTGCAGTCTGAAAACTGGAGAGCGTTGCAGGAGCACTTAATCTTGGGAGAGCACGGTGGTCATTTGGAGCATCCCTAACTTTATTATCGCCTGCATCTGCGTGTCCATTCTGTTGGAGTCCCACAGAATGAGGTCTCTGTTTCCTCTCTGCCAGTACCTAATATCAGCTATGCCCAGGAGCCGGCTGATGAAGACTTCCTGTTTGTTTTGAGTCACTGTGAGAGTGATAAATATACTTCAGCTTTCTGCTTCGAGAGGAAAGAAACCAGCTGCCCTGAACTAAAGAAAAAAAAAAATGCAGAAATTCCACTGAATGGCCCTGTTATCATAGAGTTTCAAGGGCAGCATCAAAATGAAAACTATAAGCCAGGGCAAAGTAAATAATTTCCATATTAAAGCATCTTGCTGCATGCACAGGCCTGAGTTGTTTGTCTTTAATCATTTAGGGGAACCATGCATTTTTCACTCTTCTAAGGCTAACTCGGCAATGTTTAGAAATTTAAAAAAAAAAATGTGAACTTAAACGGACAGAGTAATGGTGAGCTAAATAAATAAACAATTACAGTTGTGGTTTTTTGATCTGACCACAAGCTTCTAATGCCACTTTTGCCTGCACATATGATGCTTCTGGAAAAACCGTCCTGTTTATGCTGTCAGTGGCATCCAATGTTGCATTGAGTCATTTACATATGCGATTATTTGGATATAGAGTAGCCCGAGAACAAAAGGATACCATACAATTATTTAAAACAAGAACAACAGGAAGTCCTTGATAGCTTAAATAGTGCTTCTTAAATAAAGCTGTGGAGTTTTGTGTTTCATCTCATTTTGTCCTTTTATTTTGAACAGGTTTTGAATTTGTGTGGAATTTCCATCTTAACTTCGACCTGGAGAACAGTGAATTTAGGAAGCCTGTTGATCTGAATGTCTTGATCACTGCATTCTGGCTCCCTGGCTCCTGTCTTTTCTTTTTTTTCTAAGTTGAGTGTAGGCTTAACTTCCAGAAGTCATAAGTTGAAAAAGATGGCAACAATGTGATTGTGCTTGGAGTGGGTATGAATTACTTATTTCCTCCCAAAACCTATAGTCTTTTAAAGCAATTTATAATAGTAGCAGGAGAAGAATTTATTAATAATCTCCAGTAGAATTTTTGTTCAAATAAAGGAAATGTCTAATAAACAAGTTCAAAATAGTTATCAACAACACTTTTAATTTGTCAAATTATTGATGCAGATATGGAGACAGGATGCTGTGTGTTGGCCTTCTGACAACGTACCTGGTCATATTTATAAACAGAGACAAGTACACATGAATTGTTGTGTATAAAGGTTACCCAACATCTTGGAGTCAACGACTGGAACATGGCAAATTCCAACATTTCCCATGATCCTTACTTGTCTCTGGTTCTGGTTGTCAATGGGAACAGGAACCGTTTGCTGTCTGTCCTGTGCCAGTGGTGGTGACTCCAGCAACGACGCTCCTTCGTCGTTACAGTGCTAAAGGCTTGATGGAGACTGGGTCCTTACTGTTGAAAAGCTCACATTAAACATTGGTGTGACATTGGCAACTTTTAAGGAGGCCATGCATTTAGAAATGTTCAGCACATTAGTTAAAACAAAGCCAAATATAGGAAATTTGTTTTACTTCATAGATATGTTGTGATGTGTGTCTTTTTTATATTCTAACTTTGCTGACATAAGGAAGAGGAGAAAAAAGCATTTTTAAACATGATTGAGGATGGAAGGGTCAAACGTCTAAATAGCATATTTTCTGTCATAATGTATGACCTTAGAAAAAATAGAATCAGAGAATGGATGGTAATAGGAGAGGAAAACAAGAGTGAAGCCAGCATTTTCAGGGTAGGAAAGAAGGATATAAAATAAACTTATGAGATGAACGTTATTTGCTAAGATAAGTATACCCGGCGACAATTTTAGGGGGTATATTGGCCTCTGTACATTAAAAAATGAGGTTAAATTTGATAGAAATACATGAGATGAGGGTTTAGGTGAGGTTTTTTTTGTAAAAACCTATCATTTAAAATAAATTGCAACGCAATTGGGTGGGACCTATCACTTACCAAATATAGAAAGGCGTGAAAAAACCACCCATTACCTTTTCAGCGCTATTGAATGTCAAATATTTAGTGTTGAAGTGAAACTATTATGGTAACATTCTACACATATAAAGCCACCATTCTTCTTAGCAATAGTCTTTGCTTAATAGGTTCAAAACTGGCTGTGGTTGGGATGGCACACTTGTGAGCTAGCCTTAGGAATGATGGATCTGTAGAAATGTCACCCATTAATTACCAACATCCATTTCTTTTCTTTCTTTCTTTTTTCTTTTCTTTTTGGCTAATCCTTACCCGAGGATATTTTTCCATTGATCTTTAGGGAGAGTGGAAGAGAGAGGGAAAGACAGACAGAAACATCGATGTGAGAGAAACACATCGACTGGCTGCCCCCTGCACACGCCCCAACCAGGGCGCAGGCCAGGGTGGAGCCTACAACCGAGGTATGTGCCCTTGACCGGTATTGAACCCAGGACCCTTTGATTCACAGGTTGATGCTCTATCCACTGAGCCAAACTGGCTAGGGCCCAACAGCCATTTCTCATGATTGAATAAGAACACAGGAATCACAGCCTAGATTTGCATATTACACTACAATTTACACAATGTGTTTCCTTGCAACATTTCCCATGATCCTTACTTGTCTCTGGTTCTGGTTGTCAATGGGAACAGGAACCGTTTGCTGTCTGTCCTGTGCCAGTGGTGGTGACTCCAGCAACGACGCTCCTTTGTGGGGCAGAAATATTCCTCACGCTGCCTGACGACCTGTCAGGAGTATCTTCTTGTAAAGCAGATGCTGCCAACCAGTATTTTCATGTATACTAACTGGTAGCAAAGTGAAATGCAAGTGCGTGCCATAGCAATTCATTCCCTGTTTCCCTGAACTTAATCATGACCCTGCATTCCTGACCCCAGGAGTTTTAGATAATTCTATTGAAGAAGGTGAAGAATAGGCAGGGAAGCACTATAGGGTTTTTAGAATCAGTTATTGTCCGAGTGAAAGGTTTGAAAAAGAATGCATTTATTAGAAGTATTGGGGGTCGGGAGGGGGGATGTTTTTCACACCTGTTTTCACACCTCTGAGGTGATAAGTCCAGCCCTTACCAACTAGAATGGCAAGTTTCACACTGAACCCACCCAAGTATATTCCTACAGTCTCCGAACTCATTTATTCTACGAGAAAGGCAATGAGACCTCTCGCACCAACCCGTGGCTGAGAGAGGTCTCTGCCATCTTTGCCCTCCCATCTTCCAGATGTGGATGCCATCTTCGGCATCTCATATATGAATCTCCAGGGTGATGTACTAGGTCTCTCATGACATTGGTTCTAGATCTACAATCTTCTTTGTCTTCTTTTTTTGAATTGATTTTAGAGGGGGAGGAAGGAAGGGAGAGGGAAAACATTGATGTGGGAGAGACACATCCATCGATTGTCTCCCACACACAGCCTGACCGAAATTGAACCTGTAACCTCAGTAAGTGCCCTGACTGGGAATCAAACCTGTGACCCATGGGGGAAAATGCTCCAACCAACTGAGCCACAACTAGCCAGGGCTCTCCTATTGTTAATCTTGATACTCTGTGAAGTAGACATCCGAGTTGGCAATTTTACCAACACGCAGTTTCTATGTCTTAGATGTTATGTCTATCCTACCTTAGTCACTCACTGACATAGATATAATTTATTTCTCATCATCTCTCATCTCTCAAAATGGCCTATCTGATTACAGTTTAGCATCCCATAATATTATAACTGGCATAACCTCAGAGATGACATAGGGCAATGCCTAATAATCAACTAACAGAACTCTTGATTTACAAACCCCAAACCTGATCCTCACCATTTTTCTTCAGCTCAGTAAATGCCAACTTCATCTGTGTAGGAGTTGGAAATGACTTATCCTTGATTCCTTACTACCTTTACCACCCTATGTCTAATCCATCAGTAAAAGTTATTTATTTGCTGTCCTGAATACATTCTTTCCCAAAAGCCACCACCACCTCTTGCCTTGATATGCTAAGAGCCTGTAAGTTGTCCCCTTGCTACATATTCTCTCACACTTCCCTGTGTTATTGTCTACATGTTATTTTCTGAGATTTTATTGATTTACTTCCTTTGAGATTTTCTGGCTCTGCTACTTACTACTGGGATGTGGAAGTTCCAGGAGAGTGCAGGGTATAGAGTACACTGTAGCACATATAATTGTTCCTACAACATTGCAGGCTCTCTCAATGAATATTTGTTGAATAAATTAATCTCCTCCTACACAGACTGGAAATATGAGTCACAGTGAAGTTAAGTGAATTTCTTAGGCTCACAAAATTAGTTAGTAAATCTACAACGACAAGTTAGGTCTCTTGAATCTCAGTCTAAATCATTTGTTGTTGTACCACATATGGTTAGTATTGTTACTACCATGTGAAACTGTATTATATTGACTTAAGGAGTCCAGTACTCATAGGCCCTGGCTTATACTATGAGGCTGACTGGGAAGTGAGTGAAACTAAATAGAAGATCAGTAACTAAGTGGGTGGCTAATGTCCAACACAGACCTGTTGTGCCAAATTCTACTCTTCAACAAAGTTATAGCTTCCATCCGGTGCAGGTAATTAGCCTGAAAAACTCCTGCACACTGGAACCTTCTGATGATCATTCAATACCACTTTAGTTGTGATGTCACCTTCTAATATAGAAGCATTTAATTTTCATGCTTGTCTCTGAGAAGTAAGTACAGTTCCACCTTCCAAGGCATATTTTTCCTTCTTTTCTTATGTTTTAATTCAAATTTTCTAGCTTCTTCTGAGACCCTGTTTATTCAAACAACTGCAGCTCTTTCTTACTCCCCTAGCTTTTACCTCTTCACTGCCTTCATTTGCATGCTTGACCTTTAGAGTGTGTAGACCTCCGATTGAACAAGGCCGCCTCATTGACTAGCTGTTTGACAATGGACAAATTACTTACTTTCTCTGAACCTTGATTTTCTCACCCATAAAATGGGGATAAGGAAGGACAATTGTGCCAATTAAATTAAAAAAAGAAAAACATATGTAAAGAACTCCCTGACACAGAGTATGCACTAAATGGTAGCTATAAATATTATAATCAGATTTCCTTTAACTAAGAAACATTAACATAAATGCAAACATCACCCAAAATTTTCTCAGCTCCCCTATCCCTAAATAACCCTCATTTGCTCATCATTTATATTCATGGGCAAAATTCTTAAAAAATATGCTCTATATTTATTGCCTTCCTTTTCTCATAATACTGTTGTATCTGAACAGACTGGGAAGCGTGTGCTTTCTAGTGTCAAATGTTACACTCTTGATTTTTCTATGCAAACCATGGTTATTATTAGAGTTGTTCTATTTCTCATGTATCTGTGTTCTTTCATCGCAACACGAGTGCCAGTCCTTCAGGAGAATGAGCCAATGAGCCAAAGTTCACGAAACTAGCTATAGCCCCAGAGAACTGGGATTACCTCCCAAATGTCCCATAGTCTTTCATATCATGGGAAGAGCTTATGGAGGTGAGGTGAGGCATTGGGTAAACTTACTGGGAGGGGGGTTAGTAGACAGAGTTCTAGTCAATGTCAACATCGTTTAGATTAAAGGGGGATGTGCAATTATTTGAGGGAGACTGAAATAGAAATTCAGACAGAGCTTAATTATGAAAAAAGGAAATATAACTCATGAAGAGATACTTCCCAGGGTGACGTGCCAATTTATAAAGGTAAGGATGCTACTGGAAGGTGAATCTGAAGGAGGGATTTCATAGGAGGTTAGTGGACAATAGTGACCCAGCACCATAGCAAAACAACTGTTAGAAAAAGTGAGAAGTAAGATTTCCCCTCATTGCTGCCAGGAAACCTGGTCATAGATTGGGTAGATCTCTCCATGGAAAGAGACTTCATCCAAGGACCCTGAGCAACACTGGGCAGCTGGCTCAGTGTAGGTAGGTAGCAATAACTTATTAGGTTTGCTTAGTTTCTTTTCATTAAGAGAGCATAGCAACCATTCTTCTTGCAAGTGTGTTTTCCAAGTATGTGCTGGCAGGCGGGGAGGGGCTCAAAACCAAAGATATAAAAAGTTTCTAGAAATTCACTTGGGCTCTCAGTGCCACAGGCGTCTCTGGATAAAAGGAAGCTACCCAAAAAATTAAACTCAAGCAGCATCATAGGCTGTGCTCCAGTCTACCGCTCTACCCCCAAATGCTTCATAGTTGCCTTGGTCAAGCACAAACCATCAGCCCCATGTTTACGCAAATCATACTTAGTGAATGAAATGCCTACCACATCTTTTCTTCTAACAACTAAAATTGTTTTGACATAGAGTTTCAGTTGTTTTATTTTAGTTGGAATAATACCAAAAGCCAGTTCTTGAAGATGAAACCGTGTCAATGTTAATCAGGCAAAGGTATATCCTGGTCTCACGTGAAGCACCATGGACATTTTGAGGTCTCTGAGGTGCCTTGTTATGTGGTAGTTTCACTTGCAACTAGGATGAGTTTGCTTGAATAGAGAATCTATCTCCTTTTATTATTTTGTATTATATTTATCATTCTCTTATCTTCACTATGTGCCAAACAGTTTTCCGTGGAATGATTTAGTCTAATCATTAAAAGAAGGCAATATTCTTTTGGTAGATGACTGTTTTGTCTGCATTATAACATATAATTTGCTTTTTTTCTTTGTACTATTGTTCCAGAAGAGATTCATCTTTAATTAGTTTGAGGTGTACTGTGGCATACCTTGGTCTCCAAGTCAAAGATTTTCCTTTTTCAAAATCAGATGAATTCTGAGTTGACAAGGTAAAAAAATCTGTGGTAAGATTAAAAACGCTAAGATTTTCCATTAAGAAGTTGCTTCTAGGTTGCTACAATTTAGCACTTCAGCTACTGAACACCTATTAAAGAAATGCTTGTTTGCATTATGTTAGATGTAAATTAGGTGACTCACTTTCTCCATCTCTTTCTCTATATTTATTTTTAATTCTATTCTAAAGCAGGAACTAGAACCAAATGAAATTAAAGCCTCCTTTTGGTTTGATTGGTCTAATATTCTTCGATGAGCAGAGTATGACTCACAGCCTGTCCCCTTTTTATTAATAATTAAATTGAGACATTGAAAGATTATATAAACTTATAGTAGCAGATTAAATATCAAGACTGTAGTCCACTGAACAGCACTGCTATGTTTAAAACAGGTATTTCCAATATTGTCCTCAGATGATTTTAATATTTGACATTATAGGATGGATATAGAAAAGTACAGTAATTAAAAACAAACATCATATTTTATTTTAGTTTTGTTGGAAAGGGGTTTTCACTTTGGATGGAAAAGAAGGTAAGATCCATAATGTGCCTGTAACATTTATTTTTTGCATTTGCTGCATTGACAAATACTTCTGTTATAAGTGGTGACCAGTTCTTCTTTATTTTAGAAAATGTTTTTGTTTCTCTCTTAACCAAAGTAAAATTCATGTTTGTTATAGAAAATTTAGTAGGTAACAATATATGAAATGAAAAATTTAGAAACCACCCACAATTATATAATCATAACTGTTGTTAATATTTTGGTTCACTTAATTACAAATATTTCATCTGTGCATGTTATGTTATATGCACATTTTAAAAATATAAATCCTACTGTAATTTATAAAATCTCTTTTTATGCAAGATCATATATTGAATTTATTTTAGTATCATTAAATATTCTTTCATACCACTCTTTACCTTGGCTGCATCATGATTTATTTAGTTAAATCCCTATTGTTGAGCATTTAGTTTGTTTCCAATCTTTTCAAGATTCTAAACATGCTTGGCAGAAATGTTTCATGTAGTCAAATATTTGTCTATGCTCTTGATTATTCTTGTAAGACATATCTCTAGAAGTGGAACTGCTTTTAGTTCACATTAGTAGCCTTTTCTTCAGAAAGGTTACACTAATTCACATGTGAATTAGATTGTAGCTAATTACTTTAAAACCTCATAGCTATTCCTCTTGTGGCAACCAAACATACCGACTTGTGTGGTGTGGCCAGTTGGTAATTCAAGGGTCAGAAATAAATGGCTAAATTCTGCAATGCCGTGATTATTTGAGGCATATTAATTTGGCACAATTCTTTTAGCTGTCTGCTTTTGGCTGGTGTTATCTGGATCCATCAGATGTTTTACTATTCTTCTGCAAGAAGCCTCAAATAAATTGAAAAAGGGAGCCTGTCAGTTGCAGTCTAACATGGTATATTAACACTCAATCCAAATCCAGGCAAATGTCATCCATTAATCACAGGCCAATATAACAAGCAAGAATTGTGATATTAACCAGGAAAAGGTTCAAGGATAACTCTGAAGCAGAGCATCTGACCTATTCACCCAGGAGGCTATCACACAAATTAACGTGCTCAACATTAGCACTGGCAATGCTCCCAAGGCTCGTCCAGGCTTGCTGCTCAGAGGACATGGGCAGGAAGAAGACCCAGACATAATTTCATCTTTCAATCTTGACATTTCTTTCCAAGCTTTGAAAATTTCCTCTGCAAATTTTACTAGATGGAGGGTGGCAGAGATCATGTATCATTCACATTTTCAGATTCCAAATTGTGAAATAAACAAAAATGGGTATTAATGTTTTCATCTGTGTCTATGAACCTCTCCATAAGGCACGCAGTCTATCTGTGAGTCATGCAGCAGAGAAGAAAAATGAAAATATCAAACCTTCCCCCACTTCCACCCCTAAAAATGTTTCTAGCCTCAAAAAGGAACTTAGTTCTCGGCAATTTTAGCCTAAAAATGCTTCTTCAGCTTTTCTTAGACTGGCCACCTCAAAATGCAAGTGAAGACAAAACTGGCCCATAAGATTAATTTTTGGTAATTGAATTTACATCTTGAAAACTAAGCTGTTTCACTTCCTCATGAAAAAAACCAAATTTCTTAAAGATAGGCTTCCATTCCATGTTTGTAACCCATAAGGTGCCGAGTCTTTTCTGTGTATTTTGTGGAGTGAAGGAGAATGTCCTATGTCTTCACAAAAGGAAGGTGTTGTTATTACTGGCAGTGCCTTGTGGTGGCGAGAACACCTAGATATGCCGCCTCGGAGCCCCAGCTTCTCCTCCCTGCTGTTCCAGTATGAGCCGTGCCACCTCCGCCGAGTTAATAAATCTCTGGGAACGTTAGTGTCCATGGTTATAAAATGATGATACGAATTAATGTTTCTCCTTAGAGAAAGGGTTGTTTGATGATTAGTACATTTCAAGTGATAAGTATTATTAATGTTATTATTATTTTGTTCAATGTCTTACTGTTTTCCTTATCAAACTTCTTATTTCCCAGTGTTGGGGTTGGAATGGTAACCTAAGTCAACCCTCTTTGTAGCTAGTGCTTTATTTTCTTAAATTTTGTAAATTTTCATTTTCTTAAATTTTATTTTCTTAAAATTTGAAATGATATATATTTTTTACTTCATTTAACTATTATTTTTTCTCTCTTCCCTTTCCTTCTTTTTTAAATTGAAGGATAACAAACTTGCAGAAAAATGCCCAAGTCCTAGGTGGAGAGGCCCATATAAACATCATCTTCATCCAGGGGTCATGCATACCCTTTCTAACCTGCTACCTATATTTCCTGCCCCACGAGGACCGGAAGCCCACCTTCCAGCACTATTCCTCCATTTCCCGTGATGCTATGCCAAAGGGCAGTGGCATCAGGGCACCTGCTAAGCTTTGTGACACAACAAACTGCTTAAACTCTTGCTGGCTTCAATTCTCATCTTTGCAAAACAGGAGGTTGAACTTTTAAGAATTTTTTTTCCATCTCAACATTTAACGATTCTTCTAAAGGACACTCTGTTTATCTAGGTTAGTATTATTTTTGTACAACATCTTCTGTGGTTTGTTAGTTCAGGTGGAGCTTCACTGAAGCCTGTTCTAAATGAAAGGTGTCCAGTTAACCCTCTACTCTACCACAGAGACAAACACCCCTGTGACCTCACCAGCCACATAAACATGGTCCCAGAGGAGTAGATGCCAGAGGACTGATGAGCTGAGGAACTAAGGGAGCTCCCCGCTCCTCTGCTTGGTGCGTTGGGCAACATCTCATCACACAGAGTGCAAAATTCTCTATAACTTGATTGTTTTAGATCCCTCACTCAGTTGTAGGAAGAATATGAACTGCCACTTAGCAATTAAAATACTGTCTGGGTAGCAACAGCGAGTACTTCAATGCTAGGATTGAAATATCCTTTCTGCCTTAGTGATCTATCTAGAAGGAACCTGCAGGTCTACGACGTCTGTCCTCAGAAACTGAGAGTGAGGAAGAACAGATTAGGATAACTTCCTCCAAAAGTCAACAGAGGAAGCGTTGCCACCTTCCTCCACAGTCTTGCAACACGTGCTCGGCCATGGGTTGAGTTTTCTGTAGTTCTAAGGGTCCCCAAGCATGAGCCGTTTACTTAGATACTTTTATTTTATGATCTTTCTTGAATGATTCCTTCAAAGGGAAAGACTCAGTTTGACAGCCACCAAACAAATGAGTGAATCAGAACCTACTTTTCAATCGACCCAGAAACCCAAGTACTCTGCCCCTGATGTTAAGTGTACAAATTTTCAGCGCTCAAGGGACATATTACCCCAGCACTTCTGGCAACCGTCCTCACTCAGGACACAGGCCTTTACCTGGGACCCAAAGTAATTTCTTTCCCAAGATGCTCATGTGGTGAGGTCAGAACTCAAATTTCTTTTCCTTGAGAAATGCTGGGTAGAAATGCATGGCCCAAAGGAACAATGAGAACTTAATTGCTCCCAATCAGGGTGCCTCCAAGCATGTTTGCCATTTATGGCCACGGCTGCCCAGGATAGGGGCCCTGGTGAGCCACAGATTCACAATATATGTTGTGCCACATCTTGATCCAACTTTAGGAAAAGTAGGAGGCACATTTCCTCCTCTGGACTCTTTTGGAAAGGGACTTTTAGCTCCTCCTGCAGGGGAAACCCAGATTCAACAGGAGCCCGGCATTGTCCCCTCTGCAGCCTTGTTAGTTGAGGAGAATGCTTTCTGCTTACTTTTGTCAAAGTTGCTTAAATACAATTACACTCCCAACCAGCATTTCCCCCAGCTCCTCCAATGTCAAACAAGAAACCCAACCCCCAAATCTAAACACCAGACAAGTAGCTTGAAAAATGAAAATAAATTTTCAAATCCAAAAGCCGTGTGCTTCTGTGATTGAAAATCTTTTTCTTAGCGAGTGGGAGTCGCTTTCATCATTGCTGGTCATATGGTTTTGTTTTTCCTTTCTGGTGGAGAAGTTTTCTAGGGTATTTTTCAAACTTTCCAGCTTAGCAAAGCGTTGGCTAAAATTGAAAAGAGAACTAGGCGTTGGGTTGGAGGCAGCATTAGGTTTGTTCTTGTGGGGGGGCAGGTTGCTGACACAGCGAAAATAAGACAAAACATTTGAAACTTCTGGCTTTGTACTTCTCAAATGCCTCTTTTAGAAATCGCTTAAGTCGTTATTAACATCCACCACCCACCTTCCCTTTTCGGTCCTGACATTGGGTAATAATAGATAATGTTGACATATGTTCCCTGCTGGTCCGAAATACTATACTTCTGTGAAAGGTAACATTTTCAAGCTATGACAAAATGTATTTTACTTGGACAGAGCATTAGTTATTGGACTAATCTCCGAATGTGGGCTGTGGGGCAAAAGTTTTAACATTTCAGTTGTGGGAGAAAGTTTGTTGGGAGAGTAAAAGCATCAGTATGGGGTGCGTTTAGCTTTCACCATTTCTAGAAGCATTGGCTTCGTGTCAAACTCTTATGTCCTTAGGAATGTGAAGGAAACATTCCCAGTATGTATGAAGAACAGCTGTCCATGGACACAGCAACTTTTAAAAATGATTATACCCAACTTTACTGCAGTATGGATTATGGAATCAAAAAATATTTTTCACTGTGTACCCAAGAATTCTGTTTTATGGGCCAGTTTTAAAGCTTTTAACTGCATGAGACATATGCCGCAGTTCTGTTGTTTGTTCTCCATGTGATGTATTCTGAAATATGTTGAGAGAGAGAGAGAGAGAAAGAGAATGAAATTCTTCTGATCAAATGTGGTCCTCAAACCACGTTTGAAACTAATTTAGGGGATGAATAAGGAAATGCCCCAGCTGGCTTCCATGCTACTGAAGTCTGAACAGCCTTTGCAAAACTGGAAAAATTGATTTTGTTTTGAAGGCTCACGCAGACTTTAGTGTTGTGAAAGTTGGACAGAGTTTTTATTGAATCTGGTCCTTTGTGTTTTATGACAGTCTGAATGGGTGTTAAGATTCCACGAATAAGTCTCTTGCCGTTTCTGAAATTCCTGATATAAACATGGGCTCCATCAATTTGTTCTCTGCACAAATGTCTCTCAGAATGTTAACAAACATGGTACATCGATGGGTGGGCTGGCCTATGGGAGAGCAGTCTGCCTTCCTTGGAAGAGCATATGCATGATTTTTCTTTTGTTTTTCAAAGCTGGGGGGGGGGGTGGGTGGGCATTGAGAACTAGGGACTGATAAGGGGGAGGTGAGGTGTTGGCGTAAAGAATGAGATTTGAAGATAAAGAAGAGTTAGCTCTGGGCTATTGGGGAAGTGTTGTTCATGGCCTTCAATTGAAAATCTGGCCAAGACACTACATCAAAGGGATTGTGGGTTAGCCCTCAGGCAATGAATTAGTTATCTTGTTCAGTGCTTCAGGTGAGTCACTGGGAAGAACACAGGTAACACTATATTCTAAAAATTTAGCCTTGCTATGTTCTGCATCAGTTTGTAATTTTGAGTGTTCTTGAAATTCAAATATCAAATTGATAATATCCTAAAATTAGGTGGTTTTTTTAAACTAAATACTGTAATTTAAAGCAAGCAAGCAAAAAAATCTCAATTTTCATGACAAATTAGATCATGCACTATATCAAGACTGTTGAAGGAGAACTGCGATAGTATTTCAGGAAAAGTTAGGTTCCTCAATTAATGGTACTGAAAAATTGCAAATTGTATAATTACTGAAAACTTGTATATTATACTGGTACAATTGGAAATTCTCTAATGTACAACTATCATTGTAACTATCATTCTGAACCTAGTATTGGATTTTCATGTTGAAGCACAAGTGGGCTAAATCTTATTTTTCAGGTATTTAATGTCCAAATTGGAGCTGTGATGGCTCCTTTTTTTGAGTCAACGAGAATTTGTTACGTGGTTAACCTGCCAAACAGCATCCAGCTCTCTCCTTAGTTTATTCATAGTTGCTCTTCTAGGGTGATTAACTGGTATATGGAGCCATTCCCTAGCTGTATTCTCCCCTACAAATGGTCCTTCATGGAGAGTTGGTGAAGAATCTGAGTAGCCATTTTGGTTGAATTTACATTCACGATGAAATCAACGAGCTAACAGGGATGCTTCAAGGGAGACTTTAATACTCTCTGTTATTGGCATTATACCGTTGGCCAGTTCCTTCATGTGCTCCTCTTTGTGGGCCAAATTCTGCCCTCTGTTTCTTACTTGAGATTCCCACTGAAGTAGTAATTACCAAGAAGAAGAACACTAAAATGTTCGGCCAAATTCTGTTCTAAGTTGCTATCATGTAACTCCCAATGAAGTTAATTATGATTTAGTAAGAACTAGTGCTGCAGTGTCTTAAGGGCTTTGGAACTCTGATCTGCCATCCAAGACACCAGGCCGACAGTCTGCCTTTAAATATCTCATTTTAAGAGGCAAATCGACTCCGGTGAAGGTAAGAAATGGCTATGCCAGTAACTACATATATAATGGGGTTTAAAGAGTAGAATTTAACATCTTTGAGCTTCAAGAAGTTTCATCTTTTTGCAGTTTCCCTTTTTAGGGGAGAGTCTTTTTTTTTTTTTTATAGAAACTTTAATTCTATCTTGCACTAGAGTCCATTGGTATGAGTTACCTCCTGTCCCATTCTCTCAGCATCTCTTAGCTATAATGATATGTAATTTTTATTTCCATTAATTGTAAAACATTTGCTTAAGTCATCACTGCTTAGCTATTATTTCCTGGAGCTAAACCATTATCTTCCTTAAATACAGATGTTTATATTATGCATAATATAATTTCTGTCATAAGAATTCATTGTAACTTTTCAAAATACTTTGGCTCTCATTTAGCATATGTCTCAGTTTAGCCTTTTATTATTTTTTAATGGAAAAAAAGGGGCCTCATGACTTACTGAATTTGTAGGCTTTCGTCATTTTGCAAGTAGGGTAGAAGGGGCATGCCTTTGCCCTTGGGTTGGTGTGAGCAGAACACACTGCTTTGGGGACCATTTACTGGATAGTCTCAGGTTAAGATTCCTCTGAACATTGACATGTAGAGGTGTCCAGCTTCTGGGATCCTTTGGCTTGTATCAGAGACCCTGGTGGCCCAGAGCGTATGTATTAGAAAACAGGCAGGTCAGGGAAGATGGTGAATAATGTCTAGTAATGTATCCTGTGGGAGCTTGAAGATGAGACTGGATTCATGTTAAAAAACCTTTCTAGTTAGAGCCATGGAATAATTAGCTCATCCTTACAGTAAACTGGGCTTCACAAAGACTGATTTTAGTTGCCTTCAGAGTTGCCCAAGTTAAAAGCTGCCTTTCTATATATTGCTAACAAAGATACCAGGGCAAAAGGGGCATTGAGAATTCACTTTCAGAATTAGAAGCATAGAATATTAGCGTTAGAAGGAACTTCCTTCCTTGCTCCCTCTTTCTTCGTTCTCTTTCTTCTTTCCTTCCATCCTCCCTTACACCCAAATTTTCCTCCTGTATATAAGCATTGATTGAACTCCTAGTATTTGACAGGCACACTGACAACTGGGTATAAACAAGGAAAGCCGCAAATTCATGTTCAGTAGGAATTCGCATTCTAGTTGGGATGCGGTTCAAGAAAAAATAACAATTATAGGGGGTATCTTCCTTATGTGAATACTTAGTGAGGAGGGATGCTCAGTGTGTGCCATGGAAAAGATTATGTTGTATGTACTCTTTTGTAATTAAACATAAACATAATGTTTAACATTAAAATCAGTACAATGAAGACCAGCAAATTTTTGACTTTGTCTGGGATAACTATTTTATTGCTTTAAACAAATCAAAAGATTTCAGACTAATATTTTTTTTTTCCTCAGCTTGTTGGTGCCCCTCCTATTTGGTGCCATTAGAACATGATGGGCCTATTGGGTCATCTAGCAATGGGCACTCTTGACCCAGGTTGGATTTTTAAGGAAGACTTATAAGGGTAGGCAATTCTTGAGTTGAATCTTGAATAACTTGGAGTTATGTAGGTGATGGAATTGGTGAGGTGCATATCCTGGCTGGGCATAGGATAGAGGGCAGGATTTTGAGTATGATGTGTGTTATAGGCAAGTAAATTCTCCATGAATACGCATGGAGAAAAAAATGGTGCCCATGGTTTGGTGTGGGTGAGCAAAGAGTGGAGATTGGTGGACATCAGGACCTGTATGACATGTTGAAGAGTTTGGATGCCTTCTGAAAGAAATGAGAACACAGTGAAAAGTTCAACAGAGAACAATAGCATTATGCTTTAGAATGAATGGCATCTACAGTGTTGGTTAAGGTTGGTGGTGGGAGGCCAGGTGGAAGGCTATTGTTACACTCCTGGTAAATAATGGAAGAGCCTAAAAAGATATTTTGATGGTTGAATCACCAGGACATGAAAATTTAAATTCTGGGTATGAGAGTGGCTAAACATCTCAGACTAACATTCATGTTTCTGGCTTTTTTTTTTTTTTTTTTTTGACTTGGTGGACAGTTATTTTATTAATTAACAATTTAAAATTAGAGTTAGAAACCTATCCAGAAGGGAAAACAATATAGTCCCTTTTCCATGCCTTGGACTTGATGTCCTTCTGAGACATTGAGAAGACAGCTCTCCTTTGGTCTGGCCTAAGAGAAAGACTCCACACCCAGAGCCATAAAGTTGGGGCTGAAGAAGATTGTGAGGGCTTTGTTTGGATCATGTTAAGTGATTTGGACTTTACTTTTGTTCTCCATTTCATTTATTCATGTTTAATCCAATTTACTCAAGAGTTTACAAATCTCTATTAATACACGTGGTTTGTGTATTAGCTGGTATGACTCTCTATTGATTATGGAATATTCCTTTTCAGCCATGAACCAAGTCCTCTGCTCTCAGGGGTATACAAAGGAACCTGCTGTTTCCCATCACCTATGGTCTGGTAGGTGGCAGGACAGATGGGAGTGGGGTCCCTGTGGAAATTAAATCAGCTGCAAATGATTACCTTCTATTCCAGGGTAGGTCCATCTCTGTGTACTGTCCACATGCTATTTCTAGAGAAATACTTTATTGACAGAAGAATAGGAATGTGGGAACAGGCAAACAGACTCATTCTCAGATGAGGGCTGCTTAGCTGGGGTCCATGACCTACCAGAGCCGTTGTAGGGAATGGTTAGGAACATGCTCCTTGGGATCAGCCCAGGTTGGAGTCTCAGCTCTCACACTCAGCAGCTGCTAAAAAAGTTCCCTGCAATTAAGTTTCTTTCTAAGTAAATAGGCATGATAATGTCTTCCTCAGAAGGTTGTTGCTAGGACCAACGAGATAGAGTATCATACCATACTTAACAAAGTGCCTGGTACTTGGCAGCATGCAATAAAACAAAACAACTGTATTAGTTGTATGGATGGGTTTCAGAGAATTTGTGAAGACTGGAAGTTGTATGCATTGTTTTGTGAGAATGTGTGGAAGTACTATTATTTTTGAGGTGGGAGAGAATATATGGCTGTCATTGGAATATCAAAGGAGCCATAACTTTAAAACAACAACAATGAAGATTTAAAAAAAAAACCCAAAAAACAAAACCAAAGTAAAGATTAAAAAAGACTGTCCTTGACAAAATTGTTAAAGTTACTTAAAAAAAAAAAGAATTGATTTTTTAGGGCAGTTTTAGGTTTACAGCAAAATTGAGTGAAAGAACAGAGAGCTCCCATATACTCCTCGACCTCACACACTCAGCCTTCTCCACTATCAACATTCCACTAGAGTGACACATTTGTTACAACCAATGAACCTACATTGACACATCATTATCACCCCAAAACCATGGTTTGTCTTAGGGTTCACACTTGGTATTGTGCATTCTGAGTCTGGATAAATGTGCAATGACATGTATCCGCCATGATAGTATCAAACAGAGTAGTTTCACTGCCCTAAAAATCCTATGTGCTCTGCCTACTTATCCTTCCCTCTCCCCTGAGCCCTGACAACCACTGATCTTTTTACTGTCCCCATAGTTTTGCCTTTTCTGGAATGTCATATACTTGGAATCACACTGTGTGTAGATTTCCACACTGGCTTCTGTCACTTAGTGAAATTCATATAAGGCTCCTCCTTTCACGGCTTTTCTTTTTGGCTGTGAACAATACTCTATTATTTGTATATACTATAGTTTATTCACCTGCTGAAGGATCTTTTATTTGACATTTATGATATAAGATGCTATAAACATCCTTGTGCAGGTCTTTGTATGGACATAAGTTTTCAACTTATTGGATAAATGGCAAGGAGTGCAATAGCTAGAACAGCCCCCCCAGCCCCCCCCCCCCCCCCCCCGTCCTCTATACCAACACTTTCCAATCATCCTTTCCCCTGTAGACACTCCCGATAGCGTCCAACCTGTTCTGAAAAGTCTCTTCATCCTCTCATTCTTCCACCTTCTCCCACTCACCCAGGTGCCAGAGCCATGCCATTATCCATAGGGCCCATGGTCTCCACCAGCATTTAGTTTTCCTAAAAAGGATTCCACTCTGAATGCTTTTCCTCTTTTATTCTCTACCTAACTCACTTTCCACCCTGGATCCTATGCTCTGTAGTTCCAGATCTTTGTTAGGGAACTGAGAAATAAATTCCTCCTAATGAGTTGCTGGCTGCTATTGTTATTGTACCAAGTATGATATTCACATTTTAATAGGTCAGAATTTTCAAGACTTTTTAAGGGGGAAGGTTGGCCTGGAGATTTAGGCCACCTGGCCTATCAGTAGTGGAGATATTTTTGGGTCTGGAGGCCTGCATGGACTTCGGAGATCCACACTCTGATTGATTGTTTCCTCTGTCTTGAATAAGAAGCACACCTGTGGATTTTCAGCCTCCTGCAGCCACTAAGACTTCGTTCAGCCTCAGGAAAGCAACACATTTACTTTATCTCAGTCATTCTCTCAGCAAAATGGGAATGGCTTTAGACTGGCTGCTTAAAAATTGTTTACTGGTTGATTCTTTTATTTTCTCTCTTGTTTAAGGCCAGGAAGATAGAAAGTGCTAAGTGTTCTGATTTTAAGTATGAGATTTAAAGTACTGCCGAAACCGGTTTGGCTCGGTGGATAGAGCGTCGGCCTGCGGACTGAGGGGTCCCAGGTTTGATTCCGGTCAGGGGCATGTACCTGGGTTGCGGGCACATCCCCAGTGGGAGATGTGCAGGAGGCAGCTGATTGATGTTTCTCTCTCATTGATGTTTCTAACTCTCTATCTCTCTCCCTTCCTCTCTGTAAAAAAATCAATAAAATATATTTAAAAAAAATAAAGTACAAAATATCACTGTATAAGGATAGGTCAGATTTTTGAGGAAATCCCTTCAGGGAAGTTAAACTTCCATTTTTTTTTTTAATTGATTAAGATATTACATATGTGTACCCTCTACCCCCCCCCCCCCCCCCCCCCCGCTCATCCCCTCACCCCCCCGTTGTCCGTGTCCATTGGTTAGGCCTATATGCTGGCATATAAGTCCTTTGGTTGATCTTTCCCCCTTGCCCCCACCCTCCCCTACCTTCCCTCCAAGGCCCGACAGTCCAATTAAAGCCTCTCCGTCTCTGGATCAGTCCTTGTTCATCAGTTTATGTTGTTCATTATATTCCACAAATAAGTGAGATCTTGTGGTATTTATCCACTCTCCAGTTCCATCCATGCTGTGGCAAATGGTAAGAGTTCCTTTTTCTTCTTCCTCTTCTTAAAGAATACCTTTCAGCATTTCATATAATGCTGGTTTGGTGGTGATGAACTCCTTTAGCGTTTTCTTATCCGTGAAGCTCTTTATCTGACCTTCAATTCTGAATGATAGCTTTGCTGGATAACGTAATCTTGGTTGCAGGTTCTTGCTATTCATCTCTTTGAACATTTCTTGCCACTCTCTTCTGTCCTGCATGGTTTCTGTTGAGAAATCAGCTGACAGTCGAATGGGTACTCCCTTATAGGTAACTTACCTAAACTTCCATTTTTAAGGTGAAGGTAATATTTATCTTGCCCCATAATGTTTTTTTGTTTTTTTTTTGTAAAATCTACCTTAAAATAACACAAATGGGCAAATGTTTCTTCCTTACACACTCTTTAAAGGGAGTGAAAACAGTTGTAACATTACTTTCTGTGTGGCATGTGAAAAGAAAATCCTGGAAACACATGTTTATTTTTTTCAATTCCTGACCACTGTGTTTGGAGAAACTGCCAAGTGTGACTTAAAATGTACAAATACAGTAACTTGCTCTGAATTTTGGGCCCATAGTGTCTTGGGCTGTTTTCTGTAGAAAAGAAATTGTTATGTTAACTTGACTTCTTCTGATCACTTTGTTTCCCTGAAATCAGTTGCATGCAGATTAACAGGACGAATTCCAATGACTGAATGCACTGAACATAACTGACAATCCTTAATATACAAATACTGAACATGGGACGTTATCAATTCTCCTAAGAAGGACTCTTTATGCTTTTATACAAGCGCCTAAGAACAGACTTTAAAAAAGGACATTGAAAACTTGCCAAACTTTCTTTGTATTTTGAAAGCCCACATCAAGAAAGGGTAGTAAATAGTCATTGAATATAGGAAAAAGGAAACTATTAGCATTGTTTTCTTTTAAAGATAAAAGGCCAGTCCCAAGGAAAAGCTTCATAATCTTTGAAATATGAATATGTTGTTTAATCAGTTTGAAACAAACGTCAACTTAAAATTTATGTGTCTGTATAAATAGACAAAATATCTCATTACCTGCTAATTAAAAAAAAGGGTAACTAGCTGTTTATTGAGGCCATATTTCAGGATAACCATTTTCTACATTACAATCATTTGGCAAGTTGCAGTCAGAGTGAGATAGACAGTAGTTTTGAATTTTCAAAGCTAAAAAATATACATATTTTTATATTCGTAGCTCTGAAAAAAATATATAGTCTACATATACCTAATTGAATGTTTTTCTTTTTCAAAATACCAGAGCCAACCTTCAAACTTTTCCTTCTCAGCTCCTCATTTTTATCTCATAGAAACTGGCCTGTTAAATATTAACATTAAAAAAATTCATTTGATTTGCCAACAAACACCACTACTACAAAAGTTTAAAAAGATACATTCTGCAAAACTTTTATTCAGAAACTAAAAGCAGAGATTTAATAAAGTATTTTCAGCATCTTCTTACTTATACAATTTCAAAAACTTCTTCATGAATTTTTACCCATTTAAATCAACAGGATTTTCTTTCTTGTTTTTCTTGTGGTATAATTGACATACGATATTATATTAGTTTCAGGTGTACAATATAGTGATCTGGCATTTACATACATTGTGAAATGTTGACCTCAATAAGTTTAATTACCAAGGAGATTTATGTAATACATTAAACCAGTGGTCAGCAAACTGCGGCTCGCGAGCCACATGCAGCTCTTTGACCCCTTGAGTGTGGCTCTTCCACAAAATACCACGTGCGGGTGCACACGTGCAGTGGGATTGAAACTTCGTGGCCCGTGCGCAGAAGTTGGTATTTTGTGGAAGAGCCACACTCAAGGGGCCCTAGAGCTGCAGTTTGCCAACCACTGCTTTAAACAATAAAGAGTTAAAAAAAATAAGTTGAATTAAAAAAAAAAAGTTTAATTACCATCTGTCCCTTTCCAAAGTTAGTACAACATTATTGATTATATTCCCCATGCTGGGCATTACATACCCATGACTTATTTATTATATAACTGTTTGTACTTAATCCCCTTCACCTTTTTCACTCCCTCAACCCCCCTCACTCTAGCAACCACTACTAATCTGTTCTCTATATCTATGAGTCTGGCTGAAACCGGTTTGGCTCAGTGGATAGAGCGTCGGCTTGCGGACTGAAAGGTCCCAGGTTCGATTCCGGTCAAGGGCATGTACCTGGGTTGCGGGCACATCCCCAGTGGGAGATGTGCAGGAGGCAGCTGATCGATGTTTCTCTCTCATCGATGTTTCTAGCTCTCTGTCTCTCTCCCTTCCTCTCTGTAAAAAATCAATAAAATATATTAAAAAAAAATATTTATATCTATGAGTCTGGATTTTGTTTTGTTCTTTTAATAGATTCCAAATATAGGTAAAATCATGTGATATTTGTCCTTCTCTGCCTACTTATTTCACTTTGCATAATGCCCTCAAGGTTCATTCATGTTGTCCCAAATGGCAAGATTTCATTCTTTTTATAAAGCTGAATAGTATTTTATTGTGTGTGTGTGTGTGTGTGTGTGTGTGTGTGTCATATTTTCTTTATCTATTCTCCCATCCATGGATACTTAGATTGTTTCTGTGTCTTGACTATTATAAATAATGCTGCAATGAGTATATAGATACATATGTTTTTTCCATTTAGTGTCCCCCCCCCCCCCCCGCTCCAGATAGATACCCAGTAGTGAAATTGCTAGATGAGATGGTAGCTCTATTGTTAAATTCTTGAGGAACTGTTTTCTATAGTGACTGCGCCAATTTACATTTCCACCAACAGTGCACCAAGGTACTCTTCTCTCCATATCCTCGCCAATACTTGTTATTTCTTGTGTTTTTGATAATAGCCATTCTTATAGGTGTGAGGTGATACCTCATAGTCCTTTGGAATTACATTCCCTCATGATTAGTGATGTTGGGCAGCTTTTCATGTGCCTGTTGGCCATCTGTGTGTCTTCTTTGGCAAAATGTCTATTTAGCTCCTCAGTCCATTTTTTAAATCAAATTGTTTGTTTTACTACTGTACATTTTTGATCAGCACTAGAATATAAACATATTTGTAAAATTTTCTGCGATCCATCAATGGCACAATACGCTGAATTTCTAAAACCTGAGGTGCTGCTGATATATGAGTTTTCTCTTTGTAACAAGAACAAACTTAAAAAAAATTCTATATAGTTTACAAAGAACTCTGATGTGTATCATCTCATTTAATTTTAACCATGGCCCAAATAGCAGGTGTTATTACTCCCTTTTTTATAGATGAAGAAAGAAGATAGAGAAATTAAGGGTGGAGGTAGAGATTTATACCCCCGCCCCAATTCCTGCTGTCCTTAAGAAGCAACAAATAAACAAGCAAACCAGCTCATATTTTAAAATCATCACTTGTGTCTTCTTTTGGAAAAATTCAGAATGAGGTTGTCTGTCTCTTCATATTATTGGCACCTAATAGTAGAAGGAAGAGGGTTTTGCCTACTTGCTAACCTAAGTCCTATAACACGTATCCTTGGCGGGGTTAATAGTTTAAGTTTTATTCACATGTGTTATTGAACTTTTTAAATGCGTGCAGATCACCGAGGTATTTTCTGGAAACACTGGTTCCAATTCAGGAAGCCTAGAGTGGGGCTTGCGTCTGCATTTCTAAGCAGCTCCCAGGTGCTGGTGCTGCTGGTCGGAGGATCGCACTTTGGGTAGTGAGTCCCAGATGCATCTTGTCTCCTTTTCCTCCGGCCGCTCCCTGCAGGTAAACTGTTTTCCCCTTTTGTGCTGCATGGGACAGGTCTTTGACTTCCCAGGCCTTCTGCCTGCCGTTAGGTGGATAGTTTAAATCAGGGCTGGTGGTAGCGGAGGTGTGGGGTTGCCACTTTGCCTTGGATAGCAGCAGCAGCAGCAGTTTCCACGCACTTTACCAGGAATAAAGGAAAAGTGTTAGAGCTCCTTTTGCCCTCCTATCCTGTCTTCCACTTGGTCCATAACTGGGAGGGAAAAGAGTTTGGGATATCATGTCCCGACTAGTGGTACATTGTTCAGGAATCTGTTTTTGCATCCTTGGGATTTCATATTACAGAGGAGACAAGCAAATAGTAAAAAAAGAAATAAAGTCCATGGTATGTGATGTGAGTGTTTGATTTTTTGATTCAGTGGTCAGGGAAAGTCTCACTGAGCAAGGGACTGCTGAAGATTAAGATGTGAAGATTGTCAAAGAGACTAGTTTAGTGACTGATGAAAGGTAGGTGTTGCAAAAGGGTCCCTCCCGTTCCCTCTGTATACCTGAAGGCGTGGCCTATGTTTGTCTATTGTGCTCAGGGCAGGGATGAGTGTTTCCCTGTGGATAGGAGCCCCTGTGTGCCCTGTCTCCTAAGGTATATCAGGAAGTCCAGTGCAGTTGGAAAATCTTCAGTTGGGACTTCACCAGGTTGCCTGGCATTTTAGCTCCTCTATGACATGGGGGCTTCCCATGAGTCTGTCATAAGTGACTGATGACTATCCTCACTTATTCCATCAAATAATTAAAGGGAAAATGCATGAAGGTATGCTGTTTAGTCAGGAAATGTCTTCTAGTTTCTTTGTTGATGGACATTCTCCTGGGATCCTTAGGTGCTCTAAGATGAGAGAATTAGTTCTACTGATTCATGGATGACTAATTTGCTAGAGAGCATTGCACAGTGCCTGGCACGTGGAATAATTAGTTTTTGAATAAATAAGAGAGTAGATGATTGAATGCTAAATAGACATCATCTAATGAGTGAGGCATGTAAGCTTCCTCTCTGATCCTGGGCGGGTCCAGCTGAGGACACTGTGTTAGAAAACATGGTGG
The DNA here is from genome assembly GCF_964212035.1 of Myotis nattereri. NCBI lineage: Eukaryota > Metazoa > Chordata > Mammalia > Chiroptera > Vespertilionidae > Myotis > Myotis nattereri. The sequence continues at coordinate 68,019,894 of NC_138082.1, read as the reverse complement.
TGCTGGTGCTGGAAATATGTTTCTGGTTTAAATGAGTGACATGCAGTTATTGTTATGCTCATCACTTGTGAGTACTGGTTTATCAGTATGTATAACCCGGTCTTAAGTGCAGACTCTGTTCTAGTTTCTGTAGGCTGACAGTAAATTAAGCTTGTCACACTTACATGGGAGTTTCACAGAAGTCATCAACTAGTCACTAAGGAACTTTATTCTGAAAACCACTGTATTAGCTATTTGTTTTAGGATTTACTCTTAGCTATTTGAATATGTCTTTCACTTTGTTTTCATTAAAAATGTATTACACTTCTTTCTAGGTCAACATTAAAATAATCTGCAACTAACTGAGCTCCTTTGCCACTCAGATACACAATGTTTTACAATGGAAGTGCTCTGAATTTTGAATTTGTTGTTCCAGATTTGAGATGGTCAACTAAAAGTCTGTCGACTCCCTCTTTCCTTTCTTCATATGTAAACCGGGCACAGTGTTTTATTCCTACAGAGGAGGCTTTGACCATCAATTAGGTACTTGTTGCAAAGGGCTTTGATAGCTTGGAAGAATGACCTTTTATAAAAACAGGATACATTGTATTTATCCTTAGAGTATTTTCTTGATTCTAATTATAACTCATTTTTTTTTTCAACTATAGAAGGAGAACGGAAAAGGGAAAATGTGAGTACAGAAAGTGGCACTGATTTCCATCAGAAAAAAGATTCTACAAAGCTCTGGAGGAAAGTCACGCCACAGCTTAATCTGGTCCTGGGTGGGTCTGGTGTTAAATTTAAATACCGCCTTGAAGTAAGACAGTAGGGACTCCTTCTGAGTGCCTACTTCTGGCCAAAAGAGAGAAAAAAAGGTGGTATTTTCTATTTGTAAACTTAAAAATTCATATGTTGTCAAATTACAGGAGGCATTGTAGACCTTCTACTTTAACCTCATTCTTTCATAGATGAGGAAAAGTGGATTTAAAAAGTTTTTATAACTTGCCCCAAGCTACAGTAAATTTTTCTCCTGATCTCAATTCAATGGTCTTTAGTTTGCATATGGGTGGGTAGTAGGATACTACATGCATCATTTTCAAAAGACCTGGTAATACTGAGATAAATCTTAATAAACCAAGCTGAGGCTGGGCTACATTTCACTGTGGCACATGAGCATGACTTGTTTGATCTAAGCTTCTTCAAGTGTATTTCTGGCTGTGTTATTTGTGCTCAGGGTCTTAGAATTCTTGGGTATCAGAAATGGACTCTGGCTAACTTAAATACAAATAAAAATACATTAATAAATACAGTAAGGGTGTTATTGGAAAGATGTGCTGTAGCCCACAGACAAAAAGAAGAGGCTGAACAGTTGGGGCTCAGAAGACTCCAGACTAGCACAGCTGCAGTGATTCAAGTGGCAGATCCTAATGGATGGACAGAACAGCTCCATCTCTTCCCTTACATCTTGTCAACCCAGGACATTTTCATATGTCAGGGTCAGATGGTCTGACTAATCTAGCTTGGGTAATGTGCCTACACCTTGGCAAGGCTTGAGGTCGGTGGGTAGGTAGTGATTGTAACATTTTGATGGACAGATTGCCAAGATTGGATGCATAGGGAAGGGGTAGTTCCCCAAATGGGAAACTTTTTAAAGCCATTGTTACCAAAAGAGGGAGATGTACATTCAGAGCAACAAAAACATACATGTGCCCTAGAATCCATTTTATTACCATAGATAGCAAAGAATACCAGGTGTATACATTTTTACTTTGTAAAATAACCTCTAAAATGTTCACATGTTGGCATTTAGTTGTAGTTGATACTTTCACTTGTTTATTTCTCTAGTTCCATTATATTTATATTCTCATATCCCATGTAAGTCAACTAGAGCAAATACTATGACTATAATAAGGATTTTGTTCATTTTGGTTACAAGTATTCATTCACTTTGTCAATTCATTTATTCAACATATATATTTATTTATTTTATTACATTTATTGGGTTGACATTGGTTAATGGGTTTCAAGTGTACATTTCTATGATATAATATCTGTATATTGCATTGTGTGCCCACCTTCCAAGGTCAAATAATCATCCATCACCATATATTTGGCAACTTTACCCTTTACTACCCCCTAGCCCCCTCCCTCTGGTTACCCCCATACTGTTGTCTGTGTGTATGAGTTTCAGTTTTATATACCACATATGAATTGAAATCATGGTTCTGAGCTTTTTCTGACTGGCTTATTTCGCTTAGCATAATATTCTCAAGGTCCATCTATGTTGTTGCAAATAGCAGTATATTTATAATAGGCTGTGAAAATATGGGATTCAATTTGTGACACTGAATCAGCAGGAGGAAGAAGCAGAGATTTTCTTTTTATTAAAATACATTACATAGCAGACTAAACTAGTGATTTTACACAGGACTCCAGGGTGGCTGGAAATTCCCAGTGGCCTTTGTCAGATGGTGGGTAGGGAGCCAACTGGCTGGGCTTCAGTTCCTTTGTGCCTCCACCTTTCCCCACTTCTCACCCAATCCTCTCCGTTTACTTCAACCAGAAGAGTTTGATGTTGTTTGTTGGGTATCTGAGCAAGATTTCTCTTTATGAAAAAAAGTGAAAACTACTAGAGTAAACAGTATGTGTTACCATATTAACTGCTAGCATACTTAATGGATTTATTAAACAAGTGTCTTTCTACTCCTAACCCCAAATAATAGGGAATATTATCTAGGCATAGAGAGCTCATCTTCTTAATTAAAACCACAAAAACATTTTGAATTTACTGGAATTAACAAATAAGTAGAGAATGCTCACAGAGGATGAGGCTCTATAATACACCCTGTGGGGGAATAACAAGACAGATAAAAGAAAGCTCCTTAGCTTAACTTACTTGGAAAGACAAAGCAAATGCATAAAATTATAAAATCAACAGAAGAACTTATTTCTGTAGGCAACACCTGACAATCATAAACTGGATCACTTCATCTCCGTCTCTGGAGGGAGTTACGAGAGATAGAGTTTGCACGTGATCAGCCCAGGCAGAGGGGGCCTTCTCTACCATGGCATATTCTTAGTTCTATGAGTTTAAGGATTTAAAATATATATCAGAAAGTTCTTTTTTAGTTATGGATTATTTATGCATCTCCAAATTATCCAAATTTCTAAGTGCTCTATGGATTTGGGGTCAAATATAAAAATAATACTTAAAATAATATCATATTCTATCTCTTCATTTAATCTGATGTTGCTGGTTCTGAAATGAAAAGCAAAGTCACATAATTTTACTTTTGTATATGGAGGGTGAAATGTTTTTTATTTGGATTATTAAAGAGGAACAATTAATGTTTCATTAATAAAAATAAAAAACTGCACAGAGAATTGGAGTGTTTTGTAACTACAGACTTTACTTTGAATTGGGTCTCTGTCCCTGCTTGCTGGGGGAAGTCTGACTCTATGGTTTTCCATTATGTTTGTGTTTGAAGGCTTGGTTCTGTCCTTCCTTCATTTAAAACATTCCTAAAGCCATTTTCCAGTGAAACTCCACCCCGTGAGTTGACTCACATCAGAAGAATTCCAGAAATAAGAACAATCATGCCCTTTCTGTCATTGATGTAATGGCGTTTTTCTGCATACTTAAATAGTCATGAGCAATATTTTGGCAGGCAGCTGAAATAACCCTACATATTTGATTGCATTACTGACTACTACCTTCCAAGGGTAGCTCAGGGGAAGGGACATTCTTTATTTTTTAACTTGAGGACATTATCTGTTAATTAAAAAACATGATGCTTTTTTTTAAAAAAAGTATATCTGAGAAATACAGCCTGTATTTAACTCATTAAGTTTTAAACATACAGATTCCTTAAAACAAATCGTGGTAACTCCTGGGCTTGTCCTTTTAAAATAATTTTAAATTGTGGGATCATTAGAATGTTTACCAACTAAAATTACAAAATCTTAAAAGAATTTAGTTTTTAATTCTAGACCTTACATTTATGGGATGTTTTTCTGGAAATTATTCCTTCCTAAAAGTTGAGATAAAACTTTTAATTGTGTTTTCTTTGTTTCACATTAAATACAATTTATAACATAGTCCCTCTCTTTATTTTGCTTCTCTCTAGGAACGTTTCTTGATCTAGCATTTCTTCTAGGTAATGTGAAACTGTGACTCTCTGAGGTTATAAGGGCTCCGTGTGTTCAGTGCAGTTTGCTCAGTTCCCCTCCTCAGGTAAAAACTGTCTTTCTCTTGATCTGGCAGTTTGATAAGCTTCACACTTGGTTAGAGCGGAGGTGAGTTTGAGCAAAAGCAGACTGTTTTGGTTAATCAGTGTATCCTGTTCTACCTGGACATCTGGGAGATTTGCCAAGAGAGTCCCCAACATCTCATTCAGAGGCAGACTCAATGAAACTGTCAGCTTTTTAAAAGGCCAGTTTGACTTTTCCATGGTTCTAATATTTTCTTTATTTATTAGGAAATTAACTCCAGTCTTCTAGCTTAAAATTTTGTGCTAGTTTTATTTTCAGAAAACATCTTTTCTGAAAGGATTTTTCCATGAAAAAGAGTTTATATTATAATTTTGGTTTAATTACAATTGGTTAAAACTGTAAATATACTCAGTTTTATTAGTGTTCTATATATTTTGTCAGCAATAAGAAGTTAAAGTACTTACTTTAGATAAAGGAGTAAATATCTGACCAAGAGTTAAAAGATAGTAATTATCTGAATAGTAATTGCCCTCAGTAATGGTAAACTACCTAAAAATGATTTACTGTCTCCACCAAAATTAAATTATAAGCTAACTCATGGTAGGTCATGGTCAACTCTTTCTGTGGACTAAAGCGTTTCAAAGCAGAAGGTCAGGAGGCAGAACAATCTGGATCAAATCTGCCATTGCCCCTGACTGGCCATGTGATACTGAAATAGTTATTTCATTTTAAAAAAATCTATTTTCCTCATCTATAACCTATTAGACTGATACCTACTTCCTAGAGGAATGAAAGTATTTAGCACAGTACTTGACTCAAATCAGAGTTCATTAAATGCCAGCTCTTACTGTGACCATATTAATTTTATTTTATATCATCATCAAAATGTATTTAACTGTTTAAAATTCTTTTGTCACAAAAGTGTTTTGTTTATCAACATCACTAAAGAACATGGTGGCTAATACAACTGAATATTTTGGTATATTAGGAGTTAATCATAACATGATTTCTAGTTCTACAATCAGAATTTGTAGACATGTCTGAATGTTCATACCCTTCCCCCCCAAAAAAAAATTCATATTGAAATCCTTATGCTCAATATGATGGCATTAGGAAGTGGGGCCTTTGGGAGCTGAATAAGTTATGAGTGAAGCCGGCAAGAATGGGATTAGTGCCCTCATGTAGAAGGCCTCACGAGCTCCCTAACTTCTGCCTTTGAGGACACAATGAGAAGTTTGCCACTGAGAAGAGGACCCCCGCCTGACCATCCCAGCACCTTGTTCTCGGACTTTTAACTTCCAGAAATGTGAGGAATACATTTCTGTTCTTCATAAGCTATGTAGTCTATGGTATTTTGTTATATCAGCACACATGGACTAAGACAGAAGTGATCCCTATAACGTATTTGAAATTTTTATTCCACTTTTTTCTATGAATGTATTATATGCTTATTGCTTGAAAAGTGAACCTTAGCTTTTAGTTTCCAGAGTTGTGTTGTGAGAAGTGTCTTTAGACTTCTCAGTGATTAAATAATAGTCTATTATACAGAGTCATAAGAATGTAACACTTAAACATTCCCCTATTGTTGAATACGTAGGTTGCTTGAAATTTTTATTCATTAGAACAGTTCCATGAACATCCGTCTACATGCATATTTAAAAATATAATAGATACATTCAAATATATAAATATTTTTAAAAGAATTTTGCTTACAGTTAGCCCTTGAACAACAGGGATTTGAACTGCGTGGGTCAACTTATCTGCGAATTTTTTTCAATAAGTACAGAGTTAGCCCTCGGTATCCCTAGGTTTTGCTTCTGAAAATTTAACCAACTGCAGATTGAAAACAGTCATTTCCATTGGCAGTTGGGAATCCCCATCTAAGGGTGGCTGACTCAAGTTATTCATGGATTTTTGACTGAAGGGGGGTTGGTTGCCCTTATTGAATTGTTAAGGGTAAACCACATTCTAAATGCTTTCCAGAAAATTTATAGCAATTTACCTGCCCATCAGTCTTGCTTCACAGATTTGTGAACCCCAAACCAAGACTATCTTTTCCATTTTGACCTGTTTCTCCTACATAATAAATGGGCAATTTCTTGCTAGTTTTCCCTGTAGTTAACACACATACAAAATCTGTCCCAGCTTATTATGACGGGTAACTGCATATCTTAAATCACAATAAAGTTTCAATAGTTGTAATTAATTTCTGAAGCATTGTTAAGCTGCAACAGAAAATGAAAGGGATTAAACAATTATATTATTGGATATAAGAACTATATGGATTTAAATATGGCTAATAATTACAAAGAACAGAAAAACCAGGCAAAAATTATTTGTATTTTATAACCTCATTTCAAATGAAAAGCAACTACAATGAGTGGCTGGATCATGATTTATCCAAATATTTGGTCCTTCATGTGAATATATCTTCTTTGTATCATTATTCACAATTATCTTTTCAGCCAAAGTAGGTGTCGGGGCATTAGGTTTAATGTGCTAGGATTCTTTCTTTCTTTCTCTTTCTTTTTTTCTCTTTCTTTCCTTCCTCCCTTCCTTCCTTCCTTCCTTCCTTCCTTCCTTCCTTCCTTCCTTCCTTCCTCCTTTCTTTCTTTCTTTCTTTCTTTCTTTCTTTCTTTCTTTCTTTCTTTCTTTCCTTCCTTCCTTCCTTCCTTCCTTCTTTCAATATTTATTGAGGATCAACTGGATATTGGGCCCTATTTTAAGTACATCAGTGAGCCAAAGAACTGAAAACTCTTGCTCTCTCAGAACTTGATTTCAATGGGGGAAGACAATAATAACCCAAGAAATGCATTTGATAATACATTTGGAATTAATTAGTACAACAGAGTGAAATAAGGCAGGGAAGGGGATAGCTGGAGTAGGAGTAAAGGCTAACATTTAAAAATGGGTAGTCAGGTAAGACCGCCCTGACCAGATAACTTTGAGCCAAAGTTGAAGAAATGAGTCCTGTAGATGCCCAGGGGACAAGAACCCCTGGGGTACAGGCATGCCTGGTCCAGGTGGAGACTGGTTCCACAGAATTCTTTGTGAAGAGGATCCAAGAAATCTGAAAGATGACATATCCTAAGGGCAGAAATCTGCATGCATGACTAGCTTGACCCAGGAGCTACTGAAGATGTTGAGGAGAAGAAAGATCCCACATGGTGGTTCCCATTTAAATCTGGTTCTGGATATGGCTAGAAATGTCTGTTGCCCAAGCAACACTGAGATGGCATTAAGTATATCACAATAGGGGAAGACCCATCTCCCTTTCTCTATAGACATCAGAACAGAAAAAACTGTCAGGAGAGTTGGAAATGCTAAATTGTCAGAGTGGCAAGGATCATAAGTTAGAGACAAAACAAGGCAGAGCATGGTAGACATGAAAGGAGACACTTCTTGGGAAGTCCCAGAAATAGGTGTGAGGGCTCTATAGGAGGTTGAGCTCTGTCAGAGGAATTTATGTATAATATTTATTTTAACATAATTTGTCCACACAGGCAAACATGTAAAGTATTGGATAATTTCTTTTAAAAATATGTTTTTTATTGATTTTAGGGAGGAAGGGAAAGGTAGAGAGAGAGATAGAAATATCAATGATGAGAGAATCATTGATTGGCTACCTCCTGCATGCGTCCCAATGGGAATCAAAACCCGGGCATGTGCCCTGACTGGGAGTCAAACCCTGACTTCCTGGTTCATGAGTTGACTCTCAAGACTGAGCCATATCAGTAGGGCAAGCACTGAATAATTTCTTAGCATTTTTTTTTCAGTATTGAACCAAAATGATGTAACAGAAATATTTTTACATTATTGTTTTCCTTCTCTAGCCAAATGACTTTGAAGACCAGCTCATCAAGCTGGCAACAGGTAGGAGCAGCAGTAAAGGCCAGTACAAATCTCTGTAGCAGGAAAGTGTAACTAACACCAGAAATCTGTAATTTAACAAACACACCTAGATTAATTGAATGTGAGTGACCACAACTCTTACAAACTCTTACTTTTACCTGGTTATTTCAAGGTCAGGTCAGCAAGAAAGACTCCAATCAGAGACTAAGGAGTTTATTCTTCACAACTCAGCAAGCAGCATGAGCAGCAGAATATTTGGTATCCTAAGCCCTACATTCTTACTGAGCTAGAACAGGTGATACTACCAGTATATGCACATGCAGTTGAGTTATAGGGTAGAAATCCTGCACTTAGAAAGTCTGAAAGCTTGATGGTTCATGGCCTGAGAGGGAAACTCTATCTTCCATAATTGTTCAAATATCCTTGCACAACCCTGGCCAGGTAGCTCAGTTGGTTGGAGCATCATCCCCTGCACCAGAAGGTTGTGGGTTTGATCCCAGGTCAGGGAACATACCTGGGTTTCTGGGTTTCAGGTTTGCTCCTGGTCAGGGTATGTATGAGAGGTGGCTAATTGAAGTTTCTCTCTCATCTCTCTCTCTCTCTCTCTCTCCCTCTCTCTCTCTCAAATCAATTAAAAAATATCCTCAGATGAGGATTAAAAATATATCCTTGCACAGGTAGTCTGGAACAAAGGAAGTCAGTGCTTCTGCTTGTAAGATATGCAGAATGTGAAAGACCTGTGGAGAATTGTCTCCTAATAACATTCACAACTGGTTTTAAGGAAATAAGCCAAAAAATGAACAACAGCCGAAACCGGTCTGGCTAAGTGGATAGAGCGTCGGCCTGCGGACTGAGAGGTCCCAGGTTTGATTCCGGTCAAGGGCATGTACCTGGGTTGCGGGCATATCCCCAGTAGGAGATGTGCAGGAGGCAGCTGATCGATGATTCTCTCTCATCGATGTTTCTAACTATCTCTCTCCCTTCCTATCTGTAAAAAATCAATAAAATATATTTTAAAAAAATAAATAAATAAAAAAATTAAAAAAAATGAACAACAAACCTAAAATGTCTGTTTTTGAGCCATATCTGGAAGGAACTCTGCCACAAGGAATCCATTCTCAAGTTTCTATGACCTTAGGACTGTTAACCACATCATCTGTGGGCAGTGTGGCCCTTTCTCTCGTACAACTGAAGGGCGTCCCTGTGGATGTGTGTCTTCAGCGTTCCTCAGCCACCGTGACTGTAGGGAAATAACCTGTAAAGAGTCCCTCACTCACTATTTTCTTTCATATATTCTGTCTCATGCTCTGCAGGATCAATGGTGTTGGGTCCTAAGTGGGTAGATCTAGCTGTCTGGTTAGCTAGGGTCCTGGGGTAGAGTCTGAGATGGAAAAGGGATTGCTGGAAAGGAAGTCTGACACAATGGCCAAATCATAAACCATAACTCCATTAAGTCCTCTTTTCATATTGAATAGGCAATGAAATTGTATTACCTGTCTCTACAATGGAAAGAAAAATCAATATGCACTGTTCCTTCATGTAATGAATGTCCTTCTATATCCACCCTGCTGTCACTACTCCCAACAGTTACATTAGCATGATAAGAACATTGCAAAGTGTGGGATGGGCCTGTGTCCTTAGAAGGTGATTTCTCATATCCGTCAGTGAATACAGTTTTTAAACCAGCATTTGTCATTATGGCTTAAAAAAGTGCATAATCAGGTTAGAGTAAAGCAACATTACATTACTGAAGAAATATTTTTTCTACCATGTCCTAGGATGTCTGGGAATTTCAGCCAAGTGTGTATTATGTAACAGAAAAAGTGCTAGACCTGGAATTCACTTTAGCTCCATGCAAATTAGTTATGTGGTCTTGATTAAGCCACTTGACATCTCTTATTTTCAGAGGTTGATATTTCAAATGGAGAAAATAACCTTTGTTTTGTCCTCAGGTTCATGATGATTATTAAAAGTAACGATGTACTATATGCATATGAAAGTGGCTGGGTCTGATATAATTGTAAAATAGTATTGCAATTATGGTAATATTTAAAGTAGAATCTTTGCATAATATTGACATTGAGGAACAGAATTAATATTTCCTTGGCTTCAGCTTTTTGCACCTTAAGGAGAATAATATGATTGCTAAAAGACAAAAATCCATGTATCGATGCATGACATTATAGAATATGTTAGGGAAATTCAAGTAACAACTTTCCAACATTGTTCTCACTTTTCACGAACATGTTTTTCTTAGTTGCACATCCCTAAATATAGCCAAATGATAGCCATGCAGTTTATTCAAATTTCCTGGAGTGTCCTCTATACTTTCTTTATCTCTACCTTCTGTGATAAATATCACCCTCAATTTAGGACTGTAAGCATACTACTAATATTTTCACACTTTGACAACTGAGGAATTAAATAGGAATCAACAGATGTACTTGGGGTGGGTAGTAGGAAACAAAACTTTGTCTCTACATGTGACTGTGTAAACTGACTTACAAAGCAGCCTATGAGATCTGCTTTTGTTTGAAATTTGAAAATAAAACATGGATCCACAGTGATTCATGGATTTTAGCCATGAACTGGGAAATAATTTCCACAAATACTGACTTTTAAAAATACTAATTCACTCACCACTAACTTATGTAAGCTCTCATCTTGAAACTAGTGATGGCTGACACAGAATATTTCTAGGATCAAAACTGAAAGCAGGTAGATGCCATGGCTGTGTAGCTAAGAATATCAGATCTGCCTGAATTGAATAATGTTGAGGTCGCTGAGATTTGGTTCATTGAACAATTGGGTGAAATACATATCATAGTTCAGATATGACTACACACTTGGAATTTCTTTTAGCAACTGAATAGGTTGTGTGCACGCACGTGAATCTCACCCTGTGAATCTCACCCTTTTGGCTGCTCATGACAACATTATTTAACAATTAATTGGGGATCTAGAAGGAACATATTTCTCAGATCTCTGAGCCATTTTAGCCATTTAATGGAACCCAAGGAGAGGTTGTGGGAAGCTCTGACTCTTAGCCAGTCTGTCAGAAGCACAGATGACTATCTAGGTTTCAATTGGAGTTGTGAGCATCCCATCTGTACCCAATCAGTAAGAAGCACAGGAAGCCAGGGCTCATGGCTGACACTGCAGCACAGAGGAAAGCAAAGCAATAGGACATATGTAAATATTCCTTTTTCTTGGTTATTGTTACTAAATTATTATTATTTTTTTTTACAAGTAAGAGAGTCTTACTACATTTACTGCCGTGCTCAATAACCGAGATTACAGGTAGTTACTAAATTATTAAAGTGAATATAAAAATATTTCACTTGTTGCTATTTGATATTTTATGGATTGTTTATTGATTGGCTTATGCTCTCTCTTCCTACCTCCTGTTCCCTTCCTCCTACCCACACTAAGAGGTAAGCCTGGGAAAGCAGAAATTATGTCTAACTTATGACCAGTTGTGATCCCAGCATCTAGGTCAATTTCTGATATTTAATAGATAATCAACAACCACTTGATGTAGGATTTGATGAATAAATGATTCAATAAGTTCATTGTGTGTGTGTGTGTGTGTGTGTGAGAGAGAGAGAGAGAGAGAGAGAGAGAGAGAGAGAGAGAGAGAGCTCTACCCAGCATGGTTAGTTTAAACATCCGGTGTTATTTCTTTCCTTGAATATCAAGAACCAGTGGAATCACTAGACCAGTGGTTCTCAACTTTGGCTGCACATTAGAGTCACCTGGGAATCTTTTTAAAATCCTGATTTCTGGGCCTCATCCTCCGGAAATTCTGTTTCTTTGTTACTAATGTTGTGGCCTCACCCCATAACAAAGAAACAGAATTTCCGGAGGATGAGGCCCAGAAATCAGGATTTTAAAAAGATTCCCAGGTGATTCTAATGTGCAGCCAGGGTTGAGAACCACTGCACTAGAGGGTATCAGCTAAATTGGAGGGAACAAAGGAGAGTGATATAGAAGATAAATGGAAGCTGAGTGAAGGGGTTAGGTTGAGTCCTGTTTCCTGGATAAACTTAGGTCAATGAAAGGTATTCCAGAACATCTGCCTGCTAATACCCAGGCATGCTATATGTAAATGGTTTAAATGGGTGGTTCTCAAACTTTAGCATGCATCAGAAACGTCTGGAGAATCTTTAAAACTCAAATTGCTTGGCCCCATCCTGAGACTTTCTATTCAGAATGTTGGAGCCAGAGCCTGGGAATCTGCATATTTAATAAGTTCCCAGGTGATGCAGAGAATGCTGGCTGGGGGACCACACTTTGTGATCCACTGGAACTACCCTCTTTCCATGCATGTGCTGCATAATCTAATCAAGCTCCATATTCAAACCATTATGAGTGAGCTCCCACCCCTCAAATATTAAATGGCTATAGATTCAAGTAAAGCTTCTGAAAGTGGTCATTGGAGAGTCATGGAAATTAAGTTCATGTTCAGAGGAGCTGCTCTTTTTATTTGAGAAACTGATTGGCTTTTATTGAAATGAGCAGAATTCTAGTGCTTGTGGCATCACAAAAGTGATGGCAATTCATCCCTAGATGTTCATCTTCACTTTTAAGCATTGTGGGATTGGAGGACTCAGAGGAGGATTTAAGAAGGATCCTCCTGCAAGAATAGATGGAAAGCCCAGATGCCAAGGAGCTGTGTACTCTCTCCTTCTGTAATAGACTCCAGAACTTCTTATTGAATCACTTATTCATCAAATCATACATCAAGTGGTTGTTGATTATCTATTAAATATCAGAAATTGACCTAGATGCTGGGATCACAACTGGTCATAAGTTAGACATAATTTCTGCTTTCCCAGGCTTACCTCTTAGTGTGGGTAGGAGGATGGGAACAGGAGGTAGGAAGAGAGAGCATAAGCCAATCAATAAATAATCCATAAAATATCACATAGCAACAAGTGAAATGCAGAGAAATAAGACAGTGATCTGATATCAAGTGACAGGTTACAGAGTGGCTATTTTGGATTGGGTGGTCTGGGAAGGTCATTCTGAGATGACATTTAAGCTGTGATTTGAATGACAGAAAGGAGCTAGCCATGTGAAAGATCAAGAGAGCAAGAGCCTTCCAAGCAGAGGGAGCAGCAAATGCAAAAAGCCTCAAGGTGGGAGTGAGCTGGGCAAGGTTAAGGAATGAAAGATCCATGTGACTGGAGCATCACTGGCCACAGAGTGAGTGATACCAAATTAGGCTGAAGGAGAGGCAGGGACCACTCAAGAGTCATTGATGAGATTTAACTGTAGGTGTGATTAAAACACAAAACATGGTAGTGATGTGATGTGATTAGTATTATAAGGCTGCAGTGGAGATAACATCCTGCAAGTCAGGGACAAATTAGAAGCAGGGGGCTAGTTAGGAACCTATGATGGTAGCACAAGAGAAGGGTGATGAGTAGCATTGACCAGGTTTTGTGAGTTGAAGAACAGTTAGATTCTGGAGAAAGGTGGTTGATGAAACATTGCTGATTTTTTAAAGTATGTATTTGTGGATGTGCTTTAGGGAAACAGAGGCACCGATCTCCAAAATCCTTGCTATTCAATAATGTAATTTGAGAACCAGCAGTATTACATCATTTGGAACTTGTTATAAGTGCACAATCATATGCGTTAAGTCAGACCAACTGAATTAGAAGACCTCCCTGCTCCCCTGTGATTCATGTACACATTAAAGCTTGAGAAGCCCTGTGTTAGATTATTGTCTTGATCTCAGAAGGAGAATAGTGCTGCTTATCAAGATGAAGAACCCTGGGGCAGGAGTCAGTTGGGGTGAGGGGAGGGAATCTAAAATTCTCTTTTAGGCGTGTGAATTTTTATTTATTTGGCATACAACTGGAGACCTCAAGTAACAGTTGGTTAGATGAGTTTGGATTTCTGAGGAATGGTAAGAGATAAAGAATGATACTCACTACCCAATGAATGAATGGAAGGGCACACTATTGAAAAGGTGTAGGTAGCGCAGAGGGCCAGGAATGAATTGGCACTGCAAAGTTTAGAAGTCTATTAACAGGATGAGTCAGCAAGGAGACTGAACAGAGGAAAGCCATGAGAGCATGGTGTCATAGAAGCCAAGAGAAGAAAGAATTTTAAGAAAAAGACAGCAGTCAACTACACTAAAGGGTGAGGATAGGTTGAGTAAGAGAATAGAGAGTACTGGATTGACAACATGGAGGTCAGTGGTAACTTTGGCCAAAGCAGTATTAAAATGATGGAAATGGCTGTGTTTTGGAGTGCACAGAGGAAAGGACTTGAGGTGAGTGAGCTGAGACAATGCTTACAGATGACTTCTTCCAGTTCCTGTTGGGGTTGGAAAGGATAACAAGGGGAGGGATAATATAGTTTTCTTTATTTCATTTGTGCTCAACAATGATCACTTTTGATTTCTTCTTCTAGAGGCAAATTCCTAACTCTCTCCTTCCAAATATGTGGATTACGAAGTATAAAATAACCTAGCTATTGCTTTGGAGAAACTCATAATCCGGTGAGAGAGAGTTGCACACAAATAACAGAATGTCCTGATAACTCTTATTAGAATTGTAGGGGTTTAGGGTTTGGGAGAGAGTTCATATTTTTGCTTGCATTATGCTAGGCACATTACTCTTCACTACATTCCTCTGAGTTACCCCAATTTATTGATGGAGAAATGGAAGTTCAAAGATGTTCAGGGCTTGCTTTTATGTCAGAACTAGCAAATGGAAAAGCTAAAACTCGACCCAGGTCTGCTGGCCCCAGTGCTGTAGTCTTTGCAACACCATGTTACTTTTCATGGTGGAAGAGGGAACATATAAAAAGTGTGCTTAGCAAAACCGTGAGTGTTCTTTCACAAACTGCAGCATAAGGATTCCTTACTGTATTATAACAGCAGAGTTGCACCTTATGTAGTGTTGAGGGGTAAAATTCCAAATGAAATTTTAGGTGAAAATTATCCTAAAAATTCCATTTCATCATATATATGCCCCTGGGAAATACTCACACTACCTCAGTCAGTTAGGACTTGAGCTCAGCTGAAGAAATGTCAGCATTGTGTCTCCCTGCTCATGAGAGAAACCCAATCATTGAGGGCACTCGCCTGTACCACTCATCCCCCCAGTTGCTGCGTACATATGGTTTTTATTACCAAGTGAAATTCACATGGCATGCAAATCTAGTAGGAGTTAATGTTAACTGCAAACCTACTCTGTGTGGTCAGTGTATTAAGAACGTTACATGCATGGTCTTATCCAAAACTTCCTCCCCACACTAGCGCTATGATGTAGGTATGTTTATCTCTGTTTTGCTGATGGGGAGACCGACATGCTGAAGGTCAGAGGTGGTAATTGGGGAATTGTTTTCCCAGTGCCAATTGACTCTGATGTGAGTGTGCCTTCCACTACGCACATGGTCTTCCTGGCTTGCAGTCTTCTGTAGCAACCAAGCCGATCCTTACTTAGATAACTCACAGGGCTCCTGGCCATGTGGCCTGCCTGTTCGCCAGTGGTCGCTTCCCCCTTTCTCTCCATCTCACACTTTCCTCCCTTCTTACCAAGGCTCCCTAAGGCTCATTTTCCTCCTTAAGTCCCTGCTGGAGCTCATTAGTATCCATGTATCATCTAGGGAATTTTCTTAACTGAGTGTGTAAGTGGGAAACAAACTCCTTCTGAAGTCAGAAACCACGTGACCCGATTTAATGTAAACACATTAAACATATTCCTGTCAAAGTAAAAATCAGTTTTTTTTGCCTTACAAAGTGGTCAGAGCAACTGTTTTCAAAGTTTAGATGTTTGCAAGTGCCATCTAAAAGGCTCAGTCAAAATACTGCCTGGCTCAATTCAGATATAATTTGATGTTTTTATTCACATAAGCCTCCTTCTTAAAGATTATGATGCCTTTGTTTTTTTCTGTTCTCTTTAATAGCCCTCTGGATAGTTGCTTATTTTATAGCTAGCGAATGGGCATTGGCCCTGGTGCCTCTTTGGGTAATACAAACCTGAAATTTAGGGTTTTATCTACGGGATTTTTTTTCCTCCCAACCCTCTGACTCTGGCCTGCCTGCCTTTGGATATTAATTCTCTGTCTCGGAAAATGCCCTGAGCCTTGCGCACAACCCATTGTCTTCCAGTCTCTTTCTTGGTGGAAAAGAGCAGCTTGTGACGTGACTTAGTTTACCTCTTTCAAGATCAAAGTAGAAGACACAGGGAGGCAACGATGAGGAGTGGAATCGGAGCCCCGTCGACTGTTTGGAGTGACTTTTGCATCTTCATTTGCTCACTCGCTTGTACTTGATGCTGGAATTAGGCAGCGATGAAAGTTATATATGATATCCATCTAGTGAGGTTAGGCTTAGAAATTAATTCTGAGACATTGTTTTAGATCAGAAAGACTAGGCAATATAAAGCAACAAATAATATCAAAATCTTCATGGTTAACCAAAAGGATATTGTTTTCAGACATGCGAGCCTTCTGCTGGCCCAGGGCCTCTCCATGTGAGGACCAAGCATATCAGGCTACGTCTGTCTCATTGCACCTTTATCTCAACATGAAGCCTCAGGGTTTGTCTAAGTTGAGAAAGAAAGCATTGGGGAGTGGGCAGTGGCTGTCAAGTATTTTTTCCCCCAAAGCGACCTCCTTCCATGTCCCACTCTATCGGCCAGGATTATTCATAGTCCCATCCAATTGCAAAAGGGGCTAAGAAATCTAATCTTCTGTTTGTCTAGGAAGGGTCACAAAACCAAGGTGTGTGCTATCAGCATCGATCACAGACACTTTTGGAAAAGGTTCCTGCATGCATCGTGTTCTTTGACATTCAGCTGTGGGGGACAAGAGGTATGGCCGTCAGTGGAAGGGTGTGTAGGCGGAGGGGTGGGAAACCTGTCCCATCTTGAAGATATCCACCAACGTCTTTATCCATACCCTGGATGATGAACTTCCAAAAATGTTCTTGTATGCCATTTTGGCACAGAGACCATTAAAGAGAAACAGACTAACCTCCTTATAGCTGTGAGTAAATAAATACAGTTTTACGAGATATTTTATAAGGTTGTCAAGGGCTTTTAATTGAGCGCCCAGATCTGGATTCCCTTGGTACAAAGTAGGCAAGTGTGGATTTATATATTTTAAATTCTGTTTCTCCCAAGGTTTGTTGTAGGAATTAAAAATTAAAATGGAGTCCAGGCAGCAACAATGAATCAGAAAGGGAATGTGGGAAGCTCAGGCGCAGACGCAACGTATAAACTCTAAAGCTGACCTTCTCTGAAGGGCAGGAGTGGGATCTTTCATTTAACACATCTTCGTTTGTTATCCTGGGAGCAAGTCCGATACCAGTTTCTGGTGGGAATCATGATCAGGCCCCACTGCCTGACAAACGTCATACGTATGTGTATGTATGTGTATGCAGCCTCACCTCTAAAATTTCAAGGTAATAGAAAGTAATCTAATTATGTGGATAATTAAAAACAACCAAAGTGCAAGTTTAAAAGTTGTACTTTTATGACTGCAAAGCAGGCTATCAAAATGACAGGGTGTCTGGATGTGATCGCTGCACGCACTCAGATTAAATGAGTGCATTAGTTGATTGTTTCTGGTATGAAGATAAGCAGAGAAAAGTATAATAATGTTGGCATTTAAGTGGACCTAATTAGGCTTCAAGTTTAGCACTCCATTAAGATGAATGGGAAAGGGTCACCCCCTGTTCGAGCTGTGGCATTGTCTTTGTGTGTCTGGCTTTTGCCTCTGAAGACAACAGTCTGTCAGCATCCGTACTCACAGTCACCCCTGTAAAAGCAGACTGGAAATTTAATTCTTTTAAAATTAAATCTCAGGTTCTGGAGGCCACAGTAAAATCCACGGGGAAATCGTAAATCTCCAAGTTCTGCAGCTGTATTAGTCATAAATAACAACAATAATAACGATAATACTTCCCTTGTCTATATGTACTTTCAAGTGCAGACTTCAGTGATTCCTGAATGGGATCTGGTGAAACCAATGACCTCCAGTTCGCCACGGAAGGACCGTTTTCATAGGAAGGGTGAGTGGCTTGGGTGAAGTTACAGAGCATGTCACTGGGAAAGCCAGAAATCACAGGGAGGGACTGCTCAGTGTTTGTTGCAATAGTCTGTCATCCATCAGGGAAAGGGAGGAAGGAGTAATGATGTTGTCCACCAAACCGAGTGCACGTCCCTGTGTAAGAAAACCCAGGAATCAAAGGGCAGCACAGCACAGTAGATATGTTTACAGGGAGATGACCGGGTAAGTTCTGCCTTCCTGCCATAAGGAAATCTGGCTCACCGATGTGTGCATGGGAAAAAAAGTTTAGTCCTGACAATGACCAACGTCCATGGATATGGTCTGAAAGTGATGAAACTCTGAAACACATTCACAATTGTCACTCAAAGAGCCACAGGACCATCCTATGCCTTTTAGCGACTGGATTCAGAAACGAGGTGTCTAAGGATTACATAAGGAGAAGCCAGTGCGGCTTGAATTGAGTGGTTGAGTAATGATTGTCATTATTTACTAATTCTTTGGAATCAGGAGGGGTAACTTTTAATTCTGGTTATGCTCTAGACTTGCTACACGTTATTGAACAAATAATTTTCTCTTGATATTTTTTTAAAAAATTACTAAGTTGAAATATGGCCTGTTGACCCAAATTCTAGGTTTTGTGGCTGTGCTATTCAGTAAGATTGTAGAAAGAAAGTTTTGGTGTACAATTGGTGCCTGGATAGAACAAATTACTATGTCCGACTCTTTTCTAAATGTGAAATTATAAATTTGGAACTGTTTAAATGTAACCAATGATATTAAAACAATGGCTATATTTTTAAAATAAATCATTTATCTTAAGATTTTGGAGTTGGATGGAAGGAAATATAGCTCTCTGAGCCAACTTCTTAATAAATGCTTAGATTAATTATTTCAGATCCCTGACTCATGGTATGTCATTGCTTGAATGTTTCTAATAATGGAAAGTTAAGACTGGGATATCCTTTTCCCAGTGTTGGTCATCTCGGGTTATTGGTTCTTCACACTCTGCCTTGCAATACACTATAGTGATTGATACAAATCTTGTCTCTGAGAAGATAGTGTCTGTTCCTTCTGCTATTTGATAGCTTTCAGTTATCTGAAGCAAATTACCATGTTAATTAGTTGTTTTATTTTAATTTATTGTAGGGCATACAGAAGTTTTCAGAAACTTTATTGCTTCAAAGATTTCTCTCAGACTTTAGTACTACATGAGGACTCAAACTATGTTATAAATAAATGTCCTATGTCATACCATTAACCTTTGATTATTCCTAGTTGTTGAGAACAAATAGGTTAATATTTGTAAAATATTCTTTTTCATGATATATTTTATTTTAAAAATTATTTTTGGTCTAGGGAAATCTAATTTGAGTTTATCCCAATTAACTAAAAATGTATTTATTTGTGACTTGCTTTGCCCCAGAATTAGTCATTAAATGCCATTTCCAACAATGCATTGTCAAGGTAAAAACATGAAAATGGCAAAAAGAAATAAAATGTAGAAAAATAAGATAGAAACGAGCAAAGTTTATTATATAAAATACATTTATGTAGTTATTGTATACTTATTTGTGATTGGTCCAAATTAGATTCTGAAAATACTAGCAGCCAATTCAAAGACAAAAATAAGATCAGTTATGAGACTAAAAGCATCTAACATTAACAAAGACAATTGGAAAAAACTCAATGATTCCTCACGCCGAGTCCTGAGAGCATACTCTCCCAAGTTCTCTTAGGGCGAACTCTATATGATGAAGTCAATATGTCTTTAATAACATTCTTATAATGAATTCCACAACAACTTTTACAGGATCTTATCACCATTGATAAAATTCCCCAATGCAAGTGCCTGGTATTCAGTAAGTACTTACAATGGTTTGAATTCTTTCCCCATCAAAAGATGTTAACTCCTAACTCCTAGTGTGTGTAGAAATTACTTTACTTGGAAATAGTGTCTTTGCAGATGTAATCAGGATAAAATGAGGTCTTACTGAATTAAGGTGGGCCCCAATGTAATATGACTGATGTTGTTAAAAAGAGTAGAAGAAACAGACACAGACAGAGGAAGGAAGGCCATGTGAAGACAGAAGCAGAGATTGGAGTTGGCTGCCATATGCCAAAGAATGCCTGGGGCTATCAGAAGCTGGAAGAGACAGGGACACACCCTTCTTGAGAAGTTTCAGAGGGAGCATGGCCCTGCAAGCACATTGATTTTGAATTTCTAGGCTCCAGAACTGTAACAGGACAACTGTCTATTGTTTTAAGACACTTGGTTTATGATCCTTTGTTATGTAGATAGTCTTTGGAAACTAACAGAGTGATCAAATAAATTTCTATTAAGTGTATAAATATAGTTTATGAACCAATGGACTGATGGGAAAAGGCTGCAAAGAAATTTAAAGGTACTGCTATGATCAACTAAGAAAAATAATTTGAAATAAGTACACCACATATATTTATATCCATTTCTATTTTTACTAAAGTCAGTATTTCTGCAAAGAAGATTTATTTATTGTGGGTTTATAATTAATAACCCACAACCAGGAGGTTTAATATGTAGATTTGGCCAATACCATGAGCCTTTTTATTCCCTGTGATTAACAACTCTTCTTAGAGCTTTGAGCAGTATCAAGGCAATAGTACGTATTCAGATAAATGTTCAGAGAAATAAGATATATGGTAAGTTCTCTTGTTACATGATTAATAAGCTGGGTAGAGGAAGATTCTGTCCCCAAATGCCATTACTATAAAGGGGGCATATTAAACTTATATATTTTAATTAGCTGTGTCACAGGAATCTGGCTATCTCCCCTTGTGAATTTTACTACGTATGGGTGTTTCTGCTTCCTTTCATTAGTCCTTTTCTCAAAACACATACCCACGACTTCAGTCCTTATCATCTCCAACTATCTACAAGAAATCAAATAAATCAATGACTCCCTAAACATTGAGAAGAAAGGAAAATGAAATATGAGTCAAGAGGAAAAACAGTGTCCTGATTCTGATTGGAACACAATCTACCAAAGTTGTTGCAAGTCCAGGTTCATTCTCTTGGGCACTGGCTTCCCCTCCTACTCTATCCTCAAGGCAGTCAAATGTTATGATAAGATAAAGGCAGCGACTAATGGTCCAATTGTCCACCACAAATTACGAAAGCTCACAAACACAGATGAATGTCATGCTTGATGAGCTGGTTTGAAGAGAAAAATCCGCATTCTTTTCAATACCCTAATATATATTTTTTTTGAAATGACAGAGCTTTTGAGAATCATTGAACTCCTACGAATATAATAGCTTCATTTTAAAAAGGAGAAATAACATTTCTTAAATTTTCAACACAAGAGGCATCATTTTGGACCTGAAAAAAATAATAACCCCTTAAAAAACACATACAGACAAATTAAACATCTGTAATAGTGTCAACAATAAAAAAATACAGTTATATATGTGTGTGTGTGTGTGTGTGTGTGTGTGTGTGTGTGTGTGTGACAAAATAAACAAAGAAACGTGGCGGGCCATCTCCAGCGGACCTATGGAAATATGGAGCTCACGAACGTTCACGTGTTTGCAAAGTTCTGTTTTCTATTCACCTTTCCTAGGTTCATCCCGCCAGCAGTTCCACCCCTGTCAGTCATATAAAGGAACACAATCTCGAAGCTGCCGTGCACTGGTAACATTCACAGGTTCTCTCTCCCCCCAAATTTGAGCTGAGGCACTTTTCCTTTCTAAAAAGCAGCATCTGGCCTCTCCGTGCGCTCATTTGCATGCCAATACTGGATTGCTCTCCCAGCGCACAGCTATTTAATAGTGGGACTGGTGTCCGAGCTCTGGGAACAAACCAAATGGTTTGGGTGTGCTTTTGTGTGCAGTGCGGGTCGTTGCTACAGTGTGCTTATTAAGAATAGTACACATTCATTATAACAAGATTGCTCTTTTGCTTAGGGCCATCACGGCGCATTCTGTAAATGAATTAACAGTAGCATGCATTTGTGTATTATGGGCCCAGAAGATGCATTTGTTTATTAAATAAATCTGCAACACAGAAAGTATGGTTGGAAAAAAAAAACCCTAGAAAATGATCAGAGGGCGCATGTACAGTAGCTATTTGTTTGTTTGTTTCTTTTTTTTTGAAACCTCAGCGTCTTGGCGAGTTTTCCTCCTTTGTTTCTTTTAAATAACCAGAAAGCACAGGCCACCCTATAGACTAGCACCCTGCAAAGATGGATGTGGAAAAATTTAGAGATCAAATTGAAGTTACAGGAGCTCAAAACATTTCCAGAAGTGCTATTGTAAATAATCATGGAACTTTCAAATGGCTTATTATGACTCTTGTTTTTCTTAAAAATTCCTCTGTCTTTCTTAAAATTGTCTCTAAAAATTGCTAATATTTTAAACTTAATTTTAATTTTTGGCTAAAATTTAGCTTGCATTAAATATATAATTTCCCCCCATGAACTTTATTTCCTTTTGAAAGAACAACTCTACTTTGGGGGCATTCAGCTAATGTTGATCCATTTATTTCCAACCTTTATGGCCCAGGTATAGCTAGTATATTAATAAACATGAATCTCTCTGCTGGATTTTATTCCTGTTAATGAGTGATGATTTCTTAAAGCCCAATGGCAGTTCAAAATTGCACTGAGAACTCAGAATATGTTTTTAGATGTGGCTATTCTGTATGTCTCTATTTTTTTTTTATTTTGCAGTTTTTACTATATAATCTGATATGCTGTGCATTTAAAGTAAAATGGAAAGAAAATAGAAATACTTTAAACTAGGAAATGCTAAAAGTCCCTAAAGCCCAGCAGGGTTGGTAGGAGATCTATTAACATGAGCTGAAGGAAAGAAGAAACAGTCATTTTCCCAAATTTTTGAAATTCTTACGCTATTTAAAGGACAGATGTCTTTTAGAAAGATAAATTGAAGCATTCTATAAAATCCAGGGGTACTAAGTAACATTTGCCAAAATATTGTAAAAGGGAAAGCCTGGTAATAGGTTAGGACTTCACAGATTTTTAGCTTAGCAAAAGATCTATGACACTATTAAAAAATACCTGGCTAATTACTACATCTGCAATATAAAAACTGTATTTTGTCAGAAACAGAGCAAGACTTAGAAGAGATATTCCATATGCAGCAAAAAAATACATAGCGGATTGAAGCAGGGTTACACTCTTCTCCCAAATGGAATCTTCAATACTTAGCATTTTGCTCTTAAAGGAGTAATATTCAGCTCTGTTATTTATTGGAGAAAACAGATCCAACCTACCATTGTACCAACTGATTTGATTATTATGAAAGGGAGAGGAAAATATTTGCAACCCAGTTTCTTTTCTTCCTCTTTTCCTTCTCTTTTTTTATTATTTTGATCAAAAGCCCTATTTTTCCAGAGCATTTTATTTATTCTGTTGCAGCTTCAGCGAGGCCAGCCAATCAGAAGGTCTGTAAGGGCCCGGGCCCAGACTCAGTGCAGAGCTCCAAATGCGATTCCAGTCCTGACAGGGGGATTATAGGAAACAGATGACTTACGCTTCTAATTTGTGGCCTTAAATTGCAAACAGAATTTCAGGAGTCGAGCAGAGTAATAAATGGCAATAGAAAAAGCCACACACAGCCAAATCAGTATGTGGTGGTTGTAGGTTAAACTAAATGGGAAGAGACAGGTTATGATGGTTCAGTGTATTACAGAGAAGAAAGTCTTAAATTACCAGTGCTGAGAGGTACTGCTCCACGGCAGACAGCATTGCATTGTGCAGTCTACAGATATCCCAAGCAGAACAATAAAAAAGCAGGTTTCCCATCGAACCTGTTGCTGGAGGAATCATTTTTGCCCCCCCTCTTTTAGAAATGGAAGCGGTGTTTTATGTTTGTTTTGACCTCTGCTGTATACTTGGCCCCTTAACATCTGTTTTCCACCGTTGCCGTTTTTCACACCAAATTAAATGTCGAGGAGTCAGATAAAATAAGTTCAAAATATGTCCAAATTATTTTTGTTGACTTCCAACAAATGTCTCAGTAACTCTCTCCACACGGAACGATACCATTTAAATGCCAACGGAGAAAATTATTTTTCTTTCAACATTTTAGGAGCTGAAGAAAGGATTTTTTGAGGTGTACTTAAACTCGGGAAATATTGATTGCATTGGCCTTTTGCGTAGCTTGTATGACTGCTTCAGACTAGCGTTAAGGCTCTTCCATCACACGAAGTTATGTGCATTTGTTGGACAAAAATTCCAGGAAAATTGTTTAACAACAGCATATAAAAGAGCCATTATTCAGAGCTGCTTCACGCCATAAATATCAGTTAGAAATGAGAGAGACCCACTGTTGATCATGTGGAAACCAATATGTATTTGATTTTCTTCATAATCTCTCTACGTATGTGTTTGTGTGCGCATGTGTACAGGGGTAAGAGTTAAGACAATAATGACATGGATTTCCACTGTCAAAAGAAGTCTGGCTGTCATATGTCTGTAGAAGAAAAGTTTTAAAAAAGCATCTCATTTTGAACTTCTAGTTCAATAAATATTGTAATAAAACTAAACTACCTTCCTTTGCAAAGAATATAATCTTTTAAGATCCAACATATCTGTGCATCAGAGTTTGAAAACTTATTCATGATAAAGATGGATTCAAAAATAATTATCCTATCCTATGTTATTTATTGCCAATATATCAAAATAGCATGCTCCCAGTGAATGACAGAAACAGGGTTCACTTTACACCCCCATGCTGCGCTTGAAGTGGGGCCAGCAGTTTTTCTTTCACTTTCCTTATGAAGAAGATATCTATCTCACTAAAATTTTGATAATTTAACTAGTATATGAACTTTAACTACACACCAAAGAAAAGCTGCTATGTGACAGGTATCATGGGGAAAAAAAACACTATTTTCGTTGAACTATGAAGCAAGTCTGTTGATAATCATTGGAGATGACTGGCTAAATAGATTTTGATTAATCACTTGTAAAAATTATGCTCGTTAGAAGCACTTTATATTCTGTGTCATGGTGATAGCAATGTTGGTTATAGCTATTTCTTTGTAAATAGTGTGCTTTTTTTTTAAATCACCTGGCAAAAAAGAGAAAACAAACCTCCGATGAAAGCTTTTGTCTCTCACAGAAAACGCTTTTCATGCCTGTCTCCTTCTTCTTTTTAAAAAAGAAATGCTCAATTATTATTTGTGTCATAGTGGGAAGACTGGGTCTCTATAGGGCCTGAACCTTTTCAAACAGGAGATAGCTTTTGTTTTTGTCCCCCCATCAACACCGATCACCTAATTAAATCTGATATCTCTGGCTGAAGCAAAATGATTTGTAATAGTTCTTTGGAGTTTACTTAATTAGTTTCAATGTCTTTTGTGTGGTAAACGTGGGGATATTTTATAAAATGGAGCTGAAAAAAAAAAGAGGAGGCAAAATGCAGTCTTGCAAAGGACGGGGGAGCGGGGCGGTGAGAGAAGGGCAGACCAGTGCGACCACCCCATGAAAGCAAGGTGTAGTTCCAACGCAAGGGCTACAAGCCGGTCATTCATTAGTTGAGATCATCAAGCAGATCTGACCTGGAAAAAGGCTTTCTGTCAAAAGCAGTTCTGGGCATCTGTCAGGGCCTCAGATTCTACACCTTGATCAGCCCAAGACACTGACACCATTTTCTTTAACAAACACCAACAGCCTTTTGTCTCCTTCATTTTAACATCTCTCAGGGGTTGGATTCCCTTTCTTCTCCCGCTCTGTGGAGAGTAAAGGGAGCTTGTTAACTTGCTTAGATATTTTGACTGCGGATGCTCTTTGGCCACTTGCCTGTGGTAACAGTGTCAAAGCATAACTTGGTATAATTGCTGTATTTGCAGTCAGAAGAGTGTTCTGTCTTTATGTTCAAGCTGCTGAATAAAAGGGAAGTGTCATTTTTGGAAAAATCCTGTAAATTATCCTCAAAGTTCAGTCAAAATATAATGTGTGACATACCTGTCGTGTCTTGTGTTCATTGCCAAGATACAGAAGAGTAAAATAATGGGGTTTTGACTACAGCAATTAAAAGCTAGTAAATTCCTGTGTTCCTTATGCTGAGATTGGAGAATACAATAAAATGAAACTTAAAACAGCAGCAGAACTGGGCTCTTTATAATTTAAAAAGTAACTGGAAAGCATTAAAATTTTTAATTATCCATTGTGTCACAATTTTTACACAGTATGGATTAGAAATGACAATTTTTGATGGACCTTCATTTAATAGAGGCGTGCATAATTTACATGCATTAGCAATATCCATCCTGCAAGTGGAAATTAAGATTGTAATGGAACTTTATCTTATTGATCATTAATAACAGGTGGCAATCTAAAACCATATTTATTATAAAATGCCCTTTTAAAGTGGTAGAGTTTTATTCCCTCTGTATTTTGTATGTTTTCAAAGAGTCGTTAGAGTAGGGAAAACTGCAAAGTGAGATTTGTGTTTTCCCCCTTTAATACACACCAGTGTGAAATTTGAGGCAAATAGTGATCCATGCCAGAAAACTATGGATGTCCTCCTGGCCTTCTGCAGGCAACATGCTGTGAGCGCATCTTCAAGGATGCTCCTTACAGAATGAGCGCCAGATGAACATTGCGTAGCACTGGTCGGTAGGCACAGGGCTGCCAATGCTGGCATTATTTAGCCAGAGATAAATGATCCTTCCAGTTAAGCAGACCCTCCCCGTGTCTCACAAACTGTACAAACCTGCATGCTGCTGGCAGGTAATGGCTTGTAATTAGCGTGGCAGGCAGGTAATGACTTGAAATCACCTGCCAATTGTTCCTGAGTGTTTGCACTGTTTCAAAACCCTGAATGAGTGAGAAAGTCATGGGGGGCTATCAGGATGCAAACAGAGAAAAGAGGAGGAACACAACCAGGGAATCTCATTCTGAATTGACTTTCTCCCCATTTGTTGCTTATTGTACCCCCAGGTCTTCCTTCAGCAGCTCCAAAGAGGCATTGAGAATTGGCAGGTTACTTTACCTGCCTGCTGCTCCTACTGGGAGAGACAGTGCCTGCTGAGAAAGTCTTCCCTGTTTTGGACGCAAACCAACCTTCGTAGCTGCAGCCTCTACCCTGGAAGGTTGGGACTGGGAGAGCAATGGCAGCTCATCTTGTTTAAAAAGAAGCATGAGTTACCGAGAGCCAGGCTTCTCCTTCCTGTTGAAGCGCACTTCTTTCTTTTTCACCAGCTTTCCCCAACTTTATGGAGAGCTGTTGGTACTGAAGCAAGAAAAGCTGGGCAAGGAGTCTGTGCAGAGTTGAGTCTGGACCAGCTCTCTAAGGATCCCACAAAGGCTTTGGGCCAGCGCTCTACTCTCAAAAACGCACATAGGTTCCAAGTGAGTAACATAATTGAACATATTGAAATGTGGGTGGGGAGGAAGGAAGTAATGTCAAGCTGGACAGTATGTGGCCTTTCTAAACTCGAATGACACACATTTTGCTCTAGCCAATTGCTAGACTATGGGTACCGGGTGGTCAGATTTCCCAAATTCTTAAGGGGAGCCAGAAATCTGGAATTTTTTTTTGGGAAAAAAAAAAGATCCCATTTTTAAAGCATTGAAACTAAATTAAAAAGAATATATAAACTTTTGTGTGGTTGAAACAAGATTTCAGGCCACAGGCTGCTAGTTGATGGTCTCTGTTTTAAATTATATTTTTCTACTTGTTTCTACTTGGTACTTTTTTTTTTTTTGTAATCTTGTTAGATTACTAAAAAGTGGAAAACAGAGATGGATTTACACAGGCAAGTAGTTCCCTGGCTTTTAAAAATTTCTTATGATCATGATGTCCAAACACTTGGCAAAAGACCTCTTAGGAAATCTCCTCATAGGGTGTCTGCCTGGTTGTGAGCTTTCCCCGAATGCTGACAGCTTCCTTGGGCCAACCCTGTGGGGCTCTTTCAAACTTTCTTTTACAGAAAAACCTCCGTGAGCCCTGGCTGCTTCTAATAAGTCATTATGGAGGAGAATGGACTGAGTGCACTCACCCCAGCAGTCCGCAGACTCCCAGGAACGCGGCTTAGAAGTTGTAAAGGCCTCGATTTCATTGGAGCTGGAGTCTACCTACTTTGCCACTGTGACCTTGGGCAAGTCACTCCGTTCTCGAAGCCTCCGTTTCCTCACTGGTCAAATAAAAGCCATGTAGTTACCTTGTAGAACTGTGGTCGGGATGAGAGTAAAACACTTAAATTGTTCCTTGCATTCATCTTTCATTGAGCAGCTGAATAGATTGTAGTCATCGGGCTCAATAGCCAGATACATACTTCTTACCCTGGTTAAAATCCAAATCATAAACACACTTTATATTTGTTTGAAATCCAAGCCTCCATGCTTTTCCAGGATATTTAAGGAATATTGGTCAACTTTCTTGATAAAATTCATTTTTAGTCTAAAAAAAAAAAAACACATAAAATCATGTTCTGACATCCAGAACACCGGTGCAATCATACGACAAGTTGTTTTTTTAAAAGGTTAAAGTTAAGAGTAAAATAAATCTAGCTTTACAATATAAAATCGGAAGGGAAAAATTGCTTTGATTTTGGGACTTGGCCCCCTGGACAAAATGATGAAAGTGATTTTTGAGAAAATAATTAAATCAGGTTATTGTTCTTTTACATTCAAGCAAGAAATCCTCTAGCAGATCACGGTTAATGGAGATTAGTTAAAAATAGACTTTATTAGGTTTGTGTCGGGGTGACAGCAATGAGTCGGCTGGTCACTCTGAGTGTGCCAAGGACCGGGAGAAAAGAACGGCCTTCTAGATGTCTTACAGTAAAAGAACCAGGTTTTGGAGGTGGCTTCATACAGTCTTAAAAATCATCATGTCCACACCGGATTTTTTTTTTCCTATGTAGTTACTGTAAGTTTAGAAGAGAAGTTTCTAGCTATATTATGTCAAACTGAATAATACTTGCTTATATGTTAGTTGGAATTTTTTTAAGGGGGAAAGGGTTTATATTAAGTACTAAAAACTCTCTTCTCAAACTGAAAGAGAAAATTGAATCTATATGAAGGCAAAGGTACAATTGGCCTCATTTTTTCTTTTTCCAAATGCTTTCCATAGATGGTTGACTAAGCAGTTCGTGGACCCATTGATCCTCTTTCTACCTGTCTTCAATTTTGTATATACTTTGTCTTTAAAAATAAAGATATTAAAATCAGTCTCACATTCAGCTACTAGTTTCCAGTTTTTAGATTTTGGTTGTTCAATTGCGTAGTAACTAAGATAATCTTCTAGCTCTAAAGTTTTTTGAAGTTTCTTTTCTCAGGTTAAAAAAAAAAGGCACCGAAATTGTTTGAAGATTCAGCTTAAGTATGGCAAAACCAAACCATAGGTGTAGAGAACTATAAATATTATCTGGATGTATTAGTTGAATAACATGGGTTATTTAAAGAAAAAAGAAGGTGTGTTTTTAAGTACATCATTGTTATATTTTCTGAAATATCTGCCTATAACAAAAGGAACTTAAGAATATACTATGATTTTTGCATAGTCTGATGGCAATTGATCATGAGATATCCCTCATATTCCTCATCTGTTTGCTCTTATGTGTGTTTCTCCCAATGAGTAGAATATTAAGTGATAGATTTAGTGTTCCATGAAAAGCACTCTAATAGAAATCCAACTGCACATTATACATGATTACATATAAAAATTGCAATACTTAGGTAGTTTAACAGCCTAAAAATGAAAACATAGGTCACCATAAGTAGGTACAACCATCAGGTCTATGTCACATTAGGAAAAAAAAAAATCCCCTTAAGGACAGATGAATTATTTTGCTAAATAGCGAGAATTTTCTGTTCTAATTTGTGAAAACTTAAAATCTAGAATTGATATCATGCATGCTTTCAGAAATTTAAATAATTTATACACAGATTTTTCCGAGTCATTATTGGAGTTTGTGCATTTTCTCCAACTAAATATATATGTTTTTTAAACCAGCTTGGTGGGAGTGCGGTGGGAGGAAGAGGGTGGAGGGAGAGGGAGCTCAGGAGACACATACAGAAATTGTCTTAATTTCTGAGAAATGCGGGCCTGACAATCACTTAAGACAAATAT
The DNA here is from genome assembly GCF_964212035.1 of Myotis nattereri. Taxonomy (NCBI): domain Eukaryota; kingdom Metazoa; phylum Chordata; class Mammalia; order Chiroptera; family Vespertilionidae; genus Myotis; species Myotis nattereri. The sequence goes on along the minus strand of NC_138082.1, from coordinate 67,989,735 downwards.
AGTTGATATGGATGTCAGGACGGACTCTTTTCAAAAGAATGTTTTTATAGAATAACATTGTGACACTTTGCTCAGATGGATGTCTTTAGCAATATTTGATTAATGGAATGTAATAAAAGAGATGCACACCAAAGTGTCTGTACATGTCTTGTTAAGTATGTTTGATTCATTATATGCGGTTCTCAGTTCTTTCCTCTTTCTGCAGTTCATTTTTTATCATTTCAATAATATATCTATAAATATGAAAAAGTTGGCACTTTCAAAGTCTTTGACATATATGGCTATTAATTCATAACTCTAAAAAATTGTATCTTTCAACCTGTCATTTTAAAGCTTGTAGAGTTTATTACAGTGGTAACCTGTGTTAGAAATTAGATTTTGAACTTTAGCAAGAAGAAAAATAGGCCCACGGACCTCAAAGTTGAAGAGAGACATGGACATAGTTCTAAGGTAGAATTTCATGAAAAAATGATTAAATATTGCATTTTTTAAAGTCACAGGAGATGTCATTGAGGTTTATATTGGTCACTAGTGTCTAACTTATTTTGTTTTCCAACTCCAGATATCAAATATGGAGTAAACTTGTAATTAACAAAGTTATTCAAATTCAGGTTTTCATGGTAGTCTTTGTTGCCATGGGTTAATGGGTTAACTTCATATATATTTAGGCATAGATGGTTTTAAGCCAAAGTATTCTGAAGGCAAAATAATAATAGGACTTATTTATATATACATTCTAGGTATTATTGTCCTACTAAGAACAAGCCCTACAAGGCAGATGCTATGTTACTTCCATTTACTGATGAGGAAGCTGAGGAAGAGGTAATATGCCTGAGATCCCACATATACTGCAGCAGAGTTGGATTTGGCACTCAGGAGTCTGGCTCCAGAGCTGTTGACCTCCTCTAGGGAAAGCTAAACTTGGAATGTTTTCTTCTTGGTGCCTTTGGTCCTGCCTCATATCCTTTACTGCATAAATAACAGCTTGGCCCCCTCATTTCCCAGGTTCCTTTCCTTGGTTCAATTAAGAAAATAATGGCCAAATATTAGGATAGCAACCCTGCAGTATCCCGTGTAATGAGCTCTGACTCACAGATGATTTGGGAGTTTCGGGTGCCAGGCTAGCACATCATGTGTGAGTAAGCTTGTGGCAGGGGCTGGGGGTGAGGCCTGAGGACATGGTTTATGTTGGAGCCTCGCTGGGTTGTGGGTGACTCATGTGCACTAAACGGCAGAGTCATGAACCATATCCACACACCCAATATCGGGTTCACTCCAAGGCTGTTCTCCCACAGCCAGTTTACAGCCCTGTAAAAGCGCAGCACTTACTTTGGCCTTTGCACAGGAAGATCATGAAAGGGAATGAAAACGTACATGGCCTTACGGTCCTGATGGTCCCTAGCTGGGGAGTTGTTCTTCCACTGATCTCGGAAAGACACCCACATGGTTCTTTCCTCTCTCTTGTGCTGTGTGGAAGGAGTGGGTTTGGGGTCAGTGGTTGGTGGCCTAGCTCTTTGCAATGTCCCCGTCACCTCTGAGACCTTGGGCTGGTCGCTTGTTATTCTTGGGTCTGGCTTTTTTGGAAATCTATAAAACTTATAGAATGTGATGGAGAGTTGTTTGTATGCATTTATAGGAAATTACCACAGAAGAAATTTTAACATTATTTCTAGCGGTCACTTAGCCAATTGCTTCAGCTTAACAATGACCAATGCCAGAGCACTAATAAAGGATGTGAATTTTATTCATTTTTGTATCTGTTTAAAAAAATGAACAAAATTAAAATTATCAAGTGAGAGGAAGAGATGGTTTAAAATGTGCACTAGTATATTTTTTTATACAGATGGCTTTTTAAAAAATGTATATTTTTAATTGATTTCAGAGAGGAATGGAGAGGGAGAGAGAGATAAAAACTTCAGTGGTGAGAGAGAATCATTGCCGCACTGGGGATGGAGCCCTGCATCCTGGGCATGTGCCCTCACCGGGAATCGGACCATGACCTCCTTGTTCAGAGGTCAACGCTCAACCACTGAGCTACGCCGGTCAGGCCATAAAGTCAAGAAACCTATGGGAAACTAAAAAAAGGGTCCACACTATAGGCTGAAAGCATTCGTGGCATCTTCCAGGTGTGGAAAAGCATGGTCCACCCTGCATTGCTCACAGAACAACCCATTTTGTGGCTTGGCAGCACCTTCAGGCCTCCACGCTCTTCTGCTGTGTCTGGGACCTGCCACTGCTCACCATTAACCCTATTGGGCTAGAAAGAGGAGGTGGCCCCCAGGGAGTCAACCATGCTGCTTAGAATTGTATGTTTTGGGGACACATTGGCTAAAATGAATCAGAACATCATAGTTCTGAGGGATCTTTTGTTCTTGGAGATAGAGGAAAGCTGTGTTTGTCATTTCAGAGTGCCTAGGTCTTGTGCTTGCCTTCAGTATATAGTTTTGGGCAAGTCCCCTCACTTTTTGGGGCCTAACTCACTGCCCCTCAGAACTGAGAGGACTGGACACTAAGGCTCCATTTGAGTGTGCATGGCACTGACTCTGGACTTTTCTATAAAAACACTAAGAAAACTTACAGTTACTATGGAGAAGGACTGTGTCCTTGCTGATAATTGTAAATGTCCATGATGTCAAAATGCAGGATGGTAAAAAAGTGAAGTTGAAAAATGAGGAAGAGGTGTGACAGGGTGTAATCGGAATAGTTTTGAAGGGTGTGCACTTTTTAGGCTGCCTAAGGTCAAGGCTGAAAAGTACGTCTTCTCTTAGCATATTTCAGAGTTGGCCGAACTACATTTTGGTTAAGAACTAACTTGTTCAGAAAGAAAGAGGGTGATAATTAAAGCAAGGTTACCCCCATGGCTCAGATGATTCCTTTTTTTCTGATGGAGGAAATCCTTGGTTTGTTATTTTTCTATTGAATCTTTAAAAGAGAACATTAGACTTAACAAAGGGTCAAGAGCCTTTATAGAAGGAGGCACAGAGGAACAAGGGAAAAAGACTTAAAAGACAGTATTATATTAATTCATTATATCAACTTCGTTATTAAAATTTATGTTTAAATATATACAGAAATATAGTCGAGTATACTAAATCTCCATGTTATTATTAAAATTCAGCAATCTTAACAAGAACATGACCAATCTTGTTTCGCCTATATCTTCACTTAATCTTGTTTTATTGATATTATTTTTAGACAAATCCCTCACATAATTTCATTTGTAAATATTCCCAAGTATTCCTCTAACAGTTAAGGACTCTTTTTTATTTAAAATGCAATTGCAGTATTATTAACTGCAATTTTTGTGACACCTAAAATTGTACCAAAATTGCTTAATAATATTAAGAAATAACATTCAGTATGAAGTCAGGGTTTAGGTTCCTCTGATTGTCTCATAGACATTTTTTAACAGTTTGTTTGAACCTGGACCCTAATGGTGAATATACTCTTGTCTCTTTTAATCTGAAGGTTTCCTTCTACCTTTCTACCCCTTTAACTTCGATTTGGTGAAGAAACTGGGTCATTTTTTTTTCCTGCGAATTTCCTGATTTTAATGATAAAATTTCTGTGTTATCTTTTGACATGTTCTTTAGTCTGTTCTGTTTCCTGTAAATTGGTAACTTAAAAGCATGAGTAGATTCAAGATTTTTTTTTTTTTTTGGCAATGCTACCTCATAAATGTGTAGCAAATTTCTATTATGAAGCAAATAATGTGTCATTGCCTCCATTTTTGTGATATTAGTAGCCATTATAGATCATTGCCTAGATCTCGTAATTCATTATCCACTGCAATATATTAATTCTATTAATATAATGAATTTTTAACCAAGTAGCTGAAATATTTATTTCTATTAAGAGAAACTTAGCCTATTTGATTACTCTCAGGAATTATATGTTTATTATTGTTTGTATATATAACTCAGGATAAGTACTGGATTTAACCCTTTATTCACCAGCTTCAGCTATTTTCTAGCAGTCTTTATAGATGGCAAATGAGATTTGTGTGTTTAATTGTATTATTTTGAACTCGCGGGTTTAAAAATGTTTGGCTTGGGAACTTCTAAGTCAGATGAATGGTTTTGTGTCCTGATCCTGCCCTACTGCCTTGGAAAGAATCTTTCCTCCTTTCTTTCCATGATTAAATTCTGGTCAGTCACTGTCAGCTCTCTCCTGTAATACTGTTTTCCCTAAGTTTCCTCACCAGGTTAAAACTTTCCAAATGCACAATTTGACACTTAGCTGTGTGGATATTTGTTTAGAGCCTGTATTCTATATGAGACTATAACCTCCATGAGGGCATGCCCCATGTTTTGTTTCAACTAAGCTTCGTATCTCTATTGTATGCACAGTGCCTGGAAAATTGAGGTGTGCCTGTAAGTAATTGTTAATTGAGTACTGAAAAACTTGGGCAAATTAATCTCTCTGAGCTTCAGTTTTCTCGTCATTAAAATAGTGGTAACAATACTGACGCTGTGATATGACATTATGTGAAGATTAAATGAGACAAAGGGTGTAAGACACCAGATCCATTGCAGCCAGTTCTAAAATGGCAGCTGGTTATATTTGCTCTTTCATATCTAATGACCTTGGACACTTACCACCTCCTGTTGTGATTTACTTTGCTGATACCTCTGTGCAAAAATATTACCTGAGAAACAATTATGAAAAAGTAAGTGTCTGCTTCTGCTTATGAAATGCTAAGCCAGATGACAAATTAACAGCATTCACAGAGCTCTCAAATGTTCTGTAAGGGGAAGAGAAGGAAACTGAATCCAAGTCTCCTGCCTCCAAAGTGTTGTGGGGAAGAAGATGTAATAACTGAGAATAATATCAAAATCACCATAACTATATGAATCAATTAAATCTGAGGAGATAGATGGAGTAAAGTTCGGGAAAGGTCTCCAGGGATGTTGGATTCTAAAGGAGAGAAAGAACATGCTTTGGAGGAGTTTTTGAGAGTGGAAGAGAAATTCTGAAGTTAGGGCTGGTCTCATTTTCAAAAAAGGAAGTTGCTGCTTTAGGAAGGCTGACTAAAAGTCTTCATAAAACTCACTTGACTACAAATATCTCTTGTATTGGCTTTCAAGCTTTCAAATCAGAGGCTACTAGTATCCTTATGCAAATGCTGGAAGTTCAGATTTTTTCCCCTGCTCACACCATACTTATCTCACCTCCAGAGTCGTGCTTAGGCTGTCCTCTGGAATGCCCTTCTTGCTTTTCTTTGCTAGCTGTTTTTATAGCATGTCAGGAGCCAATTCTTCAGGGTGTCTTTCTCAGGCTCTTACCCCAATCTACCAGGTGAGTTAGGAATTTGCGTTTAGCAAACTCAATATATTAACAGTGTGAAGGCCAGAGACCAATTGAAGTATCTAAGGCAGTGGTTCTCAACCTTCTGGCCCTTTAAATACAGTTCCTCATGTTGTGACCCAACCATAAAATTATTTTTGTTGCTACTTTATAACTGTAATGTTGCTATTGTTATGAATCGTAATGTAAATATCTGATATGGCCTTAGGCAACCCTTGTGAAAGGGCCTTTCAACCACCAAAGGGGTCATGACCCACAGGTTGAGAACCGCTGATCTAAGGATTAGTGTTGCTATAGTCCAGGTAGATGATTAGGTCCTGGACTGAGGCATTTGGTTTGGAGAAAAGAGGTCAGATGAGAAATGTAGAACTAGTAGTATTTAAGTACAGTGTTTTTTTGAGATGGATCCTAAGTTTAATAGGATAGACAAATAAACAAATAGACAAATAGATAGATAAATAAGTTAGCCCAATAGTAGAGTTCAGGCCTTCTTTAATTTTTTTTTTCAATTACAGTTTACATTCAATATTATTTTGTATTAGTTTCAGGTGTATAGCATAGCAGTTAGACAACCTGTTATTTCCAGTACCCACCTAGCACCATAAATAGTTATTACAGCATTATTGACTATATTTCCTATGCTGTACTTTACATCCCCATGACTATTTGGAAGCTATCAATCTGTACTTTCTAATCCCTTTCACCTTTTCCACCCAGGCACCAACCCCTCCCCTCTGGCAACCATCAGTCTGCTCTCTGTGTATGTCAGCCTGTTTTTGTTTTGTCTGTTAGTTTATATTGTTCTCTAGATTCCACATATAACTGAAATCATATGGTATTTGTCTTTCTCTGAATGACTTATTTCACTTAGCATAACACTTTCTAGGTCCATCTATGGTGTCGAAAATGGTAAGATTTTATTTCTTTTTATGGCCGAGTAATATTCCATTGTGTAAATGTACCACAGCTTTTTTATCTGCTCATTTTTTGATGGGCACTTGAATTGCTTCCTTATCTTAGGTATTGTAAATATCACTGCAATGAATATAGGGGTGCGCATATTCTTTTGATATAACTCTTGTAAATATTTATGCACTCAACATAGAAGCACCTAAATATATAAAACAAATCTTTATGGACATAAAGGGAGAAATAGACAGTAATACAGTCATAATAAGGGATTTTAACACCCCATTGACATCAATCCACAGAAAAGCAACAAGCAAACAACAGCCTTAAATGACACAGTAGATCAGATGCATTGAATTGGTGTTTTCTGATAATTTCACCCCGAAGCAGCAAGAATATACATTCTATTCCAGTGCATATAAAACTTTTTTTAGGATAGACTTGATATTAGGCCACAAAACAAGTCTCAATACATTTAAAAAGACTGAAGTCATACCAAGCATATTTCTTCCACAATGGTATAAAATTAGAAGTCAACCACCAGAAAAAAACTGAAAAACACACAAATGCATGGAGGGGAAATAACATGTTACTAAACAATGAATGGGTTAACAATGAGATCAAAGAAGATATCAAAAGATACCTTGAGAAAAATGAAAATTAGAACAAAGCAACTCAAAACCTATGAGACACAGAAAAAGCAGTCTTAAGAATGAAATTCATAGCAGTAGAGGCCTACCTCAAGAAGCAAGAAAAATCTCAAATAAACACTCTAACCTTATACTGAAAAGAGCTAGAAAAAGAACCACAAACAAGGCCCAAGGTTGAGTAGAAGAAAGAAAATAACAATCAGAGCAGATATAAATGAAATAGAGTCTAAACAAGCAATACTAATATAAAAGATCAATGAAACCAAGAGATGGTTTTTTGAAAAGATATACAAAATTGGTATATCTCATCAAGAAAAAAAGAGAGAGGACCCAAATAAATAAAATCAGAAACCAATGAGGAGAAGTAACAACTGACACCAAAGAAATACAAAGAATGGAAGAAAATATTATGAACAACCACATGCCAACAATGGACAATCTGATGAAATGGATACATTTCTAGAAACATATAATCTTCCAAAACTGAATCAAGAAGAAATAGAAAATCTGAACAGACCGATTACAACTAATGAAATAGAAGTAATAATCAAAAAGTCCTGGACTGGAAGACTTCACAGGTAAATTTTACCAAACATTCAAAGAAGAACTAGAACTCATCCTTCTCAAACTATTCCAAAAAAATTCAAGAGGAGGGAAGACTCCCAAGCTCATTTTACAAGGCCAGCATTATCCTAATTCCAAAATCAGATAAAGACACTACAAAGAAAAAAAAAATTATAGGCCAATATCCCTGATGAACATAGATGCCAAAACCCTCAACAAAATATTAGCAAACCGATTCCGGCAACATATTAAAAAGATCATACACCATGATCAAGGGGGAATCATTCCGGGGATGCAAAGTTAGTACAATATCTGCAAATCAATTAATGTGATACACACCACATAAGCGAAATGAAGGATACAAATCACAGGATCATAACAATAGAAACAGAAAAAGCATTTAACAGGACCCAGTACCTATTTATGTAAAAATTCTCAGAAAGTGGGAATAGAGGTAACATATCTCAACATAATAAAGGCCATGGATGACAAGCCCACAGCTAACATTGTACTCAATGGGCAAAAACTGAAAGCATTTCCAGGCCTTTTGATGTTTGTATTACTGGGTGAGTAGAATTTCCCCTGCTCCTATTCTTTCCCATAAAGCTGTGTGCACTTGACTGTCCTCCTGTTTTTCTAGCACATCCTGTACATATCCTCATTACTACATGTACCACACTGTTTAGATCTGCTGACTTCCCTGAACTTAGAGCACCTGGAGGGGAAGAACTTTCTTAGTCATATTTGTAGCCTCAGCAGAATTCCCAGCACACACTTGGTGTGTAAGAAATAACAAATGGGGATTGAGGTTTTATCTGGTGACTTGTACACCTAAATTTCACTAAGATTCTAGTTACCTGGAAGGATAGATCAGTAATGAGTTTACCCAGAAACCTAAGTTGTTTTATCTAATTGACCCCGCTTCGGGAGCAGGAACAGCATGGTGGCGCGATGGCAAGGCACAGCAAGCTGACCTGGGTGTAGGTCGGCAGCGTGTGCCAACTTTTAGCTCTGGATGAGATTCAGGGAAAGGGCAAAGGTAACCTGCCTAGTGTGTAGCTTGTTTTGTTTTGTTTTGTTTTGTTTTGGCATGGCCCTCATGTGAAAGAGAGATAGGAGGAAGTAAGAAGTGTTTAGAAAATAGCAATCAGCTTTCAGTCTTTCTTGAATAGATTGTAGGAACTGGGCAGGGGCCAACTGTATAGAGGTTAGATGGGGGTGGACAAGTGTTAGAGAGCCTCAGAACACGGACATATGACAGGGTTGTACGTAGAACTGTCCACCATGGAAATGCAAAATAATTTTTCCAGAAAAAACAACAACTGCCTTATAGTCTCAGTGTTTTGTATATTTGCACAGAGAACTTGCTAGTTCATGTACGTTTTTAAAACAGTCATCTGCCCAAGAGAGATGCTTTTGACATACACAGCTATCTACCTGGTGTCAGAATTTCTCAACAGATAAGACGCACTTGTGCTCAGGAAGGAACTTCTGCAGTCAGATAGCACACCGAACTTTTATTGTGAATATGAGGAGAGAGGCATGCTTCAGAATAACAGGAAAACCCACTCCGGTGTATCTGAACCTGACGAGGGGGAGGGGCTGTCATTTTATCAGGCACGCTGAAAGCAGTTTTTGCAACATGGACTGTCCTAGATTTTATTGCCTCCTGAAATATTTAGTACTATGGCAGAACTTAAATGAAATCTGGGATTATTTTCAGACAGGGTTAGAAATGAACAATAAAACCTTTGTCATGAAGTATCAGACTGATCTTTTTGAATTTCAAAGGATTTAGCAGTGTGTTTCTCCATCCTTAGCATGTGTTCCCCCCACCCCCCTAAGTGAAAGGATGGTAGGAGAGGACCTTTTTCTACAACAATTTTTTCTTCTATTATGTCTAAATATATAAAATTTATAGCAATTTTCCAATAGTTCTATATTTACTAAATACGGTAGTTTGAATATAAAGATTTATAAGCGACCTTTTGACTTCTGGTTTATATGGAATCCTAATAAATTATGCTAAATAAACTTTTAAGCTATACTGATTAGGAAGTCTGATAACATTCTTCTCAAAATGAAAATAAATGTATTTTCATTCTTCTATTTAAAAATAGGCTGTGTTTGACAGTGCCTCAGCTTTATGGCAGTGTAGAGATTAAGTAAAATTCCACTTTGTAGTGACTTTTATATTTTTAAATTTTAAATTCTACTAATTAATACAGAGATACTTTCTGGGAGACTTTATTTCCCTGACAAATCAAAGGTTTACGATGTTCCTTACTATTTGCTTTTGAAACTGTCATGGAGTTTCTCCCCCCTTTCATTTCTAAAGTGGATTGAGCTGTTTAACCAAGCAGATATTAACATTGACAAAGTCTTATTATTATTCCTTATAAAAATTACTTCTTAAGGACCAGCCGGAAGTCCTCCAGTTCTCAACCTGGTTTACAACCTCAGTAAGATGAACAATTTACAGAAATGCCAACTGGGATTGAGACTTCCACAGGGTTTTTCAAATATAATGGTTCTAGCCCCCTTTACATTACTATGGAGTTTTGTTTGTTTCCTTCTGACTGTCAGGCAGACTTCCCTTGAGAAATTTAGACGGACAATTGAAGTGAGATGTGTTTTCAGGAAGACTTAGTGCGGACATTGGGAAGACATCCTGGTGAAACATGGCAGAGGTCATTGTAACATGGCCTTGAGTCTCAGAACTCCGGAGGAAGTAGGTAGGACGTGGTGTCAGAAAGAGAAAGATACTGACTGAGGTGTTTCTAACAGGGATATGTAGCAATAATAGAACATTACTAACGTTTCATTACCAAATGCAATTTGAAGTTTTATGCAGTTCTAAGAAAATACCAATATCCATGATTATTTTAGAAACATGTACTTTAAAAGAGCTGGCAAATTGATAGTCCATGAATAAGAACTTTCAGGATTCACAGTTGAAGTTCATATTACGGCTTCAATTTAGCTAGGTGTGATACCTAAGTTAGTGACATCTGGATGTCTTTCCAATGGTCTGATTTGTTAAAGACAGTACTGAAATAATTTGACAGATAGCTAAGTATTCTGGGCTTAACATGGAGGCAAATTTTGCATTAGACAGTAGTTTGTCAAATGCAAATCGAGTATCTAACCACCCTAAAAAAATGAATTTTGTTGTGAAACTGAAATGATTACATACTATATTTCCTAATTAGAGATGATGTACCTCTGGTCTAATAAGCCCCATATTGTTAAATGGCAATGTTAGCATTTTACTTGATCAGTGTTATCCAAAATTCAATCTTAATATTATTTTACTAAGTCTGTGGTGCTCTTTTTTTCTTTTCTTTTTTTTTTTTTTTTTTTTTGGGGTGTAGTCGGGTGTGTGGATGGGTGAATGTTCAGAAGGTTGGGGACAAGTTTGTATGTATTTTCAAAGTATAACACTGAAATATTTGGTGGAAGTATAACCAGAGTTCTATGTCCTCAAATTTTCATATCTGGGAAGCTATGCTATTTAAGTAAATATCAGAGGAACAGAGAGACTTGTATCCATTCCCAGGTGAGTTATTTTCCTATCAGTACCAAGTATGCTAAAGTGTGAGAAAAAAGCAAATTTTGGGATCATTTTTAAGGAGCTTCATATTGTAGGTAGAAATATGTCAGCTATTATACTAATTTAGTCTAAATACTCTTACATTGTAATATGAGAGGTAGATAGGGCATCTTCTCTAAATAGCATAGTTAAAATATTCTTGGCAATGGCAAATAATCAAATAGGGGCATAATTTTTCATTTTTGAGATACGTTGTTTTTTGAAGACATATTCAGTAATAGTATGTATTTTACTTTAAAAAATGTGGTGACCAGCCCTGACTGGTTTGACTCAGTGGATAAAGTGTTGGCCTACGGACTGAAGGGTCCCAGGTTTGATTCCAGTCAAAGCCATGTACCTTAGTTGCAGGCACATCCCCAGTGGGGGTTGTGCAAGAGGCAGCTGATCGATGTTTCTCTCTTATTGATATTTCTGGCTCTCTATCCCTCTCCCTTCCTCTCTGTAAAAAATCAATAAAATATATTTAAAAAAAAATGAAAAGAAAAAAAAAATGTGGTGACCAAAGCTGCCTTCCCCCTACTGTTCTGATAATAAGATTTCATATTCTGTGCATTGAATTTTGCATTTCTCAATCTTCTGAGCCCATGAAGAGTTCTCAGCCTTTACATATTAACCGCCCCTGAAAAGGAGAAGTCCAGTTCCTTCTTCGGGCACTGCCCAGGCCACATAGCAACTTTTGCCTCTTCCTAGGGGCTCTGATTGGTTCAGTTTGCAGGAGCCCATGGAAGAGTCTACCGTGTTCAGTAGCTATTTAGTAGAATTCAAATACCACTTCTCTTCAACCCCGTTCAACTTTCCCATGATTCCTAGGGAGGCCTGATCTCCATTTTGAAAACAGAAAACAAACCCACAGAGCTGTGAAGGTCAAAAGTGGAAGTTAGAAAGCTTTAAGCATAAAGACATGGAAAGGTCTTATTGAAAGTTCATTAGCCTCGCTGATATTGAGTCTCAGGTAAGCACTGTAATGACTGGTAACTTTATTGGGTACTTTATAAAGGAGAGGAAAATGGAAGACATGGCAACATGCAGACTAGAGTCAAAGCTGCCATATTTATTGGTAATGAGCTCAAATAAATTAAAAATGGGAATTACGCTATTTGCTGGAAGCTTGCGTACAAATTTAGCAAGACATGGAAAATGAATTGTACTCCAGTGAGAACTAGTTTAACATTTGAATTCAGAAAACTCCAGATTTCTTCCTTGTTGGGTCCTGTGAATAGAGAAGAGAGTAAGAAACAAAAGTGATTCACAAAGGGGGCTGGATGTGGAGATCAAGTGAAGACTTCCATGGGAATAAGCGGGGTTAATTTTTATGACTTTACTCTCCCCACCTTTTTTTTTTTTTTTTTTGCCACTTCTTAAGCTATTGCTTTCAGTTTACTTCAATGCAGTCACTGAAGTAGCTTAGAAAGGAATCTTTGATATACCAGATCAACCAAAGTTTTAAAATACCCTTTTGTGCCTCCATTTATAATGCAAATAGTAAGCTAGCATTTTGGGTTCATTTCACCATCTTCTCTGAAGTGGGTGAACATATATTGAGCACAGAGTGAGGGGAGTCCCACAGGAGAGCACATCTGTGATAGTTCAATAATAAAAAAAAAATGTCTGTAGGTCTTTTCTAAATACCTTTCACCTTCTAAGCATATAAAAAATGGGAGGAAGAGATCTAAGAAGAATAAATTGTGGTTGCCCTCTATGTTAGCTGAATGACTAAAGATATTGTTCTATGAATTACCCACTACTTAAATATTCCTAAGTCTAGCCTTTATGAGCTCATAAAAAAGACTTTGCTTATGTGTCTGTGAAAGCCAGTATCTTTATATACTGTCAGAACAGAACTAACATACTGTTTCAATATAAGTTTGAAAAGCAGCAGATATTTTGTTATATAAAGTAAGCGGGGCAATCACCTTAAACCCACGTTTACATTTTCGTTTTATCATACATAAACATTCCCCAGATGAAGTAGTTTTAAAAAGTGGTAACCTATGTTTGAGAATGATGGAAAGAGACTGAATTCTCGTTGAAATAGCCTTGCCACTGTGGTGTTTTATTCATGAGAGAATCTGCAATCTTTTTTTCAGATATACTAAAAAAGCCAAAATTAATTAATGTCAGAAGCAGAAATGAGGGTTGTCAATGATCACGCATCCATGCTGGGAGGAGGCCAGGCTGGGATCCTGCGTAGCCGGCATCCTGCACGAACCCCGATTCCACTTTCCTGTGTGAGTTCCTCTCTACAGGCCCTCTGCATTCCGAAGCTTCAGACTTTTTTTCTAGGCAACTGATGTCAAAGTACATTCCAATAAATACCCCCTACAATGCTACCAGGAGCAATAATGTTTTAGGAAGCTTCAGCTAAAGTGTGAGTAATAGCCCTGGGATAAACAGCAGCTTTACCATCTTCTGTTTCATGACTGAGCTTTGCAAATGTAAACAATTTATAAGGGAAAAAGTGGGCCATGTCGGATTTGAGAAACAGAGACAAACTTGACAGGAACGGCAGAGGTGTCTTTGGCAGGAGACGTGGTTCTGATTCTAAACTGATTAGATACATTCTCATCTTTGAAATAAAAACCATCATCCCTTCCCTTCCTCTCCACTGTCCTCTACCCTTCCTTCTTGGGCTCTGGCTTGGACTTCTGCTGCCTTTGCTTCTCTCAGGGCCCTGAGCTCATGGCTTCTTTACACTCAACTCTTTTCCCCCTTCATCTTCCTGGATTCTTCTCTCACTTGGGTTTGTTGAGGAGCCCTTTCTCCCCAGGTACCCTACTGGTCTCAGCCTCGCTTGAGTCCCTCGTATTCATTTCCTGATGGTTATATTTTAGGAGGAAAAGAGTCTCCCACTGATCCCTTTCTTTGGTTATCTGAGTTGAATCAAGTTTTGTAACTCTAATTAGGAACAGATCTTTATTTTCCCTATACTGCTATCATTTAACACAGCTGGTGTAAAAGTGACCAAATGCTGAAACTCTTTAGCACCTTAAGACCTATTTGCAGAAATGACAATAAAATTCCATGAGAAAGTATGTGATACATACTCCATAGTGGATGCTGTTGGTACCTTGACTACATCCCCTTCAGTGGCTGGTACATACTCCCCAGCTTCTTTGAGTATGGCTGGTGTGCTCACAGCTGCTCCTTCTTTGGAGAATCGCCCCATGAGTGACTGGGAAGATGCTAACCATGTCAAGGCCACCTCTTGTCTCAATGTGGACCTAATGTCTCAGGTGTGGTTTTAGCCTCTTTGTGGGATCAACTGAAGCTAGTCGCCATCTGAGCCCATGTTCTCATCTAACTTTCTTTTCCTATTCTTTTTCTCCCTCTCCTCCTGCAAACATTTCTTTAAAAAATCAGTTGAACAAGAATTTCTATCTCTATTTCTAGGGAACCTCACCTAAAACATACACCTTTAAAATAAAGAACCACCTTAGAATTATTTAACCAAATTTTCAATATACAACTAATGACCAGTTTTAAGACAGACATTGATAGAATAAAGCCTTAGATTTGGAAAAACAAAATGAAAATGAGACATTGGCAGTTGTGGCAAAACTTAAGAAGTATCGAGATACTATCTTTTGCTTCATAAAAAAGAGGAAATGCTTTTTAAGGAGTTGCAAATATTTAAAATGTTATTAGCCCAGAGAAATCCCATGAGTGGGGCTGCAGCCATCTCTTAAGTATTCACATTATGACTAACTTCAGAGTTTCCTAAGTAGTTTCAATTACATGACCTCAAGTCAATCTCATGACAGGCATGACAAGCAGGGATAATTATTAGCCCTGTTTTCTACATGTGAAGTCTGTGTCTCTGAGGGGTTAAATGCCTTGGCCATTATCTCACAGTTAGTTAATACGTGGACTGTGGTTGGCACTCATACCCAGAAGACTGTGAAACATGAGTAAGTTTGTTATTTTAAAGCAGGTTATTATGTTTATCAGAGGCTGGGCCTTCGCAATTCTGTTATTAAATCTGTTAGGGCTGCCTCAGTGATCCACCTACTAACCTGGAGTCCATCCTGGGCAAAGTGGTCACATTCATATCAAATGTGTATCTTACTTACCCATTGGTGTCTAACAAATTACCCTAAAACTTAGCAGTTTAAAACAACAAACATTTATTAATTACCAGTTTCTGTGGGTCAGGATCTGAGGGTTGCTTAAGTACCTCTGTCGCAAAGACTTCTCAAGCTTCAGTCATCATGCTGGCCAGGGGTGTGGTCTCGTCTGAAAGTTGGTTCAGGGAGGAGTGGACTCTAGGCTCACTTAGGTAGTTGTTGGCAGGCTTCAGTTCCTGGCGAGCTATTAGAGCGAGGGCCCCATTTCCTCCCTAGTGGTTGGCCGGAGGGCTCCCTCAGTTTCTTGTCACATGGCCCTTTCCACAGGACAGCTCACAATATGGCAAGTGACATCCCTGAGAATGAGCAAGGGAGAGATCAAGGAGGACAAGCAAGATGGAAGCCAGGGCTTTTTGGTAATAACCTTGGAATAGACAGCCCTTGGCTTTCACCGTGTTCTGTTGAAGTGAGTCACGAGGTCCAGCACATACTCAAGGGGAGGGGATTATACAAGGACATGGATATCAGGAGGAAGGAGCATTTCAGAGGTTGCCTACTGCAGCGGGATACTGGCTTTCATGTCCAAGGCCCTGCAATTTGATCCAACCCCTTGTTCTCTCTCTGAGGAAGTGCTGGATTATTTGCAATATGTTAATTTTATGGGTTTAGGCATGTGCTCCAGTTTAATGCTCATCTCACTTGTTCTTCCTCCCACCCACTCTTCAATTTCTCTTCTCCTTTTGCTCTTCCTTTCTGGCTTCCTCTGCCCTCCTGCTCTATCTCTACTCACTTCTCTTTCAGACTCCCCGTTTTTCTTTCTTCTTCTTCTCGCCCTCTTAACAATAAGTCTTTTGTTCAGAATCCAAGTCCTCTATGTTGTGCCTTCTACCGTGGCCTGTATTACTCCTCTGCTCATAGGGATCACGAACAACCAGCAATTTTAGGTGCTGGCTTTTAAGTTACTAAATAAAAGTGTTTTATTCAACAATTGAGTCTAGCCTTTCTTCCAAGTTCTTCTAAGAAGATGACACCATGATGAAGTGAGACATGTGTTTTTTTTATAGAACTTTGCAAATCCCATTTTAGAGGGAGGTATATTTTTTCCCTCAAGCATAAGTCAGGTTGCAGTTTTCTCTAGTGTCTAGAGGAGTGTGTTTTATACTAAATCTTTAAAAACATAAGATGATTCTGATGATGATAATGATGATTCAGGTCAAAAAGAAAATATCTCTCTATCCAACATGTAAAATCACCTGTTTTACTCTTGATGACAGGGACTGCAAACTTTATATCTATTTTTAGTACCTAACATTATTTGAATAAATGAGTGAATGCAGCACCATAGCAAAACTATAGTAAGTAGTTTTGGATAGGCTTGTTATTTCATATACAAAAGATAGGATAGAAAAATGGTTTTTCCAAATTGCATGTGAAATTATGGAAGAATTTTAATAGTATCTCTCTATTTTTTAGCAATAGAAGATGCTGGCAGAGAAAAGAGACTGTATGACTGAGCAGAGAGCATATTTCACATGTGGGGGTGATGTGCAGTAATTAGCCTGTTTTGGTCTAGGATGACAGATTCCATAGACTGTTTGGTGATGTTAGGCAACGATTCTTGGGGTAAAACGTGATTAGAATATCTTCAACTCAGTGACATAGTATGTTTGTTAAGCCTGTTGGTGCATAGCAACCGATTTCATTGCATGACCTACTGGCTAGAAACATCAAAAGTGGAAGTCACATCATTTGGAGAACAGTTGTTTAGTGAGTTAGAATGAATGAAGTCTTTAGTGAGTGCCAGCATCAAATTCTATCCTAGTTTGTTGCTTGTCATGCCCTATTCTCCATCTGGGATGCCCAAGGCACTCTTTTTCAGGACACTTGACCTACCAGTCATATTTCAGAAACTACCCATTTGGTGCTTGCTGATGGAGTTTAGACTCTGCGGAGTCTGGCTGCTGGATTACATACAGACTAATGACCCATCAGATGCTGAAGGCAAAAGCTTAAAGTGCACTAGTGAATTAAACCACAGTATTGTCAGAAAGGAAGAATTTACTATGTCATTAAACTTGATTCAGTAAGTTTTGCTTCTTTAGATACACCACACTGAGGGAAAAGGAAGAAATTAATTTTAAACAAGTGTTATCATCTTTTTCCACTTTCCCAGGTAAAGGATATTCATGTGAAAGTAAGAAACAGAGTATTTCCTTGAGATTAAAGGGAAGTCATTAAAAGGAAAGATAAATTGTGAAAACTGGGCATGACTGCCTAGCCAGGCATACACTTTGAAGATCAGAGACTGCGTGCTCCACTCAGTAAACACAGAGGAAAACCAGCCTTGCCTAATTTAATGATACCCTGGGTGTATTCTTCAGGGCTTTGCATAAAAATCTCAGAGGCTCATTGATACAAAGATGCCAGCAATAATCATGGTTAATGCTTAGAGTTTAATCTGAAAGGTAGAATGGGCACAAAATGCAAATGATTTTTTGCTTCAAATCTAGGAATTATTATAATATGAAGAAAACTCTCTTAAATATTACTATAAAACATAAAAATATGAAATAGCTGGTGTTGAATTTTTATACACATACCTCATGCTTGCTTCATAGCAATACTAGTAGATAAAATGTTTATAAATAGTACCTTAAAAATAAGTGAGGAAATTGCTGAGAGCTAGTAGCCTTTGTTGTTTATCAATCAAAATGATCTGGCAGTCCTCCCAGGGATTCTAAAGGCTCTAAAATGAATTCCAGTGTTATAGAAGGAAATGGTAAAAAAATAAAATAAAATTAGACTTATCATCATAACTACAATGTCAATTCTAATAACGGAGAGATACTTTTATTATTTGTATTCTAGGTAATAAGATATATTTTCTATTAGTGATTACCATGTAGTGGAATAAACGAAAGAGTTCAAATCCTCAAAGAACAAAGTCTGGTCATATTTTTGACTGAATAAATTCCATGGCAGGTGGCTTATGTCAAATAAAAGAAGAACAGTACTATGGGGTAGGTCTGTGTCCAAGGGATTAAGCATTGTAATTACATTAGAATTATTTCCTATCCCAGGATATGTAACATTCCATGCTTAAGAAGAACATAGAAATAATAACCAGTGGAGTACTTTTTTTCTTTTAGTCAGTCATTACTAAAGGTGATGGCTTAACCATTTTTTTAAAGTAGGGTTCTAAAGCCAATCTAATTTGGAATATTCTTTTTCTTTTCTCCCCTACTCATTCCCTCCCTCCCTCCCTTTCTCTCCTTCCCTCCCCTTTTCTTTTCTTTTCTTTCTTTTTTTCTTTTCTTTTCTTTTCTCTTCTTTTCTTTTCTTTTCTTTTCTTTTTTTCTTTTCTTTTCCCTTCCCTTTCCTTTCTTTCTTTCCCTAACTTCCTTCCTTCCTTCCTTCCTTCCTTCCTTCCTTCCTTCCTTCCTTCCTTCCTTCCTTCCTTCCTCATGCTGGAATCACAAGATTTGTTTTCATTTTATTCCTGAAATTATTTTAATCTTGGACCCTTACCAGGAATAACAGACAAGAAATCCCACTTTCTACTTTTTCAATATGCTTAGTAATGCAGAGAATTTTTTAAAATGTCAATTATAATTTAAAGGAAAAAAAAATCATCTTCCCTTAAGGTGGTCCCAAATTTCAAGGTAAGGCACACCTTGACAGGAAAGAAAGACTGCGTTGGCAAACTCTTCGACCCTTTACAGACTCACAGAGGTGTCCCCCACCACAATCCTGGGAGGAGTATCTGGCCTGGTTCCTCTGTCAATTGCTTCTTTGCCAAGAAGGGAAGGTTACAGAGAGAGGACTGTCACAGACCAAGGTCACCACGGCTGTTCACAGAAGTTTCCTAAAGAACCCCTGTGTGCCCATTAATGGAGTATCAGAAGGGAAACCAATTTCCACTCACAAATACCATTTTTAACTTCTCTCACATATTAGTGAAACTATGTTGTTGCCTGTACCTATAAAACTGTGGCCCGTATAACGACCTCTTGAGTTTACTGTGTGTGTTGAGTAAATGTATATAAGCTTCTAGAACAGTACGTGGAAAATAGAAATGCATTCTATATTCATATTTTTATTAGCTCCACACTTCTCAGATTTTAATGTTCATAAGAATCATGTAGGGATCCTGTTAAAATGCAGATACTGACTCAGTCGGTCTGTGACGGGGCCTGAGATCCTTTTTTATTGTTGTTGTTAATTCTCACCTGAGGATATTTTTCTATTGATTTTTAGAGTTAGTGGAAGGGAGGGGGAGAGACAGAGAGAAAAAAAACATCGATGTGAGAGAGACAAATAGATCGGTTGCCTCCTGCATGCACCCTGACCAGGGCCGGAGATCGAGCCTGCAACTGAGGTCCACGACTTTGACCAGAAATCAAACCCAGAACCTTTCAGTCAGGGAGCTGATGCTCTATGCACCGAGTGAACCAGCTAGGGCAGGGCCTGAGATTCCTTATTTCTAATAAGCACCCAGGTGATGCAGGTGATGTCAGTGCTGCTGATCCACAGACCACGGCAGCAGCAAAGATTTAGGTAGTAATTAATCTTGTTGTTTAGTTACAACTGTGACTATAGTCCGTGAGGCTTTAGTCCTGACTGGACACAGTCGACTTCCACGGATGATCTAGAAGGCTCTGAGTGAGCCGTCACAGAAGATTTTTATCTGTATTTTTTGTTCACAGACTCGACTGAAATCTGAAGGACTACGTGTTGCATTGTGGGAATAACTGTAATGTGTAATCCAGAATCTAAAGTCTAATCTGTAATCCCACCAATCCTCCAGGTGATTCCCATTTGCACTTTGAAAACCATGAAGGCATTTGGGAGGAATGGGGGCTCTGGGGGCGTGAAAGTTTGTTTTGTATATTCAAACAACTGTTCTAGTTTAGAGGGAAAACACGTTTTCATGGCGAAGTCTAGGTGACACATCTCTGGGAAACCACTTAAGAATCTCGTTTCAGGGAAGGTCTTTAGTGAGGCCAGGTGCTCTCCATGATCAGTAACAGGTTGCTGCAGGAACATTGGTTGCACCCTCATTCATCCTGCAGCCAAGTTTAACCTACAGACCTATGTTGCCTGTATCGTCATTTTAGGTATGTGGCTGTGAACATTATGCGTGAGTTTTTTCTCTCTCACCAAGATTTTCATCCTTTTTTTCCTTGCTGTGTTATACATGTCCCCAGAGACCAGTAGGGTCTTATCTTTGAGATTTATTGTCTTTTCTGGTAGTGTATTTTCTCTCTCACTTCAGCTCTAGCCTGATGGTGCTGGATGCAAATATAGAGACAAAGTAATTTGGAAAAGCAAACCAGAGACAATTTGTAAAACAATAATATGTATTGTTCTGATCCAGTTTCCAACAATCAATGAAGATGAGGAAAATCCAGTTGGGAAGTAAGATTTTGGAATCATTGTTTTCTAGAAACAGAAACCAGCATTACAAAATAACAGAGGTGGCGGTGGGGTGGGGGTGGGGGTGTGAGACCACCCAGCAGCTCTACTGCCTTATTTATTGAGTATTCTTAAATTTACTTGAACCACATTATTCTATGACCAGTCCTTCCTACCAATTAACTAATTCAAATTATCATGGTAGGGATATAGATTTTTATCTTACGTATTCTGCACTATGGTAATAGCTCACCTATTTAGGGATATGGATCAACTATATCCAGAAGTTTACAATAAATAAAAAAGCCCTACAAGGTATATCTGTCATAAATGTAATAAAGTCATGTCCTTTACTCATTGTCAACAGCCACAAACCCTCAAGCATGACAGTTCAGTCTTTTAGCTCAGGTATCTGGTTTCTTGGCTAACACATTAGAAGTTACTGGGTGGAAGGGAGTAGAGCTTGCCTTAGAGCAGCTTGGCAGCTTATGAAAAGAGAAAAAAAATTAAAGGTCTGCAAAATCAGATACGAAAGAGAAAAAATAAATTGAAATTTGAACTATTTTCTCAGGGGGCAAACAGCCCTCTGTATGTCAGAGCTGTGTTACAACACTTTTCATCACACATGGCCATAACGGTGGCCTAGAGCAGGGATTTTCAGCCGGGGTGCCGCAAGGATTTTTAAAACATGCAATACCTGACTATCTAGTCAGGGGTACTGACCTCTTTCCCCTTAGATCAGTGGTTCTCAACCTTGGCTGCACATTAGAATCACCTGGGAATCTTTTTAAAATCCTGATTTCTGGGCTTCATCCTCCAGAAATTCTGTTTATTTGTTACTAATGTTGTGGCCCCACCCCATAACAAAGAAACAGAATTTCTGGAGGATGAAGCCCAGAAATCAGGATTTTAAAAAGATTCCCAGGTGACTCTAATGTGCAGCCAAGGTTGAGAACCACTGCCTTAGATTATCAAGTAAAAACTGACAACAGCTAACACAACAATAGCTGTCTGGTGTGAATGAATCAAAATTATACCTACTTTTGGTCAGATTGGCAAAAAAGGTAATATATTTTTTGGTGTGCTGTGGGATTTGAATAATTAGTCTGTGTGTGCCATGAGTTGAAAAAGGTTGAAAATCCCTGGCCTTAGAGTAATCAAAAAAAGTTAAACTCATCTTTGGTTTCCTCTGTCTTAGGAAACCAGAACATTTATGATATGATTTAAAAAGGTTTCAATGAACATTATTTTTAAAATTTGAAACTGAGGTTTTAGTTCTTCAAGAAGTATATACCTTTTCCTGGTTATAGCAGGTAATTCAGGCAAGCATTGATTTGACTCCACTTTGATTTTTTTTTTTCCATTCTAGAAAAGAGAACGAGTTTTGTGTTTGAAAGACAGGGTTAGAAGTTTAAGTTTCATGGGAGTCTTAAACTTTTTATTTGTATTCAGACTTTGTGTGGAAAATTAAAACATATTCTTGTCCTGGGAAATGAAGTAAAATGGAATTAGGGAGTAATTATGACTAAAACCGTGAGTTTACAAACTCCAAGTGCTGCAAAACTGACAGACGCTGGGAGTTAATATTTATCCTGTACCTTCATACCTTCAGATGGAAAGTACTAAACAAATATCAAGCACCGTGAACTCTGTGGAATTTTCAGTCTTTACAATTTGCTAACAGCAAGCTACTCAGTGGCTTATTATGGAAGGTTTCCCTTTAGCAGGACCACAGCAGCACTGGTTTCTGCTGGTGTCCGCCTTCCTTAGTCACACCACAGTTCTTTCCTGTTTTCTTTCTCAGACTCTTTCTGAATTTTCACATGACCAATGACATAGGCGATGATTTTAAGTCTAAATTATTTTGGCAGACACTTTACGTCTGCAGAGCCAGAGTGAAAAGTAAATTTGAAATCATATCAGATGAATTCTGTATACAGAGTCTATACCGTCCTATGTTGGTGACATAAAACTTGAAGCTCTGCCTTGACATTGGTGCCCACCCTAGTGGCAGCTGCCTCTCAGAGGTGGGTCTCTAAAATGTGCAATATAACTTGTCAAACTCAGGCCAGGAAAGGCGGCCCAAATTGGTCTTCATTAGCTGGTGTTACTGAGAATGGTGTATTGATGTATCTATATTTTTGTTTAACAAGAAGATAATCCATAATCTACATCATTGTTCTGAAGGCAGAGTGCTACATAGGTTATCTTTCTCGCTTCTGGAACTTATTTCTGAAACAGTTGCCTTAGTTATGTTCTATTATGTATTTTTAAAAATCCAACGTTTTAATGACTACGAATCTCCCTGTCAAAAATAGTCCAACAAACACTGAGTCACTGAATTTTCATAGGCAGAATAAGCTAATAACCTACGCTCACTGACTTATGCCCACGCACACGGACACACAGACACACACACACACACACACACACACACACACTCACACTCACTCACTCACTCACACATGCAGAGACAATCACAAAAACACTGGTTCTTGCTTCAGACTTCACACAGAAAAAGAAAGTTTAAAATTCTCATGGAAAATCACTAATTTTTAAGAAAAATTAGATTATGAATATTAGGAGCTGATAAACAATTGTCAGGTTGAAAGTGTTTGTACAAATAGCTTTAAAGACTAGACCAACATGTAAATCCCAGATTCCCAGTGTATCTCTGTTCCAGCCACTGTGTCTTTTTCCCATCCCACCTCAGAAGATGAATTATTTTCTCCCCTTGGACTAAAATCATTTCTATACACATGGTCAACATACAAGAAACCAATATTGGGAAGGACCAGAAAATTAGGAGTAATTGTTAAATTAGTAAGTAGAGCAGTTAACCTAATGTATAAGACAAACCATGGTGCCTCATTTCCCCCTTCCCACCCCCCTCACACGGTCCCCTACCCCACCTGGTATCATATACACAAATTCAGAGAATTTTTGTTGTCTCTGCTTTAGAATAATCATGGTCTTTTCTGATGACAATTCTGAATTTTTGAGGTTTCCTTTCCTCCTAAAGAAGTTTTATGAAGCGTGTTTGAGATAGAGCTGTTGGTCGTGCAGGCTGCACTCCATGTTTTTGTCTTTGAATGTCTGGAACATAGCGGTGCTAGCTGTGGCAGCCTGGAGTTCTCCAGGTGGTAGTTATTAACTGCCGTGTCATGGTTCATGGTGAACAAGCTAGGTCAACAAACTTGTTTTTCATCATGGCTGGTTTTAATTTGCAAGGGAGCTTGTTACCTATTTGATAATGCTTCACTGAAGTTCACCTATTTCAGGTAGATTAATAGCTTGTTCAGGGATGAGGAGCCCAGGGGCCCTGTTGTAACTGTGGGCTGTAGGTTCAAGGTTCAAACTTCAGAAGGTAGAAGAGTCCTTGTTTTTCTTTTACCTATTTGCCAGCACATGCCTTAGTGAACTTTTATACTTGGCAGCGCTTGAACAATCACAGGTTTGAGGTCTTATAGCAATATTAGGAGCTGTGTTATATAATGAAGAAAAAGGTGTGCCCTGGTAGTACTCTCTAGATTAGAAGACTTTTCAGTTTTGAAGAGCATGGGGTTAGTGGAGATTTAACATTACACGTATATCATTTCCTGGTCATTCACTAGGAAAAAGATTAAAAAATTCTTAAAAATAAATATTACATTTTATGCAAACCCATATAGTAGGCAAGTATTAGCTTGAAATAAATACATGAGAAAAGGATATTTTGTTTGGACTAATTCATGCTGGGGACATATCATTCATTCCTTAAATGAATGTCTACATAAATACTTTTATAATACATTTTAAAATTGGTAGCCAATTACTTACCCCAAAATTTCCTTCTTTTTATGAAGGGGAGTTCCAGCACATTTGTTTTCTTTTAGCCATTAACAAAACACATCACTGGGTGTGAAAAGTGTATCTCTTAGCTCTGTCCATCTGGAGAGGAAAAGATTCCAGCTGCATTTCCTTCATAATATGATTCTTGTTTTATTTATTTATTTATTTATTTATTATTTATTTATCTTATTGTTAACATGATTCTTATGAATCTCAATGTAGCAGAAGTTCCCACTTAGATTTTACTCCCGAAGCATTTACATTTAGCACTGCTATATGAAGAGTAAGCCACAATGGAAATATTAATGACGTCTCTGTACTAAACACAGGTTGGCAATCTCTTAAACTGATAGATTTCTAAAGCAACTCTCCATTTCAAACAAGTATCTGGTATTTGGATCCCCCAACCAGTTTGAAAAATAGTTTAACTACATAGATTGGCTATCTAGGAGCTTGTAAACAAATTCATAAATTTGTCATGCTGATTACAGTGTTGGCAAACACAATGGCTGATCATGTTATAAATGTTTATCAACACCCGCACTCACCCACCTGCTAAGAGGTGCTACGCTTTAATGAAATTGTTTGAATATCAAGGCTGGTTGCTAAGATACAATGTTCTTGTTACCAGGGATGTGATGCTTGCAGATTTCTGTTATCAAATAATGATTAGAGATGTGCTAACCTCAAGGTGCTCAGTGCAGTGAAAGGTTTACTGAGCTACAAATTAGTAAACTGTCTGCTTGAGCAGGCACTGGCAGAAGAAACATGTGCCTCATCCATACACGACTGGCATTTTCAAAGAAGACAAGAGAGAACAGGGAGCATGGCCATAAATGACAGGGCCTTGAAAGTTTGCCATGGGAGGTTTATCTACTCTATTGCCTAGCGTGATATATCTTTAGCCAGCCGGGGAATTTGTTGAAATCCATTGCCAATAACTCTTTCCTTTCTTATGAAAAATCCATTCTTTACATTCCTTTTCATTGGTTGCTATAAAATGATTAACATTAAACATATTACATCTTTTTGTGAGAAATAACAGTAAATAAAAGTGTAATACTACAGCATGAAGATATATTTAACACGAGCACATTTTTAAGATAATGCCAGGGTTAAGAAACTTATTGGTATAAATGTCATTTCACTATGATGAGTTCTGCAAGTAATAATGCAGCTTTTTTTCCCTATTGAGACTTGAATTCTCCAGGATATTTAATATAATATAAACTATCACCATCTAAGTGTTGGGCTGTTTCTCTTTACTTTAACCTTATCGAAAGCAAAGAATGGGAGATGACAAAGCCATGTTGTCTACATTAGTCTAATTGTTTATCTTGTAAAAATAGGGCCCGAGTTACAACAGTGCGGCTATACTAAGGCTGCTTTGAGCACAAGACTTTCACGTTGCAACATTTTCTGTGATTTTATGACAGTCTCTGGGATTCCCAAGTGCCCTACTCATGACTAGCTATATTTCAGAAATATGTGGGTAAATATACTTCTGGTGTCATGTATAATTTTTGCTCTTGTTACTTTATAAAGAATTTCAATTATTAGGATCACAGAGCTGATGGATTTTAAATTGACTCTTGAAAATTCCCTCAATAAAAATGGAAATTGTTGATATAGTTTAATAATGAAAGTGTTAAAATGCTATTCGGATTTAACATCTGGCCTTCCATTGGGTTATGAATACCAGGAGAGCAGAGACTGAGTCTATTTTGGCTCACCATTATATCACCATCCTACAGGAGAGTAACCATGCAAAAGAGGCACCTTGATGAATGAATGAATGATACCAGAATCTAGAAAATTTTCCTAATAGCCCTAACAGATACTTCAACGTTTGTAAGTTAAGTTTTCCTGCCTTTTGTATAAAGTACAAAAAGATCCAAAGGAAAAGGGGCCGATATTTTACCTGTGTGAAACAAATAATATATGTTCCAATTTTACAGACGAGGAAAACAAAGTTCAGAGGAATAAGAAAATTTCTCAGTTGTCACACACTAATGTGAGGCTAAGCTGGACCCCAAATCCAGGTCTTTTTAAAGTTTAGTTCTATTTTCAGAACCTCAATTGCCTCTCTGATATTGTCAGAGCTGAGTGGACAAAGAGAGACTAATAGTTAAGTAGATGTGGATGAGAACACATTAAAATGCAGCAAACATTATATGCCCATTTTGTGCCAAGGAAACAGGTAGGTAAGTGGAGGATAAAAAGAAATAATTTATAAAGTCCTTGGCTATAGGAAGTTTTCAGTTTATTTGTTGAAATATGATATGCTCACTTTAAAGAACTTGAGGACTAAATATGAATTCCCAGAAAGACATATTTAGCCTGAACATGGAGAGAAGATTCTCATTGAGGGTGAGGTTAGGAAAGGGCATCAAAAGGGTTGGTATTTGGTTGTGAGATGTGGCTCTCTTACCACCAAGATCTGGATTTGAATTCTTGTTCTGTCATATTTTGGCTATATGAATTTGGGAAAATTTCTTAACCAATATATGTTTTTTGTTTTTATATTTTTCTTATGTATATATTAAATTAATTTGCTAAGGTGGTGTGCTTAGCACATACTGAGCATTCAATAAATGTCAGTTATTTCTAAATCATACTCATGATCTGTGCCCTACAGAATAGAGCTCTATTACACTTGTTCTAGCCCAAAATTTGTTTCTGAAACTTAAATTTCACCTCTTTAAAGAGATGCTCACCTTGTTTTTATACTGTCCAAAGGTTGGTTCAATGAAACTGATCCTATTTACTAGATGAATACAGAAGAGACATTGTAAACATGTTCCTATGTTCTTAAGACTTTTATGCTCTGATTAGACTTACAAACTGACAGGTGTTTGATTAGAGCTGCCCAGGGACATGTGGAAGTATTGCCTAGGGCCCTAGGCAGGTGTGTGCTCTCAGGTGAGAGTGACCAGCACTGGGTGGGCTCACTGGAAGAGATTTCTTCTTTCCTTACTCAAAGGTCCTTATGAGGCTTAAGAGAGAAGCTAACTCTGATGTCAAAAGTGGGATCTGACGTCAAGGTAATTCAAATGATAATGTTACACCGCTATTCCCAGAAGAGCTCACCAAATATGTTAATGTTCTCAGGACTATAATTGTGCCCAGTAATACTATATGTCCTGATTTTTCTTGGAAATTAACTGTTGTGATATTCTGCAGTACATCTCTTCACTTTCTCCCACTTCTTGTTTTATCATAAATCAATGCTGCTTTCCTTTATTCCGAGCCTTCTTAATGTCTGTACTTTTTTTCTTGAGTCTAAATAAGAATACTAACTGTTTGGCCTACTGACTCGGAAGCCAGCTTGTCTAAACGAAAAATTGTCTCTACTGTCGAATTTGTAAGGCTGTATTTTAAAATGCTTCGAATTCACCAGTTATTAAATTATAAAACCGACTATTAAGAACAGGAGGTTTCTGCCACTTAGGTAATGTATTATATGTACCCAAACACCCATTGTTCATATTTAGAGATCCCCTAAATATAGATGTACTGAACTACCTACATATAATTCACATCATGTCAAAGCACCAACCCTTCCCAGTGTGGGGTAGTGTGGGCATTTTGTTATCTACAGCAGATGTTGACTCTTTTTTGAGGAGGAAAAAACCTCCTGTTTAAATTTATGTTGCATTGAGCAAGTTGTATTGCTTGCGATTATATGTGGCTCAGCTGTTTCACATGGCATGACCTGCTATAACCTGACCTAATGCAGTCCACATGTTGTCCTGAGTGACACACTAAAACATTCCACTTCTCCATGGAACTGTGCGAGCAGGTGATTTCTCTAAATGGCAGACACTCCCATGTTTGTATTTTAAACCTCCACCACTTTAGCTAAAAATATCTTCAAAAGCCCACCCAAAACATCTCCCTTGGTTATTTTTGCAAATTGTTGGGTGATTTACAAAGAGCAGGGAGGGATACACAAGGAGAAGTTTTGAATTATTTACATAATTTGATAGGATGGTGCCTCCTTTAACAAATCCACTTGGTGGAAGTCACAAATTCATTTACTTCACATGATCTGAGTCCCAGAGAGGGGACTTAATTATGTGATTATTAGCATGCTGCTTCGTGGATTCCAGCAAGTGATAGTTATATTTCTCATTAAGCTAAACTTAAAAAAAAAACTTACATAAGAATTACTATGTCCCAGCAAACAGCCCTCATAAGAAAGCCAATTATGTATTTTGACCGATATATTTATTCATCCTCTATGACAGTGGTTCTCAACCCTGGCTGCACATTAGAATCACCTGGGAATCTTTCTAAAATCCTGATTTCTGGGCCTCATCCTCTGGAAATTCTATTTCTTTGTTACTAATGTTGTGAGAACAACGAGCACCATGGGATCGGAATTCAACATGAAGTATTTGCCATCAGTGATAAATTTTTACACAGTGGGTCATGCAGACATTTACACCTGGTTCCCTGAATGACCAATGGAACACATTGGTAGTATATCTGGAGTAGAATTCTTTTTATTAAGCAAACTGACCAAATAGGAATCTAACATATAGTCCTAGTTTCTCCAGCATTGTGCTCTAACCAAGTGAGGCAATTAGTCAGGTGTACAGGTCCCCAGAGCACAGGTCTGGTAATTGGACCTACTTCCAGCACATGCTGGCTGGGTGACACATTGCAAGTCACTTAACCTCTCTGAGCCTTTCCTTCTTCTATATAATAACATGATACTATTATGTACACTGTAGGATGCTTATGAAAATTAACTAAATTATGTGAAGTGACCTGTCATTCGCTTTGTTAAATTTAATTATAGAAAGAGAAAACCAACAACTCCCCACAAGTAAACTGAGTAAAATAAATCAACACATTTACAAGTTACTCAAATCTCCCCTTTGTTCCCTTTTTCTAGAAATGTTTGGGGTTCTGTGCAAGTAAATTGTTCTGGGCACGAATATTCTGAGACACCACTATGGGCTTTGAGCTTTTGTTTCCTTTTCCCTTTAATTAGAAAGACGGTTTATGTAAAGTATTCAAAAATATGAAAGATTATAAAACTAAATGCCACAGCACATACAAGGAATAAAATCTTTGCTTACTTAAGACATTAATTTTCACTATGCAGTGTATATATTTGTAACCTAGTGTTATCAAGATCTCCAACACTATTTGACTCACTGAAGATAAAATGTCAGGTTAATTGAACCTATCAAGAAAGGTAATGATTTCTCAGTGGAGTACCTATTCATGATTGAATAATTTATTAGTTGTAAAGTGCATTGGTACCAACGTACGTCCATATTGGATAGAGCACAGGAGGTAATATGGCATAACATAAATCTAGTGGGCTAAATTTGGTTGCTATTTGATATGAAATAGTTATTGAATAGGAAAATGGCTCTAATGCATTGAAAATGTATGTAATATATTTACATTTTGCCTGTTAAGAATAAGATATGATGAAATTAACAACTATGGTTATCTTTTTCAAAGAAAGTATATGACTGAGGTGATATGGAATGTTTTTCAGTCCTTCCTGAGGACATGACTTTACCCAATACATTAACCATAATTTTCTTTTCCTGTGCAGATTAAGTTAATGTCTTCCCTACTCTTGGTCATTTTCCTTCTTTTTAAATGACTAATAAACTTTTTCCTATAGTTTATATATAAGGGTTTTTTTGCTTTCTCTCTATAGGAAAATTTTCTTTAAGTGGCTTAGTTTTTGCATTTATATAGCATGTTCTAAACAAAATAATTTCTTGAACTTCATCTAATATTACAAAACTGAAACTTAGCAGCTGGAACAATTGTTGATCCATAGTAGATGCTCAGTAACTTCATATTGGATGGGTGAATGGATGAGTAAATAAGACAATGAATAAAAGAAAGCTAGTATGAAGAAAAAATAGTTTGTAATGAATGCTGTATGCCATTTTAATTATTATTACACCTCTCATGGTTATTGTTGGTGCTGATTTAATTGAAAGATTTACCCCTGACACATGATCTTACATTAAATATAGGTATTTCTTATATTAATAGTAAACTTGATGATGGCACCATTTAAAAAAAATGAATACATCTCCCACCTTGAACACATGTGGATGCCTTAAGTAAAAGCTATAGTATAAGGAAAGATTGGTTGGTGAGATGGAACTGACTTTGACTCAAGTCTCACACATGAACCTATTATTTAACTCATAGAGCATTATGCATAGGTGGAAATTCAAGTTTAAGAATAGAGAACACTGATTTTTGCTCACAAATCACATTTCCTGAAACAGATGTGTTAAACATATCCAGGTGGGTTGGTAGGGGTTTGCTTTGGGAAACTGACTATAATTTGAAAAAAGCTTCTGCTAATGTTTTTCATACTGAATCAACTGGACCATTTTCATGGAGCAGAAGAGACTAAAAGAGCATCAACTCTGAGTGGAGAAAAACTTGGATAAGTCTGGCTGCACAAGTACATAGCCACCATTATAATACCTCTATAGAGACACATTTTAGATTATATAAGGATAAGCATTCTGTTTAGGTAACATCTAGTCTAAGTTCTCTGTTTTACAGATAAAGAAATTGAGATGCACTAAAGTTATATTACTTGTCCCACATGCCACAACTAGTTTATTGCCTAGAATGTCAACTGAGGTCTCTTGACTCTCAGTCCAGTGCAATTTTTATACATGACATCATCTCCTAATTTATTATAAAAGAGTCAAATGATACAATTCATGAAGATCGAGACATAATTAGCATGGCATAGACTTAGCATTTTCAATAGCTCTGAAGCATCTGTATTATACTTATGGCATATCAACACTGAGGAGAAGAACTGGGGAATTCAAGGAAAACTAAAATACAAGAATTTATGTGACTGGGATTAAAATAATAGTCTACTTAGAAAATGGTTCAAATAAGGACATGCCCCAAACTAATTTTTGCTCACAGAAGCCAAATTATGCAATTCACAGTGAGAGAGGAATAGGCTGGTGGGGAAGTGAGACTTCATGTAGAAAATTGCTTTTGAAGGGAGAGTAATGTTTGCAATGTTAGGGAAGGGAGGAGGATATCCAATTAGGGGTAAAAAAACAAACCTGATGTGAAAGTGTATACATTGTAAATGGGACTGTTACAGTGAGATCTACTCTTGGTAGGTAGTAGCTAAGGGTTTGGAAAAGAAAAAAACAGGTTTTAATATGTAGTGGTAGGTGAGCTATGTGGTATGTTGGGAAGAGCACAAACTCAGATCAACATGAATTTGAAGTAGCACGCATCATTTAATAGCTTGACAACTCTGCACATGTTACTAGACTCTCCGAGCCTTGATTTCCTCATCTGTCTAATGGACGTAATAGCCACAGAGCTGTGCCAAGTGAAATAGCATATAAAGTGCTCAAAGAGCCTTCCACATCATAGGTGTGCAGTAAACATGTTTCGTTACCTTCTACTGGTTTATCTATAATGCATGGCATACAATGCTACATTCATTTAAGACATATACGTTAATTATGTATGATGAGTTACTAGTTCGAGGCTGAGAATATGACAGAAACAATGCAGAGGACTGTCCAAGATCAGGACTGTTCCGTGGCGGCACTATAGAAAGTGATCATCACTGGACACATAGTAGAGAATAGACCACCTTCATCAAATTCATATCCTGTCCAAATGAGCTAAACTAAGTTTCAATATTAATCTGTAGGAGAGGAATATTTGATTGATCTTTTGTTTTAACCAAGAACTATCTGCAGAGCATGACACAAGTACTACATTATGCATCCACCATGTTCTTTTTAACAGTTCTAAGTGCCTGGTTCACTGTTGTGGAATAGTAGCTTTATGGGCATATAAACTGTGTGAGGTATATCTTTGATTATTGTTTGATTGATATAATTCCACTAAGTCTTGTTCTTGCTAATTGTAAAAGTGTGCATCAGGAGTTATGACTTATGTGAAGGGTCCTATCTACTTTGGAACTTTTATCTAAGGAACTTGGACTGAAAAACATCAAGTCAAATGAATTTTGGTAATAGGAACAAATTTGATTGAATTTTAAGGTTTCCATAATTTCGCAAATTAGTCCAGCCTCTCTCTTTAGACAACTGAACATCAATTTGCACTTCATTGTTGATGTTTCCTGTTCTGTGGGACATTCACTGCAAGCTTGCGTTGGCTGCATCATAACTGGATAACAGTTAATTAGATGACACCTGTAGCTTGCAGTTGATATAGATGGAACACTTTTCCCATGGGTTTGAAAATACCAACTTCTAGGTACTTTCAGTTATTCTCATCTATAGCTGTGGACCTATGTTTTTATAAACCAGGGCCCATTATATAATCTTCCTCTTTTCTATTTAGAGCAATGAAAAAGTTTGAATTCAGTATTATGAAATAGGTATTAAGGCAATGCTGCCAGAAACTGACTTCTTACATCAAAAGGCTAAAATTTAACAAAGGTGCCAGTGCAACTTACTTTTAAAAATGTGAGAATTAAGCATTGTAAGAAAGGTAAATTAAAACAAATCACAAGAGTAATTTCAGTTTATGAAACCTTAATAGGGCAAGTTTCCTTTGTTCTTATTATTCAGTTTCCTGTATGTTAGTGACATAAACTTTTTTCCCTCTAACCCCTGAGTTACTGAAGGTGAAGCATAGCTGTGTGGAGTCTTTTTACTCTGTTCTGTGTCTATATTTTGTATTTTTCAGAAGATACAGTGTGAGTCTGTGTTTGATAATCTGGTGCAATAGGCACTGTTGTGGTAAAGATCTTGCCCTTTTTGGAAAGTAATGAGACCGCATTTGTTCCTTTTTCACTTTTCATTTGGAAAATGTAAATGCAGGTGGTGTCGGTTCTTGAAGGCCTTTCTGGCTCTGTGTGTTAAATAAGTCATAGCAGATTTGAGTGTCACATTTTTAATTTTATTAAAAGGTTTGGACATTCAGGCACATCACAGTCATTTATATCTTGGTTTCACAGAATTTATTTTTAATTGGGGAAGAGACCTGCTGATGAGAAAAATACAAAGAAACAAATGCATTAAATATTCAACTTTATTATTTTTTCTTTTAAGGTTAGATTCTGCATGGTGATAACTCCTTGGCTTGAACAGAGAGAAGAATTTCTCCATTTATTTTATTGCATACACTTTCCTTGCTTACTGGTATTTATTTTAAGATATATTTTTCTCATAATGCTTTTTTTTTCTTTTCCTCAAAATTCTCTGCATGTATTTTCTCTTCATTTTCTAATATCTTCTCTACCAAATATCATATGGTTACTTCCTAAATGGTGGGCTGCTCACTTTTATTCAATTTACCTTACTGCTACATCATCATAATTAAGAGAAAAAGATTTAGGAATTGCCTGTGTCCAGGTAAAAGAAGGACCAGCTAGGTTATGCTGATAACACAACTCTTCAAATTTCCAGTGGCTTAAAGAACAAAGTTTTATTCTTACTCATGCTCCTTGTCCATCACAGAGCAGCAGAGGAGCCACTGGCATCTTGAACATTTCTAGGCTTAATACAAGAGGAAAGAGAGAATTCTGAGAGGTAGTGAATTAGAAATTAAATACAGTGGGCCTTGACTAACGAGCTTAATTCGTTCCGTGACCGAGCTCGTAACTCAAATTACTTGTATGTCAAATCATAAAGTGAACGAGTGAGACACGTGATGCTGGGCTGATGTTGTGGCGTTCTCTGTGACGTTTGCTGCCCAACTAGCGGTGGGGTATCTGAAGCTGGCTTGTAACCCGAATTTTAGCTCGCAACTCAAAGCAAAAAATCGTCCGAGAGACAGCTCGTATCTCGAAAAACTCGTTAGTCGGGACACTCATAAGTCAAGGCCCCACTGTAATCCATTATGTAAGTGACAAATTCACTTATGCCACAGCATATCAAGCAGAATTATCCCATATTTATAACCAAAGGGGAGGAGGAATATAATCCTATCTTATGCCTGGAAGAGGTTGGACTGGAATTGCATTAAGTAAAGTTTGCCAGGCTGCCTTTGATCTTAGTTGAAGGTTATAGATATCAGATGGGGGGACAAAAAGGTTCGTATTTATTCAGCAGTCATGAAGATGACTGGCATCTGACAATGTCTACCATGTAGTAAGTTAAGTTACACCATATCTTGGACAGTCAACTTTGGACCCCAAGTACTTGGCAATTATTCTATCTCAATTTCAAGAGCAGAGGCAGTATGATCTCATGCTGATAAACACAGGCTTTGCGGCCATCCATCCACCCATCCATCTAGAGTCCCGGATTTGAATCCTAAAGCCTGTGATTTACTGTCAATGTATTATTTGAGTTACTTAATTATCAAAATATTAGTTGCTTTATCTTCAAAGTAAGGATGATTATAATAATAATAGTTTATTGTTTACCCCTTTACCCACTTGACTAAAATATATTTTATGTATTTTCTATACAGGCAGAGATTTTTGTCTGTTCTTGTCACATAATAATTTCAAAGTTCTTAGAACATTGTCTGATACATAGAAGGTACATAATAAATCCATGTTGTATAGGATTTTTATTGGCATCAAATGGGACTATATATATGAAGTCCATCACATAGTAGCTGGTACATATTTAGGGATCAATAAATGATAGTTATTATTTTTATAATTCTGGAAGTAAATTCAGAAATAAGTTGAGGTTTACACATAATGGGGGAAATATTTCATAGATCTGTTCATAGCAGAATGTACTTCAGGGAAGACCTAAGGATAGAGTAAACTCTGTGGTGGGTGGAGAGGTCCAATTGATTTTTAAACTAAAGAAATTCACTTCTATCTTAGAGAACATCCAAAATATGGAACATTCTTATAGCTGGCATTGTTTTATTACTGTCTGGCATTATTCTGTAACTTTTATTGGGGTCAAGTTAAACTGTTACAAAGTGGTATCTGTTGGAACTTCTCAAATGGCTGTGGGTTGACTTCATACTGTCAGAATTCATAATTCTTCCCACAATCCATCCATCCTCTTATCCATCCATCTAACCATCCATCCATCTATCCATCCATCTAA
Source organism: Myotis nattereri (assembly GCF_964212035.1). NCBI lineage: Eukaryota > Metazoa > Chordata > Mammalia > Chiroptera > Vespertilionidae > Myotis > Myotis nattereri. Next base: position 67,954,343 of record NC_138082.1, on the reverse strand, counting down.
CCACCCATCTATCCATCCATCCATCCATCCTACCTCTTTATGCCAGGGAATGAAACATTTTTCTAGATTTCTCTCTTATTATTATTTTACTAGTGGCCCAGTGCATGAATTTGTGTACACTGAAAGGAAATTAATTAGAAGAAATATTTTAATATCGCTATTCGCCCTTTCTCTATAATAGAAGTATTAACCAAATTCATGATTAACAACGACAGATCAAAACACAAGTGATTGAAGCCAGTGATATATGAGATAGTTATATATATATATATATATATATATATATATATATATATATAACTTGCTTAATTAGATCTGATTTATGATTTGCTTTATGATTTAGCTAAACTTTTTCTAGCCCAGTGAAGCACCCCAACTTCTCTTTCAGGTAATTGTCAGCAACACAGCCGTAAATATCAACATGAAGCAGATTATTATTGTAGATCACGCAGGAAGAACAAAGGGTAAAATATTTAACAGTAGCAGTGTTTGACTATATTCTGTGCAGTGAGAAAACCTGAAGTCATTTTCAAGGTCCACCATTTCTTCTTTTCAGTCAGGTCAAGTTTCTAAGCTTTCTAAATCTCTGTTTTCTGGCTAATGAAAAAATAGGATTCCATCCAGTCTCCTATCTACCTACTCCAGGACTTCTGTGAGGATCAAATGAGATGAGGCATGGGAAAATGCTTCACAGACATTTGGTTAAAGTGTAAAGTGTTTCCACCTGGCTATAAAGCAAGTCGTGTTCCTGAGCTGAAGAAGCTCCAAGGAGGCTGGTTGCTAGGGAGAGGAAGCTGGGCATTGCTATGTGATGTCATTACCCAGCGCCACAGCCACCATTGCTGGGCTGGGCTGTGGGTCGCATTTTGCACCATGGGGTCTTGGCAGCATTGGCTACGATTTGGTGGGCTGTTGCTCTGGGGGTGAGTGGGTGGGGCCTGTGTCCCACTTGGGGGAAGCCGAGTGTCGGTTTGTCGGCGCCAGGTCTGTGGTGCTGTTTCTCTGTAAATGGCCAGTGCGTGTCATGGCAGCTCCTGCATTGAGCGTCTGCCCTCTGGTGGTCAGTGCGCATCATAGTGAGTGATTGGACAGTTGGACACTTAGCATATTAGCCTTTTATATATATAGATTTTCTGGTGGGTTGGCTTCGATATTGCAAGTAATGGTAATTAAAGATCCTATAATTTAGATTACAACAGGACTCTTCAAAGTGTCATGTTATATGCTAGCACATTCTTGTCCACAGAATGTGACATATTTGGAACAATTTTGTAGGTAAACTAAGCTGAACCAAAGAGTCAGGCCCAGCTGGTGTGTCTCAGTGGTTGAGCATTGAACCGGGAGGTCACGCTTTGATTCCCACTCAGGGCACATATCTGGGTTGGGGGCTCCATTCCCAGTGTGGGGCATGCAGGAGGCAGCCTGTCGATGATTCTCTCTTATCATTGATGTTTCTATCTTTCTCTCTCCCCTCCCCTCTGAAATCAATAAAAAATATTTTAAAAAGAGTCATCAAACATTATAGCAAAAATGGGGTGATTATGATACCAACCCTCCAGTTGGCAACACCTCTAGACAGAAGGCCTGCCCTGATTAACCCTACCACTAAATTTTTGGTGCTAAGTGTAGCTAAAGAGTTTAAACTTGAGACATTTTAGAAACATTTTTTGCTTTTATTCTGAATATTTGTAGATGGTTTGGCACAAATACAAAAAAAATTCTCTTCTGTATTTATTTATGATGCTTCTCAGTTGGGAAACAATAATCTTTCTGCTTCTTAATCTAAATTGAACTACAGTATACCAATAAAACAAGTCACAACATACAAAGTAAATTTTCTCTGTATAAATAATTAACTCTTTAAGATTTATTGGCCTTTCTCTATTTCCCCCTTTCTCTGAGTGGTGTAATCCAAATAAAATGTTGCATTTATTCTCATTCAATAAAATATTCATAGATGAAACCACTACCTTTGAATTTGGATTAAGAAACTATGAAGAAAACATAGCTATGAACGTTGACCTTCTCTAAGTATTACCTTAAGGCTATTAGCTGAAAACAGCCTTCTGCAGTGCATCTCTTTTTACTTCACCTTTATTTTTGCCCATTGGTTCTTGCTAAAAGTTTCATTGACTTTAATCTACTACGTAATGATTTTGAAACAAACAAAAGCGAGTGATTAGTTCATATTTTCATCATGCAAATGCTTTGAGAAATAAGCCAGGACTTGACTAGCGAATGTTCTTGGATGATCTGAGTGACTTTGGAAATAATGAGGGCAATCAGGAAAGACAGTTCCCTCTGTCCCAGATGAGCAGATTTTGCTGTTGTAGAAATAAGATTTAGGATTGCGATGTTGATCTTTTATGGTTATTTGTTGCTCTGTGCCATGTGGGGATAAAACATATCCGTGTCAATCCTCAGATAAACTCGCTGCCTCGGTTTTTCATGTCCTAGGACAGTAGGTATATTTTGGTTTGGGCTGTCATCTAGGCTGGAGGATTCCAGCAAAACTAAAGGAATCTGGTGGCCACCTACAAATCCGAGTTTACTATGTGATGAGTTCTAATAGTGGACATTTGAAAACCCCCAGATCTGCCTGACCAGTGTGCTCAGTGGTTAGAACATCAGCCTGTGCTCTGAAGGGTGATGGGTTTAATTCTCAGTCAAGGCCACAAACCTGGGTTGCAGATTCAGGTCCTGGTCAGTGTACATGCAGGAGACAAACAATTAATGTGTCTCTCTCACATCAATGTTTATCTCTCTCTCTTCCCCCCCGCCCTCCTTCCCTTCTATTCTCTCAAAAAAAAAAAATAATAATCAATGGAAAAAATGTCCTTGAGTGAGGATTAATATGAAACCCCAGATCCATGATGATGGACAGTGTGCTCTTAGAAGAGAGAGCTCTCCGATGCCTCTTTCACCCTGTAGAAGAGTTTTAAAATAGATTACTAAATAAGCAATTACTTGATTGTTCTCTGGAGTATGTCAATTAAGGGGAGGTAATAAATCTTTGTGCCTTGGCTCATTTTATGATAAATTCCTCAGTTCGACTATGAAACCCCCTTAGCCTCCGAGGGCTAGCCTCTCAGAGAAATCACCAGACATTAGTGATTTCTAATCTCACCAATCTCAGGATTACCTCCTTTTGGTGATATGTTCACTAGAGGGTGTCACATGTATGTTTTGATTGTAAGGCTGACAAAATATTTTTCTTGAGAAGCTCAATATTTTATTTTGTGAGCATCCCTTATTTTTTCATGTAAAAATGTGCTTTTCTTTTATAAAATGATGGGGAGAATAAAAGGTAGCAAAATAGATTTTAGCTATGTCGGTCCCTTAATTTTCGTTTGCTACAGGCTGATTCATAAAGTTTAAAAGTCTGGGAACCAATGAACTTTAGGTCCAGAAGGGGTCCCTCGGTTCTAAGTGCAGTCAGACTCCTCTCTTCTAATGTTAGGGGTCGACGGCCTTGGTGAGACCTCATGTCATCACCTGTCCTAACCCAGCCGAGCCAACGATGTTGAAAGTGTTAGAGTTCATATTCAGTGTTTTTTAACAAACCAAGTTCAATGTGTTTAGAACAGCGAGCCCAAAGAGGATGTGAACCAACAGGAACTGGCGTGGCCTTCGCAGCTGAAGTGTCAGCATTTGACTGCCTTGTTGTGGGATAGACACATTTTAGTATTGACATCAGGGTTTTGAGTAAAATTCTTATTTTCTGACCTGGATGAGTCCTTGAGTGTTTCAAGATAACTTTTCTTTATGTATTAAGTAGTGATTGAGTATTAATAGGTATTGTTTTATTCTACTTAAGAAATGATTGCATGTAGTGGTTAGATTTACCAAATCTTGGAGAAAGATGTAACATCCCATGTATGTGTATATATTTTATATTTTTAATTATGTGTCTATTGAGAAAAACTTAAGGAATTTAAAAATAAGTGAATAAGACAACGAAATGTGTTTATACTCTTCTTGCCCAGAAATGACAACTGTTAACATTTTGTAACACAATTTTGGTCTTCCTTGTGCATATATTTATTAGTTTTGGATTATACAGTATGTGAGATTTCATAACCTAATCTATTTTTACTATTTTATAGTATGCAGTGATATTTCCTTTATAATTTATCAATCTTCAGCAACATGATTTTTTAAAATCCTCACCAGAAGATATGTGTTCATTGATTTTTAGAGAGTGAGGCAGGAAGGGAGGGAGAAAGGGAGGGAGGGAGGGAGGGAGGGAGGGAGGGAGAGAGAGAGAGAGAGAGAGAGAGAGAGAGAGAGAGAGAGAGAGATTGGTTGCCTCCAGTATGTATCCTGATCACGACTGAACTAGCAACCTAGGTATGTGCCCTGAACAGGAATCTAGCCTGCAACCTTTTGGTGTACAGGATCACACGCCAACCAACTGAGCCACTGGCCAGGCCCAGCAACATTACTGGTAATGGCTATTACTGTTAATGTCGAATACAATTCTATTAGACAGTCCCATCTTGTTGGATATGTAGTTTGTTTCCAACGTTTCACACTTGAACATCATACTTTGATGAGCATCCTGTATCCATTTTGATGTTTTTAGGATGGATTTCAAAAAGTAGAATTACTGGGTTGAAGGATATCAATATTTTCAAGATCTGAAGGAAGATTTGAACATTTAAAGGACAGTATAAGTCAGGGACTGTTTTGAGACATAAATCACAATCAGATTAAAAGTCTGCACAGTAAACACTCATATTTTCTGCTGGAGATCCCGGGAGTCTGAGAAAGGGAAATGGTAGGGAAAGAATAAAGTGTGACCAGATAGGAATGCGGTAGCACAGATGAATATTGACTTGCTAGTCCTTGCAATGATGTTGGAAAATGTTGACATAATAATCGCCTTTGGGGGTGACATTTATATTTACAGGATTAAGAACTGCCCCAGAATAAATAGTCCAACAGAGTAGACACGAGATTAGTTAGTTATTGATTGCATAACATTTAACTTATATACACTTAAGAAATTTCAATTTCTACCCTGAGTTTTTGTGTGTCACACACAATATGAACTCCAAATATGTGGTCTTGGTGGTGGGTGGGGGGCTGTTGTCCTCTCTCAGTTCAGTTGTTGAAAAAGGCTTTAAGAGGTTAACAGGAGATAAAATGCATGTCAAATATCAGGTTTCGTGTAATTTATATCTTATTTTGTCGTGCTATTCTGACCCGAAGTTTTTCTATCTATACCTTCACTGGTGAAACACGATAAGAGAGCAACATGCTGAGTAAGCATCACTGCACCATCCACTGCTCGATATGCAATCTGAGCACACCTCTGGCTTGGTGAGCTGTGGCCGTGGCTTTCAATAAAATGACAAGACTGCCATGAATCTGATTTTGCACTGAATTTCATGTATTTAAATTATGAAACCACTATTTACCAGTCCCTAATGAGAAGTCATCAAATAATTTAAACAGCAGTACAAATACTGACATTTAACTATGGGTAGAGCCAAATTAAACAGAAGAACATCTTTATGAGAAAATGTGTACACATGAAACGCAAAAACATTCATTCTTTTGTATTCAATAAACAAAGGGAAGAAGTTATCATTAATTTATTTTAAACACCTTTATTCGGGATGTGTTTGGATTCCAAAACTAATTTTATAGCCTAATTGACCTACATTCACCTCAAACAGCACCTCCTCTTAAAAGTTTCCTGCATCACCAGGAATAAATAGACACTCACTTTTCCATTCAGCTCCGATACCCTGTGCCTGGCTCTATCTGCCTTTATATTCTGCTTACTTGTTTTCCCGCCTGTTCCTTTCCAATTACGCTGTGGACTGGGTTTGAGTCTTAGTTATTTCTGTTTTTCAAGTTCCTGATGCAAATAGATATTTGAAGCATGCTTATTGCATGCTACATATGGAGGCTGGCAATTTAGTCAATACAACCAAAATGCAACCGAATTCCAAAAATGTTCTGTGGCTAGTAATTGTTTTTTCATCTCTTATCTATTTTCAAAGATGTCAGGTACAAAACTTTCAAAATCAGAATATTTTGCACTGAAATCACATAGTAAGGGGGTGACAAATCACAACATGACTCAGTTCTTTTCATATCCAGAACTTGTGCTGATAACACTGGGATTTATTGCCTCTCCAGGGTATGAGACTTTAAATTTTGATGTTTATTTAAAAAATACTTTCTGAAAATTTTAACACCATATTAGAGTCCCAGCAATAGTAAAGCATGCATCTCCCTGGCTGGGTGGCTTAGTTGGTTAGAGTGTCCATCCCTTACGTCAAGAGTTGTGGGTTTGATTCCTGATCAGGGCCCATACCTAGGTCATGGTTTGATCCTTAGTCGGTGCCTGTAAGGCAGGCAACCTATGATGTTTCTCTCTCACACTGATGTTTTTTCTCTCTCTCCCCTTCTCTCTCTCTCAAATCAATAAACATACCTTTGGGTGAGGATAAAAAGAATAGTGCTTGTTTCTCTGTATCATCATCAACCTTGAGCTGATTTAAACTTTTCTACCCTGACACATGAAAAATTCTCATGATAAATACTGTGTTGGTTTGTGAGGACTTCCAGAGTTATGAATTAGCACATAAAAAGAAGCAAGAAAGATGCTAAATACTTCTTGGAAATGATACTTGTCTCGCAAGAATCTCTCGTAATAGTCAGAGAAGAGGATTTGACATAATCGTCCTTTCCCTTACCTAATTGTGCATTTGCTGTTCATCTGAAGCAGGGCTCCTTTCCAATGTCTGCATCAAACCAACCCTCAACCATTCACAGTGACATTTTTGGTTGGAGGTTATAGGACAAGGAATGAAAGGAAGCATTTCCTTGGTTTCTAAAAGGAGTTAATTATGAGACTGGATATTCATGGTTACAGGTTGTACTATATGGCTCTGTGATGGAAGTTACATGACAGAGGTGTCCACATGTACTTTAGTTCCCCTTGGGGTGTGTGTGTGTGGGGGGGTGGTATGGAGGAAGGTTCTAAAGAATGGGATCATGACAAAGTCCTATCTTAGCCAGGTCAAAGGGCAGTACTGTATGCAACAGTTATTTTTTTTTTTTTGAGCACCTACTATATGCCAGACCTATTGCAGAGCACTAGAAATACAGTGAGAATCTAAAAAGGTTCTGTTCCCATTCTCATAGAGCAGTGATGGCAAACCTATGACACGCGTGTCAGAGGTGACACGCGAACTCATTTTTTTGGTTGATTTTTCTTTGTTAAATGGCATTTAAATATATAAAATAAATATCAAAGATATAAGTCTTTGTTTTACTATGGTTGCAAATATAAAAAAAAATTCTATATGTGACACGGCACCAGAGTTAAGTTAGGGTTTTTCAAAATGCTGACATGCCGAGCTCAAAAGGTTAGCCATCACTGTCATAGAGCATATAATTTTCAGGGGAGACCAACATTATACAACCAAATATCAGCAGAGTCTAGGGACAAGCTAGAGTAGTACATGATACTGTAAGAATCGATGAATAGTTGTGAATGTCTCTCGGGAGGAACGGATACCGGAGTTAAGATCTGAATGATGAAAAGACATTAAAGACTGTCTTTCCAGAAAGGGTCTCGCTTGCACCCTTAGGAGTTCTAATGGAAGACAGGTCAGATAGTGCTGGGAGCCTTATTGTCATTGTCCAGAAAGAAACAATAATCTGTACAAGAGATAATGGTGGATTGGGCCAAGGCGGTGGCAGTGGAGGTGATGAGAAATGGTTGTATTATGGACATACTTTGAAGGTAGGATCAATGGGATTTCCTAATTGATTACATATGGAGTATGAGGGACAGAAAGCTGTTAATGATGCACCCAGGTTTTAGTTTGAGTAACTAAGGATGGAGTTGCCCTTAACTGAGATGGATAGACAAATGGGAGGAGCAGCATTTTTATTTTGGAGAGATTTGGTCGCCGGGAGCTCTGTAGTGCGATTTGAGCTGTAGAATTTTAAGGCTAGGCAGTGGGGCCTTAAAGGGGCCTCTCCCTCCTTGTCTTCCTTAGTTCTGATCCTTAGGCCTTTAGCCATAGCAATCTACTTATGCGTAGGGGGTATTCAGACTGAATAAAAGTGAGGAGAGAAAAGATGAGGCCAATCTCAAAATGGGCAGGGGAAAAAGAAAGTAAAGGGAACCTGGCTACTTCCTTCTTTGTTTAGAGTTTTAATTATATTTGCTTACCATGTAGTGATTGCTAATGAATTGCAGAATCCACTATTGTTCATGGATAAACCCTTTATAAAGATCACAATGTATCTGCAATTTTTTAATTTAACAAATACTTACCAACCACCCCATCAGTGCCAATTTTTGTGCCAGGACTTGGGGCTGTAGAGAAATATTGGGTTTGTCCCTTGTCCTGAAGCAGCTCAAAGCCATGAGATACACATAAGTACACAATGAGAAATATTATTACAGAGAAGGGTGGTCCCAAACTAAGAGATGAGAGAATAAGGGATGATGAACTGTCAGGTGATCTGGGGTGTGTATTTTTCTGTTGCTACTTAATTCTGGGATTCTATTTCATTGGCATTCTTATTTTCCTTTATGAATCAGGGGTTTACTACCAAGAGATTGCAAGGTAATGGATCACAAGACTCTTGCTTGACTGAACTGAATTTCCTTCAGGACTTGCAAAATCTTGGGTCATGAGATTCCAACCTAAGATTAAGAAAAAAAAGTCCAAAGTTTCTGTTCCTTGTTTGTAATTCTCTTAAACATGATTATTTAACTTCTCCTCCAAGTGCCGTGACAAAGCAAAGTTTTTTTCAGCCGGAGTACCTGTGGGCAAATTGAACGCACTGTTTAAGGTCTTCATAATCAGGTGCTTGAGAAGAAGCAAGACTCGTAATATTCACGATTGAACAGTTCAAGGAGAATTGTTATCGATGTTGGAGAGTTGAAGATACCTGAGTATGTTGTGTTTTTATTGTTCATCCCTTTGAAAAGGCTGAGTGTCATCGCTCATTCCTTGGAGCATGTATTTATTTCCCATAGAAATGTCCTTTTCTGTTTTTGGTGTAGGCCATTGATCCAATGAGATTTGGTAGACTTGACTATTGGTTGCTGTCAGATGGTTACAATCCTTTCAGCTTCTGCAGCAAGATGTTACTTGACAAAGATAATCCAGCTTTCTGCCTTTAGTGTATGCAGGTTTAGCAATTGTGTTTAATTCACAGAAGACAGCTTGTCCAGTTGTCTTTTGAACCTAAGATGGTCTCAACTTTGAGTTATTTTGTTTTCAGAGTCTTCTTATTTCTATCATCAGAGGATAGAGAAAATAAGTAAAAATGGGAAAAAATCAAAGGATGATTAAATGGTACTTGTTCATTTATTTGAATAATAGTTGCTTTCTAAGTTCCCAGTACCTATGGGAGTCATTTTGTATGGTTGATTTGTGAGGGCCACCATTAGGCTCATGCCTGAGGCAGGTTAAGAGAAGATTTCACCCCACTGTGTTCATATTTGGGGAAGTGTGACTTTGCTTCAGTGTTCCACACCCCTGCAGCTACCAAGAATTATAGAGGTAGTGGGTTCATGTTCTTCCTATCCAAAGTTCTCCTCCCACCATCGCCCCATCTGGCACCTAACATCTGACTTCTACTGTACTTCCAGTCAATTTACCTACCTTGGCTAGAGTCACCTACCTAAAGTTTGTTTGTGATTACTTCTAATGAAATCACTTTGCATCGATAACAAACAAACTTCTTAAAGTTTATTTAGAACAGGAAAGGGCCCAATCAATACACACACACACATACACACACACACATAACATATTTTTTGTGATTACCAATAAACCTGGGATATATTGTAAACTAAACAGAACCATGTCATCCCAGGACTATTTTTGCAAGAAACTCATTTTAAACTCTTCTACTTTTTATTTCCAAATTTTAATTTTAGAAGGGTGTATTCAACCTAGTTCAATAAACAATGATTAAGCCCTACTATGCATCAGATACTATTGGATGCTGAGTAACAAACATGACTGAGCCATGATACTTGCTGTTCAGAAGCTCATGCTTCAGTGGAGAACATAGGTGTGTAATGATAAATATTACAAAAGTCATCATGATTGGTGTATCTATATGTACTAGATTCTTTGCTTGAGATTTTTCTTATATTCAATCCTCATGATATTCATGCAAGGCATACATTTTTTCCCCCACATTTAACAGGTGAGAACAGAAGCTTATTGAGTTCTAGGCACTTGCTCAAGGTGACAGACAGCTAGTAATAATTTAGAGTTTCATGTTTGGATTGTCACATTTCATGATGTGCTCTTACCATTATAACACACAGCTTTGTAGTATAAAAAAATCCACACCTTAACAGCAAGGTGAATGGGTTGATGAGCTCTTGGGTCTATGTAGATATGCCATTAATTAGGGAAACAATTTCTACAGAGTATCCTTACTTATTTTTAAAGGGAAAAGTAAATTAATTAGAGTGCTCAATTTTCTAGAAAAACCAAGATGTGAGGGCAAAATAATATTATAAAATTTTAGCAAGCATACAAAATTTACAAAGGATTCTTGTCTTCTCCAGGGAAGTCATATTGGGTAGGCGCATTTAATCCAGTGGTATTTGCAATTGTTCAAAATGTTTTGCACCTTCCTTTTTTGAAATTTTCTTTAGATTTATTTTTTTTATTCCTCACAAGGAATTTATTTAATGATCCAATTTATTTTTAAAAGGACTTGATTAATTTATCAGCAGACTTGGCTCTGGATAAACTTTGGATGTTTACAAACATCAAACCCACCTTTTAAAGAGAACAACTTCCCACATTTGACATTCAAAACAATATCAAGGAGGTTTTGATGGCAATTTTGCCAATTTGTCTACTTGATAATGGACAATACTTGTTGTTTTGAGTTCTATTTTGAATGAGTGGTAATGTTATAGTTACATATTGTCCAGGTAGACTCACAGCAATGAAGTAACTTGAGGAGTTCTACTTCATGAGTGTGTGTGTGTTTTTTAACTTCACCCTTCTAGTCCTTGTCCATGAAGAAGAGAATAGCCATATCAGGAAGCATCTTCCAAAGGATCAGAATTCAATGAAAGAAAAAGAAAGAAAGAAAGAAAGAAAGAAAGAAAGAAAGAAAGAAAGAAAGAAAGAAAGAAAGAAAGAAAGACAGGGAGGTAGCAAGAATGAGAGCAAAGGAGGGAGAGAGAAACTATCAAAATGAGGAAGTGATTCCTCTAGTTATCAGAAAAAGGAGCAAAGTAACAATGGCTGAAATTCACCTCCCCATGGGGGAATGAATCATCAAAATAACCGGTGGAAAACAAGGTTGTGCAACCTTGACCAGCGTGTGTCACCGGCTGGTGGAATTTTTAGAAAGGCAGCAGTTTGGGTTCATCACTGCGGTTCGTGATTGCACACACCTGTTTGGGGCATGGATTTTGCAAGCCCCCAAAAAGGGGAAACTGAACTCACTGCTCCTCCCGAGCTGTGCAAAAAAGCAGAAAACCACAGCTGCTGGAGCAGTTAACAGATATCAGTAAAATACCCATGTTACATAATTAAGGATAACGTTCTTGAAGCATATGGGCCGGAGGTATTATGCTCTCATTAAAACTTTAGGTAGGAAACAATTTAGTATATGCTCACACATTTCTAGGGTTGAATTCTATAATAAATGTTTGTAATTAGGCATGCTCTAAACAGTTTATTAAATAATACATGAAGAAGATGGTTGATGACATATCGACGGCTCTGCATTTTGTGTACAATGACACAGAGGCATCAAGATGAGACATAAAAGATTTCTTCTCATTGACATGATAACTAGTCACTGGGCTGCTTAAGTAAGACTGGAAGAGGTTTCATCCATCAGAGCCGCCTGTCTGCAATCTTCAAGAAATAAGAATTGATGCCTCTGGGTTTTTTTCCCCTTTCCTTTTTAAATACATTATATGTAGCAATCTTCTTTGGACTGCTACTCCTGAATAGGCAGAGGTGCTTTTGACCAGAGCAATGCAGAAAACCTCATGCAATTTATTCTGGCAAGAATAGATCAGCTTGATAGGGGATAATAGGAATGGATAAAGCCAAAAAGACCTAAATCATTTAAAAATGTACACTTTGGCCAGCAGGTGCTGTTATTTATAAGCTGGAGAGGAATAGGGAAGAGGTCTCTTGAGATTGCCAAGGCAGGTGTTTGGTCCCTGGGGAAGTGGGAGGAAACATGCCTCTGAGATGATATTAGATGCAGGAAAGACATTCTTTCAGTTCTGCAGCCCTCTTTGTTATTTGAGCCAGGTGATCAGTGGTCAACGACTCCTATCCGAATGCAGGAGGGAGTGATCTATGGAAAATGCGCTTGTATGGTCCCGAGAAGTCCTCAAGGGAAGAGTTACCACTTTCTGATGTCATCAGGGTCAACTAGATATTTTGTTTCTCTAATGGACAGAAATAAGGGATCTGGTGAGAGAATAAACATGAGATTTGGAATGCCTTCCACAGTGTACTTGCGGAAACTGGGCAAGGTTGACCTAGCGTTTACTGATTTGTCTGTTTAGTAGGTAAATGGGGCTGCCAGTCTGGCAGTTTGCACTGGCAATAAATCACCAGGAGACATTTTATTTAAAAATTGGCACTGGCTTTGGGGGAGGTGAGGGATTGTCAATTTGCTTTTATTTTGTGGCCAGGCACAATCATCACACACACAGGCCACCTGGAAACTTCAGCGTCATGGAGAAGCCGGGCTCAGGCAGGTCTCTGTGCTGTGTTGTTTGCATGCTTGGAGAGTGCACAGCTAAATCAGAGGCTCAGGCTCCTGACCGGAAAGATTCCCGCAGTCTGGTACCACCTGGGACATTTCTTTTGGAAACCGAGTTGGTTCTAGAACTAGGATGCAGGAAGGATATCCTGGATTTGATGTAGGAGATAAAATTTGGTGTTTTTTTTTTTTTTCTTTTACTGGTGGTGGTTGGTGGTATGGGGCCCTCACAAAGCCCATGCAGAATACACAGGAGTGCATTCTAGAACTCACTCCAGGATGAAGGAATGGCGTGGCTCTTTTTTCTTTCCTGCCTATTTTGCTTGAAACTTTACCTTTTAAATTTGTGATAAATTGAGTTACAGTTTTGAGAGCAAAAAAATATACTGAAGGGATCATGCAACTATTCTCCTCATGTGAATGATGATAGATATTCTTTCTTAGAAAATCAGTATAATTAAAGTTGATAACATGGAAAGGAGGAATGATTACATTGGACTCTTGTAGCTGTTCTAAAAGAAATACTTGAGGTGAATTTCCTTCCCTTCATCTGATTCCTTGAATATTCTTCAAAGCGTCACAACACCCCTGCACCAAGTGTTGGGATGTAAGTGTATCAATTGTGAAAATATGAATTTTAGTGTGGCAGGCCAATTATATGACAGATACACTGATTTACCAAGTTACCAATCTTTCTTCTCTGTTTACATATAATATTTATAAATATTAATTGTCCTGCATACTTTATACCATGAAATCTATTTGAAAGGATCTGGTTAAGATATAGGTGTATTGACTTAACTTTGGCCTCATGAATAATTCAACTGGTTACCTTTCTGGAAATACCCAGTTGTTGTTGATGCTACAAATATTTGAATTGGATTCAACTTACCCCTCAGAGATTTTCGCCCCTCTTTCCTGGATTTCTTATATGTAATTTTGATGAATGATCTAATAAAAATAATACACTCAGTTTTTTAAAATATATTTTTATTGATTTCAGAGAGGAAGGGAGAGGGAGATACAAACATCAATGATGAGAGAGAATCATTAATCAGCTGCCTCCTGCATGCTCCCTTCTGAGGATCGAGCCTGCAACCCAAGCATGTGCCCTTGACCAGAATCAAACCCAGGACCCTTCAGTCTGCATGCCGACGCTCTATCCACTGTGCTAAACTGGCTAGGGTGAAAATAATTCACTCTTGTTTCTGCCTGGGAGAGTCACTCAAAGTGACATGAAATGTCAAGAGCACACAAGGAAACCACTCCAATAATGTGCTGAAGCAATCGGCAGTTTTCCTGGTATTTGGGACATGGGAGTATTTAAAGAAGGGTGGCATTAATTATTCATAAACACTGGAAGCATCAAATAGCTGACCTGGTAGGACTTTATTTTAAAATATATAATATTTGATCCATTACCAAATCTCCTATCAATGCGATACAGTCAGTATAATTTAGAGCACAATGTTCTACAAGCTGCCTTCTAGTAAATGACAACATTCATGAAATGAAAATGGAAAAGAAAAGAAGAAAAATGAGAAATTCCCCAAAGCAGTCACTTATTGAAAAAATCCCACAATGCTTCCAGTAGTCAATGCCTACATTAAATGCCATGCCAGCAAATCCTCACTCAAAAAGATCAGGATCCTGCCTGTACAAGACTAAGGAAGAAATAGTGTGTTAATATTCCTTGGGCAGCCTCCAAAATGATGCAGGTAATTAGCAGGTGTTTATATTTTTCATTTTGATTTGCCCACAGGTATTCATTTAACAGTATGTTTTGGAGATAGACATATAAAGATTTTCATCTTAGCATGTGCCTCTAACATTTGTTTGAATTTAATATACACATTAATTTGGAGTGAAATTTTCTGATCTGGATTTATCATACTTGGGGGCCCTAAAAGCTAATATGTTAACCTATTAATTTCAGGGTAGTTAAGTTTCTAGTATTTACCTCTATTTTTTCTCCTCTTGTTTGAGAGTTATTATGGGATACAGATTGTGTGTGTGTGTGTGTGTGTGTGTGTGTGTGTGTACATTTTGTGTGTGAAGAAAATGTTAACTCACTTTGTGGAGATCTTAGTTCAAATTTATTTTCACTGTTTTGTTTTTTTTTTAAAAAAAACACAACGTTTTTCTTTTATCCTGAACTTTTGAAGTGAATAACATAGTATGTTTCTATAAAATGATTAAGATATGAGCTATATTGGGCATTAAATGATTCAGGGGAAAATCATATATATTTAAATCTTATCCTCCATGGAAAGAAAACGTCATTACTGTTCACTGAGTTCTTTAAACATAAAGGGTGCACGCAAGCACGTACGCGCTCGCACTCACTTGCTAGCTAAGTCAAGCGAAAATAGTCTCTGAGGGAAAGAACTGCAAGGCTTGTGCCAACTTCCCCAACAGCCCCAAGAATGTCTTTATTTAGAACCTCCCATGTGCTATTTTTTTAATCTCTGGAATCTTAGGGATTTTCCCATCCCTCTACATGCTTGAGACGTTTCAGAGCATGGTAACCCCCTCTCGGAATCCTCTAACTCTTCTGTTTTATTTTTAAAATGTGGGTAGCATTAGCATACGGGGAAGTGACTGTTCCTATGACAAAGGAGGATGAGATTCCCAGTGTGCATAGCAACACCTCTGAACATGATTGTCGGGAAGGGAAGTCGATACTGTGAGCCAACAAGACCTTTTTTAAGGATCCCTTAAAAATCATGAGATTTTAAATCAAGAGTGTTATATAGGAGAAGATGGGAAAAGTAATGAATTGCAGCGTTGATAAAACACTTTGTGTAACTCTTGAATGTTCATTAGACCACAGTTGTCTTTGCTCAAATCTCAAGATATCCTACATGTCTAGTCTTTCATTTTCAAATTTTAATAGACATAGTGGACCTGAGTTTTGGTAATATATTTGCTTTCAACACAAGTAATGCCAACTTGGCCCTCTTTGGACCAGACTATGATAATCTCTGAAGCAATGATTCTAGTATTGCCCCCTTACATTGGATGGGTGAAACTATTAACATATATTTAAAAGTCATATCATATATGCATATTGTGTTTTTTGATATAAACACACTACCGCCTTTACAATAAAGCACAATGTGCCATTGCAGAAAACTCCATTTCACTTATGAACGTCTGAGTCTGAGATTCACACAAACCACACTTTTGTTTGACTCCAAGATGTGGGTGCCAAATGAATCTACTGCACTAGGCTTATGAACACTACTGCAACTGTGCAGCCACTATTTCTCTATTGGGAGAATTGTTTCGGCAGATAAACCATCTGGCTTGAAACACAGCCCTCTTTGAAAATATTCCCCATTATGTTAGCTCTGAAACAATGTGTACAACTATGCTCCAGTGGAGGACATGTTAACAGAAATTCACTGTCAAACAATATCTGCTCTGTAATCTTTTGCTAAATGTAAAATAGAGGTAATAAAAATGCAAGATTTTTATTCTTTAAAGAGTCATTGTGGATGTGGCATAAGAGGAAGAAAATTCAGGAAAATATTTAATAAAAAACTATAATAGAAGAATGTTGAACATAGTGACTTTTTCCGGTAAGGCTCGCCCATAGGAAATGTGGCTCTTCTGTTATAACTATCATGAAGATGGCACATTAATGCTTTGTGTTCATTCATTTCTTTCTTACTAAGTGTTTTCAAATATGGATTGATTATACATAGTGGGAGAATTGTTGGAAGCTGGTATTTATAGCTAGAAATCCTGAAGTGAACTTGGGTGACCCAATGTAACTTATGAATCAGTAAAAATATAGAAAACTAAAAAAAAAAATCATGTAGAGAAAATTAGTTTTCAATGGGAACTAGTAATATCTATAAGTAGCTAGAGAAACTTGAAAGATGTTTTAATAATCCAAGCCAACAATGGTATTAATGGAAGAAAACTAGAGGAAAATGAGATTTTAAAACATATATTATCCAGGTCTTAAACCTATTTGGGGTGATATTGATAGAGAAAAGTCGAATGAAGTTATAAGAAAGTTGTAAAAATGTTGAGCACATATGAATCAATGAGACCAAAAAAATCTATGGTGGGTGTGTTTGGGTGATTGTTTGGGGTGCTTGTAAGAGCAATCAGCACCTTAATGAAATGAGGTGAAATTGAGCTAAATTGTAGACATTTCCAAAACATACATAAAATGGAAGAAAGTCTTAGGGAGCATAGCTACTTGGTCGATTAATGGAAAAGATTGATGCCCTATGATGATAATTCCCATGAGGCTAACATACAATGGTACATGGATAGGAAACATGGATTCTTTTTCTTTCTTTTTTTTTTTTTGGTTTCTTTCATCACAAAATTGCCTGTACATAAAAATTTTTACTAAGTGGAATTTAGTCGCGGTTACTTTATCTTTCCTTTGTAGGTCCTTTCTTTGTCCTTCTTTCTATGTTGTTGCTTCACTATTATGGCTTTAGCTATGCAAACAAATAGCTCAACAAAAGTATCAACTCAGACTTATTAGGAACCATGCTGTTTGTTTATCTGTTTATTTATTTACTGGGTACTTTTACAGGTGGGAGAACTAAAATCCGTAGAGTTTAAATTACCTATTCTTTGATTTTATTATTTGATTGCACTGGATAGGCAAGAACTTGTATTAATCAAAGGCTCCTTCCACATGCTCTGCTTTCAAGGTGATTCCTGAGTGATGGTTTCCAATAAAGAGCCCCTGTGACCCCTCTGAGTTGACTAAAGGACCCAGAGGGACCCTTCTGGAGGCCTAATCTACGAGCTCTTATAAACGGGAGGGCAGAGGCCTGTCCCTAAGTGGGAGGACGGCCCTTCGGAGGGTTAGGATGGTGAACATGGGATTTATTTATTTCTCATAATCATCTTAGAAAAGCCAACAACTGCCCACCACATGGGAGCCAGTATCAGCGATCTACAAAACACAAAAGTGACAGGAACTTTTGGCCAGGTCTTATTCTGCCATTTTCTCTTGCTGAAGAGGAGGGATGTCTAGATGACCTCTGTGTGCCAGGGAATGTACTATGAAGTCCAGTAAGTGCTGGCATTTCCTCAGTCCATTCACAGCCATGAGCTGGAGCAGGCACACTCTTAAGTTACATTGTTTCTATGGTTATGACTAGGAAGGGAACGCTAGCAGGAAAAGGTCATCAAATTAACATATTGGACTTCTATAGTGTCTTCTTTGGTAAAGGTCAGTTATCACACTGATACTGTGAGGTCTGCTGCCTTGAGGAGATTACTTAGCCCATGAGCGTCTGTTTGCGTGTCCCTTTTATTTTCCTTACCAGTGATGGAGACACGGTGTCACATGGCAAGGACGAATCGTTGTTGGAGAGAAATTGAGGCATGGTTAAATGTTAACAGGCCATGACATATTTGCGGGGAGGGGGGCTCCCTAATCCTTCTCCTACAATTTTATAGATTATCTGTGGTGTGTCTGTGTGTGTGTGCGTGTGTGCACGCATGCCCGAACATATTAAATTGCCAAGTCTCTGACAAGTTTTAAATGCTCACCAAAAACATTTAGAACTGGATATAGGATGAAGATTTAATTTTTTAAAAGATAAGATGCAAGTAATTTTTATTAGAAAAGAGAGAGAAAGTGACTCGTCTGAGAAAGTATCAGAATTCAGTGAGAGAATAGATAATACATAAAATCAACTTCTCTATGGTTTTGATTAGCATTTTAGAACTGAAAAAACAGTTATGTCCAAGGATGCTGAGGGAACCTGAGGAATTCTTGTCCCTACAGGGCCAGGTAAGAGGACAATGATACACGCGCAGTTCTTCAGGTGGACTGTGTCTTCTGACGCTTGTGAACTTGACAAAGAAAATCAGTGCAACAGGTCCAGATAGGTTCCCTCTCTGTTTTAGTTCAAAAAAAAAAAAAAAAAAGTAACCCAGCAATCCGAAGCAGGGTTTATAATTTGATGGTCATCACCATTTACCCAAGTAAATGAAGCAATAGTTGAGGTTTAAAAAAAACCAGAAACAAAAACCGGCCCACCAACTGCACGGAGGTGGACGAGCAGCCCGTGCTCAAGGCAGGTAAGGTAGATGGATAGCAGGCCGCTCCTAAGGAGGGTTAGGCTCTTACTGTCAGAGGCTAATAATTAATGATCAAATGTTAATGGAGATACTGGGCTGTTGATGTCATTAATTCAGCTCAGTGGAGCCAGTTCTGCCCAGGACCTGCCACAGCTGTCACTGCATTTGCTTAATTATTCCAGTGCCTTCGGGCTCTTTTGATTTCATTTTTTCTCTCTACCCTTCTTTCCCCTACGAACTATAGGACATTATGTTTTCACTGACGCAGAATTATGAGGAGCGTCCTGCTCTCTGGGCAGTGCCAAGCCAAAAATACGTGAAAACCCAGAGGCAACAAAGGAGACCATCACTTTTGACTGAGATGAAAAGCTGGAAAATGCTGAGGAAAGGCCATCTTTAAATAGCCTGATTATGCTGATATAATTTTGGGGTTCTTTCAGGATTTGGATGTCGAAAGTGAACTCTGAGCTGTCTAAAATGTCAAAGTGCTCACCCTTCTCCCACAACCAAACAAAGGGAATATAGAAAACGTGGCTCAAGACTGTTGGTGATACATAATGCCGTGCAATCATTCATCCAAGAGGGAACCAGAAAGTTAGCTTTGCTGGGCAAATTGAGGCAAGGGGAAGCCTGGAGAGGGAAATGCCACTGTGATTAAAATTCAGCTGTGGGAGTACATGAATATGCCTGCTGTGCTCTCAGAAGCTTCTTGCATTTCTTTAGCTTTGTGTCTCTTTTATCTGCGCATTGCCTACAATTTAAGGAAAACCATTTTCCGAAATACAATTTGGACCTTTCTCCCCTGGCCACGTAATCACCGCATTTCTCACTTTCCTGCTTCCTAATTGGAATTGGGTGTTTCCTTGGGTTGGAAAAGACCCCACCTTTTAAAATGTGTAATTGAAGGAACGGAGGTCCTGGGTGTTTAGGTAAACATTTCTGGTCGGGATGAGTGCTACGATGTCAAACTAGGACAAGGCGCCTGTGCCTCAGTGTCGGAATGCTGCCTGACTCACCTCCAAACTGAAGCACTTAAAAAAAATGTGAGGCACGACAACCGTTTCAAATCTCTCTCGATGCCACACATGGCGATTTAAAATAATTGAAGCTCTTCAAATTTCTATGTGCCCTCAAATTTGGAAGTGATGGGTTCTGAGCATGTGCAGTGCACAGTGCTTTAAAATGAC
This sequence comes from Myotis nattereri, assembly GCF_964212035.1. Lineage (NCBI taxonomy): Eukaryota > Metazoa > Chordata > Mammalia > Chiroptera > Vespertilionidae > Myotis > Myotis nattereri. Next base: position 67,934,331 of record NC_138082.1, on the reverse strand, counting down.
TGGAGTCTCTCAAATGTATTGCAGTTCAGCCGGTGGGTGACAGGGGAACCTGGACTTTGGCAGTTAGAAGTGATTTAAAGAGATCATTACACTCAGATGTTAGAGAGGTGATCAGAATTCTGGACACTCGTGTGCATTTTTTTAAACTCACTGTTAAAATGACTTTCTGTTTTAGATTCAAAAGATATTATTAATTAGCCCACCAGCAGACACATTTAAATAAACCACTCAGAACGCATAGTAAGACAATTTTACTTTCAATGTCATGGTCCACTTTGATGACCTGATATGATCGTGACTGTAAAGCCAAATGCTCAAATTTGGCAAGGAGAAGAGGTACGTTAAAAAGAAACGTATTCAGTAAAAACACCTGATGCGACATGGTCACGACAAGGAGAGTCTGTCGTTCTTCTTTATAACTTAAACCATTTTTGCTTTCAATAGCAGGGCCTTTTTGAACGGTTGCATAAATGATTACTCCTAATACATGATCACAATTGTTTTTTATTTTTATATTTCAAACTAAGTGCTTTTAGGAAATAATATTTCCCATGGTCAGATTTGTTTTTTATTTATTTAAATATTGCAAATAAAGTGCTTTTATTAAAATTATTTAACTTAAATATGTATATTATATCATCTCTGAGATGAAATATCTGCATTCACTTTTAATCTCTTTATTTGCTTTGGATATTTGGATACTGAACCAAATGCAAAGGTACATGATTATGAAATGTACAGGATGGAATCCTCACATGGTTTACTTGGTCACTTGATGGTTATTAAACATTCCTCAGATCTTTTAGCAAAGGACATTCTCTAAGTGGGAGCATTTAAACTTTTTCTGAGTGCTCTGATGCCAAGGTTCTAAGCTGTAGGGTAGATTTATGGTTCAAAAGTTAATAATATATATGAAGAAATCCAGTCATTAAGAAGTCAGCTAAAATTCTTTACATGTTTTATTTGTACCTCTGAAAGCCACATGGACGTTCTTTGAGTTGATTTAAATGAAAGTGACAAAGGTGAAATTCCAGCATATTTCTCAGTCACTTCCCTTCCTCTGTAAATGTTTTCATTTTGATAAAAATAAGGATAAGTTGATTATAGATTTGAATTTTTAAAAACCAAAACCTGGAATTGGAGTTTGAAATATTCTGGCACATGAAAACTTTTTTATCTTATAAAATAGCTTCATGAATCTCTGTATTTTTATTACAGCATGAATTTAACAGGATTAGAAATAGAAAATTCTAATAATAGAAATATGTTGTATTTGGGATTTCTATAACCCTAGGGACTTAGGGCCCTCCCTGTACTATATAAAGTCCTAGTTTTGGTCTAGTAGTCAACTTTGCCCTCAAATTTATTATTTGTTTTTAAAGTTTGAAAGTTTTTCTTGTTTTGATATATATTTTTAGTCCTCACTTATTACATTGCTCTTTTGTGCTTAATTTTGACAGGCCGAATAAAAGCTAAGGAAGTTTGTTCCATTATTTGTAGCTGTGCTAAATTAAGAACATGTCAGTGGACTGGTGTTATGCTATTAAACCTAAAATTGAATTAAACCTATTTAGGTCACAGGTAGAATGAGCACAATTATATCAAGAAAGATTTTGTTGAGTACAATATGGAGAAATTGTTTCCTTCCAAAGCATGGTTTTACCAATATAAAGGCCTTCCTTTTAGCTATATCAATTGGGCATCCTTGGGAACTGTCAAGGTTATTTGAAAAACTAAAGTACCTGCTCAAACTCTAAATCTTTCAGTAGTGTTAGCTCAGTAAACCAATTCAAATAAATACCTGACATGTACTGATACATCTCTTAAAATAACAAATATTGTTATTCCATAGTTTAGTATTGCCTGCAGGGACAGCTGGTATTGTTTCAGAAATAATAAGGACATTAGTTCCCATTTCAAAAGTAACACCCAATATATATCTCTTGGCCTTGAGAAATTGATATGGAATTTTCTCTGGTTAAAATTCACTGTCCTTTTCAATTGTTTTGCATTTTTTAGCAAAAGATCAGTTTAGTAAATCCTTTTACATTACATACAAAGTAATTTCCAGGAGAAACAAGGGAAAATAAAAAGATTGAATCATAAAGACATAAAGAATGATATAAATTAAATGTGTTTGCTCTGTAGATGTAAAAGGACTTCTAAAGAAAGTCTAAAATAATCAATGAATTTTAAATAAAAGTGAAAATGTCCAAGTTGAAATACAGACAAGAAGGAATATTTGTATAGCTATCAGAGATGAGATAATATCTATAATATAAAAATACATTATTTATTTATTTTTATTTATTTATTTATTTTTTTAAATGTGTGTTTATTGATTTCAGAGAGGAAGAGAGAGGGAGAGATGGAAACATCAATGATGAGAATCATCAATTGGCTTCTTCCTGAATGCCCCCTACTGGGGATGGAGCCCACAACCTGGGCATGTGCCCTGACCAGGAATCAAACCCTGACCTCCTGGTTCATAGGTCGAGACACATACAGTGTTTTGTTGCTGTTGTTTTTTATTTTATTTTTTTAATGGATAGCTCTAAACTATAGTGTCTAAGAATGTACACTTGGGTGCAAATATAAGGAAGTGATTACTATAAATGTCAGGATGAAGGTTACTTTTGAAGAAAAGAAGAAAAGAAGGAAGTTAATTTGGATAAGCTATTTACTGGGAGAGCTGCTGGGGTGGCAGGCAAAATTCTGTTTCTTAACCTAGATGGTGGATACAGGAGTGTTTGCATTATACCAATTCATTAAACTCATTAAGCAGTATATTTTTTGGTATGGCTTCCTGTATCTTTGTTTCTGTATTCTTGTATCTTTATTTACAATATAAAGGTTAAAGAAAAGAATGTCTTCTGTGGTCCAAACTAATAAACAAGAAGATTAGTGGGCAGAGAGGAGAAAGAAGGGAACTATATACCTTTAAAAGGTTGTTGTTGTTTTTTTAAAACTACTCTATGCTAGGCTCTGTGCTAGGGCATTTCACAGATGTTATCTTAATATTCAAAATTACTACCTCTGTTTTACTAAGTCTCATAGAAGTTAAATAAATTGCTCATGGTAATGAGTAGCAGAGTAGATAGATATTCAAGCCCAAACCTGATCTTTTCCCAAACTATAGACTCCTACTTTCCTCATTGGCTGATACTGGTAGTACACTAATTTCTCTCTAAATTCAGTGTCTATATTATCTATCCTTCAGTTGGTCACTCTTCTGAAAAATTATGTCCTTTGTGTATATTAAAAACTCTATGGAAATGTGTATATTAAATGTTTTTCCTCCAACTGATCTTTAAAAAGACCAATTGTATTACTCATTCTAACAGAAAAAAAAAAGATTAAAAAATACATTATTTAAATTTATGAAAAAAAAAATAAAGCCTTACCTGGTAGTAGACATAGAGGAAAGGTTATAAATGAATAGTGAAAATAAATTATAAATGGTTAACACATGTATGAAATAAATTGTATTTACTATATTATCTAATATAATAAATAGGTTGAAATTAATATAATTATAAGATAAAATTTCCTAATTATAAATTGAAAACATTAAAAATCCAGTAATTCATTAGATGCATGTTTTTGAGTGTTTGCAGGGCACTGTAGCAGTCCTAGGGATATAGTTATGAACAAGATGTAAACAGTCCACAGTCTGCAGATTCTTGCGACCTTGAGTCGATTACAGAAAGTTAACAGGCAAAAGTTGAGGGGTGTGGCCATCACGTTGTGGCCATGGAGTCTCTCCTAGTCCAGAGCTGGGGAGTCGGGAAATCCTCAAAGGACTGAGGCTCAGGCCTGAAAATTAGTGTCATTCTTGTCTCTTTGCTTTTTCTCACAACCCTCATCCAAATTCTTCAGTAAAATCTCATTTCCATCTTCAAAATACACTGAAAATCTGACCACTTCTTGTCCTCTCCATTCCTATCAGACTGGACTAAGCTGCCATCACCCCTTTTCTGGAATACTGTAATAGTTTCCCACTTGCCCTCCTGGTTTCTACTCTTTTACTGTGCACTCTATTTTCTACGTGACAGCCAAGCACTTCTAAACAGAGTCTCCTCGTAACCCTGCAGAGTTTCACAACTCATTCACAATAAGATCCAAAGACTTCCATGACCTTCCAGCCCTACATCACCTGCCCCAGAAGCCTGTCTGGCCTTATTCCTCTACTTACCCCCTCACTGCCTGAACTTCAGCCCTTTCATTCTGCTCTTCCTCCAAGCACTGTGTGTTCCTTCTCCTTGTGAACTTTGCACTTGCTATTCTCTATACTAGGAAAGTGTTTCTCTTATAGTAAATACATATTGTACGTTACTGCCTCACTTACAGGTTTCCAGCAAAAGATCATATCATCAGAATTCTTTCAGACACCCTATTTAAGATGGCGGTCTCTGTCTCCTCTGAATCTTCAGCTTACTTAACTTTTCTTCATATTATTATTCATCACCTCTTGACATAACTGTTCATTATCTGTCTCCTTCTACTAGAATGTAAGACGATTGCAGCCAGGGACTGTATCAGTCAAAGCTCAACTAAAGAAGCAGGACAAGTAGGAGATTATCTATCATCTATGTATCTAACTGTCTAGCTCCCTAACTATCATGAAGATTTGAGTTAGGTGAGTGTGAGAACTGGCAAAAATAGTTTTAAATCATAATGCAGGCCTTCAGAAAGAGAGAATCATGGCCAGGGTGAAACTTACAGGCACAGGCCTAAGCTGCTGTCCACATGCAGACTTTACTCTCTCCCCACCCCCAGCTTTATTGAGGTATACTTGACAAATAAAAATTATGTGTATTTAAAGTGTACAACAGGATGATTTAATATACCTATACATTGTGAAATGATGACCACAGTCAAGCTAAGTGTCACATCCATCACCTCACATAGTTACCATTGTATGTATGCATGTGTATGGGGGGGGGGGTGTGGTCAGAGCACGTAAGCTTTACTCGCTTAGCAAATTTCATATATAAAATGCAATATTATTAAATATAGTCATGACTCTGTACATTAGGGCCCCAGAAGTTACTAATTTTATACTAAAAGTGAATACCCTTTTACCAACATATTCTCATTTTCCCTACTTCCATTCCCTGGCAACCATCATTCTACTCTCTGCTTCTGTGAGCTTGATTTTTTTAAATTGCACATATAAATGAGATTACACTATATTGTCTTTGTATATAGGCTTATTTCACTTAGCCTAATGTCCTCCAGGTTTCTTCCATGTTATTACAAATGACAGGGCAAAGGACCTGATAGACTTTTCCAAAGAAGATTCAAATGGCCCAATAGTTTTGTGAAAACGTACTCACCAGCATTCATCCTCAGGGAAATGCTTTCTCAAAACCACAATGAGATATCACCTCATACCTAATAGGATGTCTATGATCAAATAGATAAGAGATAACAAATGCTATGGAATGTGGGGGAAAGGGAACACTTATACACTGTAGGTAGGAATGTAAACTGGAACAATCATTATGGAAAACAGTATGGAGATTAACTCCAAAATTAAAAATAGAACTACCATATATTCACTTCTGGGTATATATTACAAGGAAATTACTATCTCAAAAAGATATCTGCACTTCCATGTTCATTGCTGTATTATTCATAATTGCCAAGATACGGTAACAACCTAAGTGTTGTTGATGGATAAGTGGGTAACGAAAATGTATAAATCTACAATGGAATGTTATTCAGTCATAAAGAGGAGGACATCCTGCCACTGGTGACAATAGAACTTCTCCTTTTTCAGGGAAGCATCTACCTTGCTTTTAAGACCTTCTAGTGGATTGAATGAGCCCATCCAAATTATCCTGGATACTTTTCCTTAAGTTAACTGATTATAAATTTTACTTAAATCTTCAAATTCCTTTACATCAACAACTAGATTAATGTTTGGTCAAATGACTGAGGACTGCATCCTAGTCAAATTGGCACATCACATTGAAAACAAACCATCACATTGAAAAGATCTCATCTGGGAATGAAAAGGTTCCCAGATACCAAGGGAGCATTTTTGCATAGACCTATCTGCTGGGTCTTCATGAGAAAAATTGGGAAGAGGGAAGAAGACTGGAGAGAGCCACCTTCAATGATTTAGGTGTTAGGGGTGTGACTGACTGGCTGTGTGGGGAGTGGTGCAGAAGGCCCAAAACTGATTTCCTGAGCCCATCATTCCTATGAAGGGAAACACTGGCCAAGAAGGAGCAGCAAATCCTCTTTTAGAGGTACAAGTATGGTTTCTGTGGGATAAATAGGAGCAAAATTTGTCTGTTTTTGTAGGAATTATTCTCTTAAGAACCAAGCAAAAATCTTTGTTATTGGAGAAAGTATGGAAGCAAAAGTGCTGACTCCTAGAATAGCAGAAATCCATCTTGGACTCAGAATCCTCTATTTATGACACGTAGAGATCTGCCACTTCTGGGGAGAGGGGAAAAATTCCCATCCAAGTACAACTACAGATACAAGGCAGAGTTTTGTTGCCATGAGTGGGAGGGACAGGAGTGCTGAGAACTGCTGGACATAAAGAGCCTGCTTAAGACGATGCTGGACCAGGACAAAAGAGAACTCCCCTGCCTTCTCCATGAGACTAATACTGAATCAAAAGCAGCAACAATCTACTATTAAAGGAGGGATGGGGCATGGAAGGAGAACCCAATGTGGTGTAGGCCTGGTGATAGGCTGAAAGCAGAGGGGAGAACAGGAATACCAAGAAGAATCATGAAGCACTCCAGCCACCACTCCGAACCCAACATGGCATCAGTATATTGCTAGAGGAATGTGAACACTGAGTTGTATTGAAGTTAAGGCTGTTCACCACAACAAAATCTAAACCCAGCTGAATTCCTGACCGGATTTACTCAAAACCCCATTCCAATCAGTTCCCAGCAGAAAATGGATGTCTATTTCCAGGCATACGTCCAATTTACTTCAGCCTCTGCTATTCTTGTACATAATATCTGACGTTCAATTAAAAAATTATAGAACATACACAAAAATAGTGAGAATGAACAACCCATTGTCAAGAGCTAAAACAATCAGCAAAATCAGATATGACACAGGTATTCAAATGATAAGAAATGGATTTTAAAATATTATTTATTATCAACATATTTATTGAGTCAACTATTATTTGTAAAGATTGATCTAATAATTGTCTCTTTTCAAAAGCAGGGACCCAGATATGCTTTTAAAATGTGTTTCCCCATCAGTAGATGAGTGGATTAGAAAACTGTGGTACATCTACACGATGGAATACTATGCTGCTGTAAAAAAGAAGGAACTCTTACCATTTGCAATGGCATGGATGGAACTGGAGAGCATTATGCTAAGTGAAATAAGCCAGTCAATGAAGGAAACATACCACATGATCTCACTCATTCATGGATAATAGAGACCATTATAAACTTTTGAACAATAATAGATACAGAGGCAGAGCTGCCTCAAACAGATTGTCAAACTGCAGTGGGGAGGCCAGGGAGGGTTGGGGGGCAGGAGGGAGGGGGGTAAGAGATCAACTGAAGGACTTGTATGCATGCATATAAGCATAACCAATGGACATAAGACACTGGGGGGTAGGGGAGGCCAGGGGATTGTCAAGAGTGGGGGGAAAAAAGAGACACATATGTAATACCCTTTGTAATACTTTAAGCAATAAAACAATAAAAATAAATAAATAAAAAAAATGCAGACTCTGGGTCTGCAGGGCAAGGAAGCTCCCAGGTGCTGCCGATGCAGCAGGCCCAGGAGCCACACTCTGAGTAGAAGAGTCCATGAGCTAATAAAGAACTGCAAATTACTAAAAAAAAAAAAAAAAAAAAAAATGTGTTTCCCTGTTCTTTAGGAGTCTAACTTTTGTTCAGGCAATCTTGCTTGTAACCAAAGGCTTGGATCATTTCTAAAATTAGCACTTCTGGATCAGCTTCGAATTTCCTCATTCCTCTCTGTCACTTCAATGTGAAGATGCATGAAGTGTACAATCAGAAACATTTCCAGATTAGGAATAGCCTTAACTAACCCACTCCTATTTTACTCTCCCAATCGAAAGATACGAGGTCAATTGTAACTGGAGTAAACATTGCTCCTAACAGACTAAAAACACTATTGATTACTTTTTTTGTCTAAGTTTCTTAGAGATCCTTATGTACATTTAGGCAAACATACAAAATGCACCAGTAGCATGTGAATGAATGATAAATAAATTATTTAAAGTTATCACTTTAGACTTAGGGCTTGAAAATATGTTTATATTTAAACTGGTATGTCTTAAATTTTATGGAATTGTTATGTGAAATGCAAAAAGGGGAGGTTTCTAATATGAAATGCATACATTTTAAAAATAAGTTTACTTTATTTTAATATATAGTAATGTAGAAACAGCTAAATAGTTCATGTACATACTAGATAAGGTTTGGGTAACTAGTAAAATTATTCTAGGGGAATAAAAAATCATCTTATCAATCTTCTAGAAATGATTAAAAATGCATTTTTAATTTGACATATATGTTCATATAATGAAGGGCCTGAAATTAAACCTGTAGTGGTTTTTGCATTTCAAGGTTTTGAGGCATATTAAATTTGGTCAAAACTTGTTGTTTTAAGCTCTAAACTATCCAGAAGACATACCTGATTATGCAACTTGCTGGTTTAAATTTTTTCCAGGGAAGAAAGAGTCCCAAATGATTTGCCACAGATAAAAGAGCTGCCTAGTGACCGGATATTATGAAAAATAAGAGAATGTCTGTCAATGTTAAACATGATGGTGGGTCACTAAAGGTATATCTTATTTTTAAATTGCAGGTTGATTTCTGTCGGCTCTGAGATAGAGGTATGCATAAAGATTTTTGTTATGCCTCAGACTGCTAATTTTCAAGATATGTTCTCTATATTTAATCATAGACTATAATAGCCCTGGTAGGATTATTATAATCTGCGAAGTAAATAGTATTACTTAAAATATCCAATTTGCATTTTCAAGGCAGATTTGCATAACCCCAAATAAAATAAGTAGTCAGTTGGATCAATGTGCTTCAAAGTCCTTGATGAGTATTTACATAATCTGCATTTTAAAAAGTGCACAAATAAGTATTTACACATCTTTAGAACCTTTACAGTCTATCATGCCATCTCCTTTACACTTCTATGAGGAATTTCTTCCATTAAAAAAAACTGTTATAAAAGGAAATTAACAACTTTTAAATAAAACTCTTAGAGAATATCTCCAAAGCAGGGGAACTCTAAGTGAAGGCTAACACTTAATTCCTCACTTTTTCTGCAAATTTCTATGTGTCGGAGTATCTCAGATCAGCATCATAGGAGCCATATGTGCTGCAATAACAAGATACAATGGGACAAGTTACGGATGGAGTGTCAGCTTGGCATCCCCCTCCCCAAACTCCTCTTTTCTCCTGTTTAGTGCAAACACAGAAGAAAAACACTTTTGAGGTGTATACCTAGTCTACTCTTTGGTGCTTTACAGTTCTAGTTGCCTAGATCATAGTATCAGATGACTTAAAATCTCTAGAAAATGAAATAAAGCTCATCTGCAGAGTTAGCATGTGTTTGCATTACCTGGTTAAACATGTTCAGCTGAATTATTAATTTTCTATCTTGTTAAGTACTGGGTTCATGGCTGGAAGTGAAAATGCATGCAATGTAAAAATATGCTGGAAAACAGTTGTAAAACCATCATTAGGTATCAGTACTGCATGACTTCTTGTGAGACACAGTGACACGTTTCTTAAAACAGAATCAACTGTCATTTTCGCAGATTTATTCAAATAGTTTATTGGGAATTATATGTTCTAAATATTTAGATGACAGAAGGCTCATATAAGATAATTTATATACAACAAATGCTGGGAAGATGGGGGGTGGGAGGGAATGGTACCTATCTTGGAAAGATTACTCAACATTATCGTGAACTGTTGGTCTAGTTTGGAGGAACCTTTTCTGAAACTTAGAGAGCTTAGCAACCCTTAGAGTTTATTTTATTTTCACGTCATGGCTTCAGTTTGTTAGTACTTATTCATGCTTAGTAGCCATATCTCTGAACATAATGAAGTCTATGAAGGCGAATGTACAAGAATGGAATAATTATTTGTTGTTATTGTTTGTTTATTTCTTTTTTTTTTTTTACTTTTATTGATTTTATTAATCCTCACCTGAGGATATTTTTTCCATTGATTTTTTTTAAATTTAATTTTGTTTTATTTCTTAAAGTATTACAAAGAGTATTATATATGTCTCCTCCCCTCCCCCCCCCGACATTCCCCCAGCCTCCCCTACCCCCCAGTGTCTTGTGTCCATTGGTTATTCTTCTTATATGCATGCATACAAATCCTTCGGTTGATCTCATACCCGCCCCCCCAACCCTCCCCAGGCTTCCCACTGTAGTTTGACAGTCTGTTCAATGCTGCTCTGCCTCTGTATCTATTTTTGTTCATCAGTTTATAATGGTCTTTATTATCCATAAATGAGTGAGATCATGTGGTATTTTTCTTGGCTTCCCAGGGGCCGGTGCAGACTCGCAGGGGCTGTCTCAGCCTCGCAGGGGCCATCGCAGCCTCTCATGGGTCGTCTCAGCCTCACAGGGGCCATCTCAGCCTCTCACGGGCCGTCCCAGTCTCACAGGGGCTGTCTCAGCCTCACAGGGGCCGTCACAGCCTCGCAGGGGCCATCGCAGCCTCGCAGGGGGCGCCACATCCCACGTTGGGGGTGAAGGTGCAAGTCAGAAGCTCCTCTCGCTGTCTCTCCTGCTGCTCCCTTGTGTATCGCCGATGTTGGAAGTTTCTGAGAGCAGTCTGTAGGTGCTGGGCATCATACTTTAACTGGTCAACACGAAGTTTGGCATTCTGTCTTTTGTTGGGCGGCTCCTTGCTGGACAAAATCTCCAGGTGTTCTTGGTGGCTGAATGTCTGGTATGCTTACTTGGATTTTGTTTTCTACTAAGTGCACAGACTGCTTGTTTGACATCTCCCAGTGTCCCATGTGAGACTGGATCTGGTGGACCTGCTTGTGCATTTGCTGGTACAGCGGTTCCATGTCGCCAGCCCAGCCGGGTCTGGCTCCGGCTTCCTCCAAACCTGATTCTGCTTCTTGAGTGTGTCCCTTATGTATGTGAGCCGTTGAAATCTACAGTTTGTTGGGTTAGACTGCAAAGGCGCAGGTGGTTCCTTTTGTGCCTCTGCCACAGCTTGGGCGGGGTTGTAAATTGAGTAGGGTGGGGTCTGTGGGAATCACCAGGGCGGAGCAAAGAGCAATGGCATCTCCTCTACTCCTCTCCATGACTCCATGTCTCCCTGTCCCCAAGTGCCGGCGAGCAGCTCCGCGAGAAAGCCACCCTTGCTCTCTGACCTGCTGCAAGGCCATCCCGCCTCTCTTTATAGGCGTCTGGGATCTCAGAATCCCACCCCAAACAAGCTCAGTGGATTTTAGAGTTTGTAACCCCTCCCGATTGAAAAAAACTGTGCATCCAGTTGCAGCCCGCCTGGCACGTGATTCCGTACCTCTGTTCTTGGCGCCTCTGTACATCCTACTCAGTCTCAATGCTCTTCTTTCTTTCCTTCCAGTTGTAGAGCTTCCACTGGGCCAGCTTTCCCATGATTCTGAATGATAGCTGTTTGCCTTATAGTTGGTAGTTTCAATGTTGTTGTGGGAGGCAGCACGCACAGGTCTGTACCTTATGCTGCCATCTTGGTTCTCCACGAAGGGTCTCGCAGTTCTGTTTGTTTATTTCTTTGGTACATTCTGTATGATCACAGAATGTTTTTTAGTTATATTTTTAGTTTTTTTTGGAATAAAAATGTGAAAATTTTATTAGAGACCTGTTAAAATTGAATCATAATAAATTTACCTTTCTTTCTAAATCTATTATTAACATTTATATAGTCCTTACTACATCAGGAAAAAAGTTTCTATTTTAATACTGTAAAAAGTAAAGATTTTTTAAAAAAACTTCAGCAAGAAGTTATTCAGGTTTTTAGAGAGAACACTGTGGTAAGAAAAAAGATATTCAAGTCAACCCACTACTTAGCTTTCCGGACACATTTGTTCTAAAGAAATATATATATATATATATATATATATATATATATATATATATATTTTTCAGTACTGAAGAACACCTTCACTTACTGATGATGAACAATAGTGCACTTAAATTATTGGAAATATGTGTGAATAAGCTCATTTTTAAAGGTCACCAATTTCCCCATAGGGTACAAATATGTAAAGTTTACTGTTATTGGATTGAAAGTGGAATTGGAAATATTCTTTTACCTCACAGATAAAAATAACATACTTGAGAGGGTCATCAAGTTTTCATGATGGTAATTGGATAAACCACCATGTCTCTGAATGTCAATGTCTCATAAAGAAGGGACAGGGATATTTACATTTAGGGTTGTGATGAGGATTATATAGGCACTTTGTCCATTTGCCAAATAAAGGTCATTGATATTAACTAATAACACCCTTACTATCAGAATTATCATTGTCACCATCTTCAGTTTGTTATCAACAAAATTAGCCTCACTGCTTGTGAATGTTAGGTTCTAAGGTCACGTAAGTAGTTTTTTAGCTGATCAATGTTTTTAAGGAGTATCTATCTTCCTATATAATAAAAGCCTAATATGCTAAGTGTCTGGTCGTCTGGTGGTCCATTCAACCAATCAAATGATAATATGCTAATGATATGCTAAGGCCGCTCAACTGCTCGCTATGATGTGTAATGACCACCAGGGGGCAGAGAGTTGACTGGTCGACCAGTTGCTATGATGTTCACTGACCACCAGGGGGCAGATGCTCCGATTGGTAAGTTAGCTTGCTGCTGGGGTGCAGCTGATCAGGACTGAGCAAGATGAGCCAGACATGCCCTGGAGCAGCAGTCGCCAACTGGTGGTCCGTGAGGTCTGAAAATTTGGTGACCACTGCCCTGGAACCCTCTTGTGGTCCCTCCCTGGCTGGCCAACCTCCTGCAATCCTCCCCAGCCCTGATTGTGCACCGGTGGGGTCCCTCAGCCTGGCCTGTGCCCTCTTGGAATCTGGGACCCCTCAGAGGATGTTGGGGAGCCAGTTTTGGCCTGATCCCGCAGGCCAGGCTGATGGATCCCACTGGTGCACGAATTTGTGCACTGGCCCTCTAGTCATTTAATAAGAGTATCCTAAATGTGTAATTCATGAATTTATTCATTCTACAAATATTGAATTAGCATCTACAACATGCTGGAGCAGAGAATACCAGACCTTCACTGCGCATAGAACTTATACTAGTATATAAATCTAGTGATCATGCAGATAACTTCCATGTTTGGATTGCGGTAAGAACCACAAAGAAGGGGTTTAAGTATGTTGTCATGAGAGCATACTAAGGGGAATTTGTCCTAGTCAGGGATCATGGAAAGTTTCTTCAAGGAAGTGACACTGAAGCTGAGATCTGAGGGAAGAATTTACAGAGACAGGAGGGAAAGAGTGTTCTGCAGAGGGAACCCCAGGTGAGGCAAGAGGGAACAAAGCATGTTAAGGGGGGGGAAAAAAAGGTAGGTGTGCCAGAAACAGATAGTATGGGAGGGAGAGTAAAGGACATAGCTAATAAGGTGTGTAGAGAAGAAACAAGAGCCTTGATCTTGATCTAATAGCACTTGGTGACTCTGAAGGTGTTTTATACACTGAATGATTTAGTCAAATTTCTTTATTTACTTCAGTTACTCTGGTTTTAGTTTGAACAAAGCAAGAGTAGAAGTGGGAAGCTCAGGTATGAGACTATTTTAATGGTCCAGCTAAGATATATAATGGTAGCTTGAATGATGGTAGTTGTATCAGAGATGGACAGAAATAGATGAATTCAGTAAAAAATCAGGAGGGCATTTTATAGGAGGTTATGATGATTGGTTACATGAGAAAGAATTAATGAGGAGAGTTATTGAAAATGGATCCCAAGTTTCTGGCTTTCACAACTGGATCATTGTTGGACCCGGCAGGCACTAATGGGAGAAAAATCACATTTAGAGTAGAGAACTGTGATGAAGTCAGTGCTGAACAATTTAAGTATGTGAATCTGAGCAAGCATGTCAGGGCAGTAGGTTACCTGAAATGGGAGGTCTAGACTGAAGAATTAAGGTTGTGATTTACCTGCATAAAAAATCATTAGTTTCAAAGGAATTGTGTAGGAAGAGAGTGTGTACTGAAAAGAGAGGGTGACATAATGGCCACACTCACATCCAAGGAGAAGAGAATGGGCCTGAGGAGAAGGATGGATAGGGAAGAAGGGAAACCAGTCGATATGTCATGGGAGCCAAGTGAAGCGAGTTCTCCAAGAACAGACTAGAAAGGAGCAGCTTATGTATTTTTAGAGGCCAAGTAAGATGAGGACTAAACATAGGGTGATTAGATGTATTAATTTTATTTATTTATTAATGTTAATAAATCTGTACCATTGGTAACTTCAATGGAAACTGTTTCCACTAGTGTGTGTTGTGCGTATGTTGGGGAGAGGGAGCTGCAAAAGACAGAGTGAGCTGGGTCGATGGCTGACAGGAAGGTGACCAAAGAGATATAACAATTTCATACAACTGTTTAGAGAAATTTGGGGCTATTTTCAAGACGTATGGTTTTGTTTCTTTACTAATAAGATTTTTAAAAAATCTTATCGGTGGAGTTTGATTCATTTTTTTAATATATATTTTATTGATTTTTTTACAGAGAGGAAGAAGGGAAAGGGATAGAGAGTTAGAAACATCATTGAGAGAGAAACATTGATCAGCTGCCTCCTGCACACCTCCTACTGAGGATGTGCCTGCAACCAAGGTACATGACCTTGACCGGAATCGGAACCCTTCAGTCCACAGGCTGATGCTCTATCCCAGCTGTGGGCAAACTACGGCCCGTGGGCCGGATCCGGCCCGTTTGAAATGAATAAAACTAAAAAAAAAAAAAAAAAAAAAGACTGTACCCTTTTATGTAATGTTTACTTTGAATTTATATTAGTTCACACAAACACTCCATCCATGCTTTTGTTCTGGCCCTCCGGTCCAGTTTAAGAACCCATTGAGGCCCTCGAGTCAAAAAGTTTGCCCACCCCTGCCACTGAGCCAAACCAGTTAGGGCTAATTCATTTTTTTAAAGGAGATTTCCACAGTGAAGGCCACTGATAATTTGGCAGGGTTTTAATTTTTAAAAGTTTTTTTTTTTTTTTCCATCTCTGAAAATCAATATGTCTCTAGGTTTGCCACTGAACTCATCATGTGCAGACTAAATTTTTTTCTTCCTCTTAATAGCCAATCCCAGTTTATGATTAAATCAACTATATGTCAGTGTAATTCTCTGTTAATTTTCATTTTTTTTGCTTGTATCTGGGGATAGGGTTCAAGATTTATCCTTAAAGGGAGGAAAAGCTACAATGCTCTGTGCACTTCTTCTGTCCTAGTCTGTGCTACTGGCTTTATTTATTTCCTGCCCCAACACTATGAAGCAGGTGTTGTTATTTACATTTAGAGCAAAGATTCATATGCACAGAGTAACTTGCCTAAGGCCTCACAGTCATTCAAAGGTAGAACGGTCACTTTTATATTAGGGACATAACCTCTATGTCCTGGTAGCTCACGTCCTAGCACAAAAGTCACAAGCTGATCACTTGGAATTGGTCAGATCAATAAAAGTTTGGAACTTGCTTTTAGATTCACCCAATGGACTTTTCTTATGTGTTGATTTTTTTTATGGTATATTTTGAAAAAAGAAAGAAAAACAAATATAGAATTACCCAAAGTAAATGAATATTTCTTAAAACTTCTGTAAATCATTTATTTCAGATTTGGGGTTTTATAAAATTGGGATTTTTATATTTTCAGGTTCATGAAACACCTCTTCCCACCCTTTACATGGAATAATTGTTTTTCAAGAAAAAAATTGACTTAAAAATTGTTCCCCTTAATTAAATGGAAACCGAGCTATATAAACAACTCAGGTTCTCATTTAAAAGTAACTGTTTCCCTTTTGGGTCTAACAGGACTTCCAGGGGATTAAAATAAAACAATAACATGGATTTGTAATAGTGCAAAACTGTGGTCCCCAGAGTAAACTGAATGACATTGATCCCTTAAAAGAAGGACCCACCCAGTGGCTCAATGGTTGAGCATTAACCCATGAACCAGGAGATCATGGTTCAATTCCTGGTAAGGGCATATGCCTGAGTTGTGGGCTCAGTGCCCCAGGAGGCAGCCAATGTTTCTAGCCCATCATTTATGTTTCTGGTTCTCTCTCTCTCTCCCTTCCTCTCCAAAATCAATAAAAAAAAATAGTTTTAAAAAAGGAGAACCCATTTTTGGTTGGGTTTGCCAGTGCCAACCCCTCCCCAGTATTGCAAAAACAATATTGCAAACCCTCCCACTATTAAGTCAGGGATATTGATAGCTAATGGCTATGCGTTTCTAGTCCATACTTTGACTAAATGAATGAACTGTACTATCAGTTCTAATGACTTTGAAAAAGGGAGGTAGGCTCCTGATTCCATTATGAAGCCTTTCGTTAGCTCTCACCATATGAACCTGCTATGTTAATCCCAGATTCAAACCTTGGCAGTACATACTTGCAAAATTCCAGCAAGAGACCAATCTGCCCACTTTTAGTTTTATTTACACAAGCATCTATTTCTTACACTGGCTATACTTGGGGTTGTTTCCAGGGCCAAACAGCCCCTCAACCTAGCCCCCCAGGGCTCCCTGGGGCTATTCAGATTCCTTGTTTCCTCTGCAAAGCTCTAGGCTGGATGTGGCTGCACTAGTTGCCCTGCGGGTGCTGCTGGGAGGGGCTGGCTCTTCAGGAGAAAAAGGGCTGCTTATGGTTGGAGGGTCTGGAACGTCCCGCATTCTTAGTCACCTCTCCCTGTCCTGCTTCTCTCCACAGCCTCTCCCCAGCCTACACAAAACTGCACCTCCACCTGCACCCCAGCCTCGGTGAGTATTTGTAATTGAAAGGTCCTATGAACTTGTTTTAGCAAATAAAAGCAGGTAAAATATAAAGGCAAAAGAACCACGCCACTGCGAGCTTCTCTCCCCTCGCTCCACCACCCAGTTCTGCAGGGCTCCAGCCGTTCTTCAGCCACCTTTCTGGGCGCAGCCTCTCACGGCTGTGGACTTAGATCTAGATTCCCCAGCTGCCAGCAGCCCCGTGGGCCTCCTTCCACGGTCCAGTGTTACACGTGCTCCCAAGGGACGTGGACTTGGTGCCGTGCAGACGCCTTCTGATGCTCTCGTCCTGGTGGTTGTGCATTTCTCTGTCTCTGACGGCCCCGTTTCCTGATCCTGCCATTCTCCAGGTGTCCTCTGTTCTTTGAGCCATGGATGGTCTCACCAGCTGTTTTTAATTCACTAATTCCAGGTGGATATTATTTGATTTAGTTGTTCCTTCTATCTGCTCTGTAAGAAGGCGCAGGGTACATCTCCTATTCGGCCCACATTTTGAACTCTTGGAATGGTTATTTTGTGTCTCAATTTTACACTTTGGGGAGTATTTGGAATAAATTAATTTCTAATAGATGCTCTAGAACCGTGGCCGGCAAACTGTGGCTCGTGAGCCACATGTAGCTCTTTGGCCCCTTGAGTGGCCCCTTTGGCTCTTCAACAAAATACCACGTGTGGGCATGTGTACAGTGCGATTGAAATTTCGTGGCCCGTGCGCAGAAGTCGGTTTTTGGCCTGGGCGAGTCTCCTTTGGAGAAGCACGGTTGATATTTGGCTCTGTTGACTAATGAGTTTGCCGACCACTGCTCTAGAATATATGTTTATACATTACACCTTTTTGCTATTAAGAAATTTGCTTCCCAAAAGAATGGTCATAGCCCTGGCAATACCTCCATATGGCCATTTCCCCAAACTGTAGACTCTTAAAGCACTTAGCATTGACATCACAAGTAAATGCTAAGCTAGTCCTAAATGCACCAGCTTTTAAAAGGGTGTTTCCCAACAACTTAATTGGTGAAAGTATTAGTATAAATTAAAACATGTGGGTAGACAGTATATTTATTTATTCTTTGTTCCTAGTCAATAGGACAATACAATATGTTAATGAATAGATGAATTTTCTATTGTCCACTTTTACTGTTCTTCTATTTACTTCTGTTCAAGATGGAAATTAGGTTTCTAACAGCAGTTTTATTCCTATGCCTACAAAAACTTTGTGATTCCCCAAGTAGGATAGATTTGCTAAGTAAATTATCCTTTTTTGTGCTTGTTCCTTTTGAACAAGGGCAACTGCTCTCTGCTGAACGCTTTTACCCTCACAAGCTGAGTTTGACATAATTACCACACTGGAGCTAAACTTCACAATCTGGTTGCCAATGTCAGTGGAAATGGCTTTCATGAAAAACAAAACCTTGTAACTATACTCAAGGCTCCACATCAATCCCACTCATGAGTAATTAACATACCAATATATGATGCATTTGTCTTTCACTGGTAAATCTTGAAATCCTATGGATTTTTTCTTTAGACAGGGATGCTTGAAGAAGAATGAACTCTAAGGACAGTTACACAGATTCAGAGTTTGGATTAGGATTTAGTTCCACAAATAATATTTTAAAGTGCCTGTTATGTGAGAGATAGGCTAAAAGTAACTGAAATAAGTTTTTTCATCTTTGAGGTTTCCTTAGCCCTATATAAGAAGGAATCTTGGTTATTAAAAGTGGTTGAATTCTCTGTTATTTTTGTTGTTGTTATTATTATTATTATTATTTTGCTTGTATCTGGGGATAGATTCAAGATTGATCCTTAAAGGGAGGAAAAGCTACAATATTCTGTGCACTTCTTATGTCCTGGACTCTGTGCTACTAGCTTTATTTACTCCCTGCCCCAACACCATGAAGAAGGTGTTGTTATCTACATTTAGAGCAAAGGTTCATATGCACAGAGTAACTTGCATAAGGCCACACAGTCATTCAAAGGTAGGATGGGTACACAGGAGAGCTCAGAGAGAGAAGTACCATGCCAGGTTGCAGAGGAAACAAAATGTATATCAGAGCTTCAGGACCTTGTAAGTTATATCAGTTGGAATCTGTGTGTCATATGCAAGAACAGTTTCTAAGGGTATTGAGCCAAAATAAAAAATTTGATTGGGTCAAATTTATTTGCCTATTCCTTGGATTTGGGGTTTAATCTGTTGGCCAACCACCTGGGAATGATGCAAATATGGTGAATTAAAACTGGACTCAATGGTGTCTAGATTCAGTGAGGAGCAAATGCTGGGTGTTTCCTGGAGTGTTGTAGTGGAAGGAGTGCAAAGGCTCAGGGAGGCGTTCATGCTAATGAGTCTATTGTAAGCAAATCACGCAGTCACCCACTTCCATGCCCCCCAGAAGATTCCCTCCTCATCTGAGTATTCAGGCATGCACTGGCAAGAGAAAACAGCAGCCTCGGTAGTGGCTGTCCCCTGCAGGGTGCATTGGCACGGGACTGGCGGATTGCTATGGAATAATGGAATCCCAGAGTGTTAGAAGCCACATGTCAGTGCTTATCCAGCAGAAACAAGATGAATGCAATCTTTGCATAAGCGACCAGGAGAGAGTGGTAGTCAGAGTGCGTGCTCCACGGGGACTTGTGACAATGATTTATCTGTCATGGGATCCCTAGGTGTAAAATGGATGTTCAGCTTACCAAGGTGTTGCTTCTCACAGGTGGAAAAAGTCTGGTGGGCAGAAAATGGACTCAGGCTACCAAGATGAGTATTCCTGGCCTCATGTTCAATTCCTAGACCTAATACAGCTCACAGACCTGGGAGCACTAAATTGGTGGCAATTGGTTACAGCAACAGTAGGAAACTCATACAGTGGCCAAATGCAAAATTATGGGGGTTGGGCGGGGGCGGGGGGTGGGTGGGAGTGAGATGAAAGATCTTGGCAGAAAGGTGCGTGACCAATTATGTTTACTGTGGACCATTAAAGGGCATCTACATAATTTAAAACAACAAGATCTCTCCTTGAAAGTAAAACTTTGGGCATTTGGTTATAATTAAATATAGGAATGTGAGAACTGCTATATAGACACTTCTCTGAAAGATGTGATGTAACTGTTTTAAAAAGGTAAGAAAATGCTGGGTCAATTCATGAGAATAGTATGACTTTCTAGGGGGAAAATGCTCGCTTTTATATCAATTCTTATTTCTCTCAAAGGATTAATAAGTTTCAGGAATCCAAAGTTGATTCTAAGAGGGGGCTGGAGAGTCAGATCTGAAGCTACCCCTGGTCACATCTCTTTCATTTATCTTCTCACTCCCGCCTTTGCAACTGCTTTTACTTTCTTTCTTTGGAAGCTTTCTTCTCTTCCCACAAGGTAGATGGGCTTCAGGCTTTTGTCCTGGCCTAGGAATACTGGGGCGGTGGCTTAAGGTTTGGGACCAATACTCTCACCAAAATTCCTTTCAAAAAAGATGGTCGGTTTCAAAACCAGCCCATGTTGCAATTAGTGGTAAAATCTGAGATTTCAGTGTGGGCTGAGGAGAAATTGTAGGCCACTCAATGTGTTTTAGCTTATCCCTCTATTTTGCTTGTAATTAGGAGAAAGTTTGCCATTGGTCCAGCCCAGCCAACTAAAGTTGAGGTTCTGCTTGGGCACTGTGACCAAAGTCCAAGTTAATAATGAAGGTCAATTTGCCTTGCTCTGCCATTTTTATTCATGCATGTATTTCCATGGAGACTTTGTAGGGATAAGAGGTAGCTGGATTAAAGACAAGATTTACATATTTCTGGCTTTCTATATTAAAACCACCCTTGAAAGACCCATCTCCACAACTTCTAAAGATGATATACACCATGTCAATTTCACTTTATCCATAGTAAATGTCTGGTTCTGGAGTACTGTAGATTTTATTCTGATTTTCTTATTTTAAGGATACAATAAGACAGGAAAAATGTATATAGAAAAAAGTAAGTTTTAAATTTACAAATTAAGCAATTTATTCAGAATAGACTCATGGACATGAATAGTGCTATTATTAGTTTATCATCAGTTTACTATGCAATTATGCTTTTAAGATTAAAATAATTCATAATAAAGATACTTCTAATATCTACTTATTTTATACAAAATTATATAATGAGATATAAATGTATAAACACTTGGAAAGATTTGATATATTTTCATTTATAATTGAGTTGACAATTTTCTTAAAGTTAAAACCTACTCTCAGCTTATGGCAATTATTTATTGGAAAAATTAGGGATACGCTTTTAAATTGTTAATGCAGCCCCCTCCCTCAAGGTTATATTATGTTTCATCCTTCAATATAGTAGCTCCTAGGAATTTATTTCTTGAATATATTTTCAAGGAAGGCTTTTCCCACCTTAAGCCACCAATATTTCAGGATAAGCATTACATTAAATTTTTGTCTTTTTATTCTTAGAAAAATGAAGTGGCATTTCTACCCTACTTGGTGGCAAAAATTATGTGAGGAAGAGTATAATTTTTCTACATGTACATTTAGGGAATCTAGTTCCCTCGCATTGGTCTCTTTTCCAGAAAAATAATCTGTCATATCTTAAAGAAGTTGTCTTCGTCTCTCTCCAATTAGGTGTTTGAGATTAATCTGTTGTTGTTTTTTAAATATGTTTTTATTGGTTTTTACACAGAGAGAAAGAGAGATGGAGCAAGAGAGAGAAACATCTATCGGTTGCCTCCTGTAGGCCCACCACCAGGGATCAAGCCCACAGGTGCCCTGACCAGGAATGGAACCGGTGACCTTTTGGTACATGGGTCGACACTCAACCAACTGAGCCACACTGGCCAGGGCAATGGGTTTTTAAATCATTCCTCTCTTCCTCTTGCCTTCTTGGTTTTCTGTCCCTTTCTTCCTCTCTCTCTCCCTCTCTCTTTCCCTCCCTTCTTCTTTCTTTCTTCTTACCCCCTTTAAAATTTCTCCATAGATACAACTTTGATATAAACTAATTTTAAAGTAACAATGATTTTCATAACCTTAACTTAAAAACTAACCATTCAGGGGTTAAGTTCTGGGTAAAATGGAGTAAGCACACTCCAACCTTCTACTCACAGTGAATGCAACTCTAAAACCTGGGTAGAATGCATGGATCAGCTATTTGAGAATCTTACTCCTCAAATTTGAAGTATCACTGAACTGACAGTGAGTTTGCTATTCCACCTCCCCCTCACCCCCGCAACACTCCAGCATACCTCAGGCTGGATTCAAATAGTCCAAGATATATAGAACTAAGCATCAGACTGAAAAAGACCTTGAGATGAAGCCTTCTAATTCTAGATCCAGGAGCAGAAAAGAGATCTTCTCATAGCAGCAGTGGTGGCTACAGGGGCCCACAGGTACTGCAGACTTTAAGGGATGAATGCATTCAATTCTTTTCCTTTTTTCTGTCCTCCTTTTGCTTGACCCTACATGCAGGTTCAGTCACAGAAAGTTTGTGTCATGGTGGGTAACTAAAGCCCAAGACTTCTGGGGAACTGAAATGAGAGTCTCAGGAAATCAGAAAGTATAGAGAGATCATGGGTTTATAAGGATTGGGAAAGCGATACCAAAAAATAATTTATGAACTCCTGGACTCACTTGAGGTGCACATGCATAGATCTAATTGTAAAGAATATACCATATAACTTTGAGAATGGAACAAAGAAATGAACAATTGCCTAGGTCCTAGACTGACCACTGGGTGGCAAACACACAAGATGGAGGTGAACAGCACTGCAAAGGCATTGAAAATGGGAATGTACGTTGAAATCACAAAGCACGGAAGTTGGTTAGAACATGGGGCCTGAACCCAACTGGGTTGATTGACTGCTAAATTAAAATATTAACATTCTCCCCCTAGCTGGTTTTGCTCAGTGGGTAGAGTGTTGGTCTGCAGAATAAAAGGTTCTGTGTTCGATTCCAGTCAGGGGCACATGCCCAGGTTGCAGGCTTGATCCCCAGTAGAAGGATCAGTGATATTCTCTCATCGTTGCTGTTTCTATCTCTCTCTCCCTCTCCCTTCCTCTGTGAAATGAATAAAAATATATTTTTTAAAAAGTTGGTTAAAAATTCACATTTTCCATGGGATTCAAAGATGATGTAGAGACTCGCAGGTAATATTCAAAGTGTCTAAAATATAATTAATAATTAATTGACAGAGAGGAACCCAGGAAAACTCAATTCACATGAGAAAAGACAAAGGACAGACACCAATGTTGAGGTGATTAAAATGTTGGAATTATCTGACAGAGACTATAAAAAGAAGCTATTATAAAAGTGCTCAAAGAAGTAAGGATGAATAGCCTTAAAGCAAATGTAAAAAACGTTGAATCATAAAACTAAAAGATATAGATAAGTACCAAATGGAAATTTTAGAACTAAAAATATCCATAATAACCCAGATTCCACACAAATAAGCAAACACATTTTTAAAAAAAACCCAATAAACAAAAAAATAAAATAAAAACCCTTACTGTAGGGGTTCAATAGTCTATTGGAAATGAAAGAGGATACAGTGATTTTGAGATAAATCAATAGAAATTATGCAATCTAAGGAGTAATAAAAAAGTAAACAAACAGCCTCAGGAGAGTATAACCAGATCTAACATTCATGTTATAGGAGTCCCAGAAAGTGAGGTAGAAAATAGTGCAGAAAAAATTATTTGAAGAACTGATAGCTGAAAACTTCCCAAATATGTTGAAAAGCAGAAATCTAAAAATTCAAGAAGTTCAGTAAACCTCAAACAGGATGAACTCAAAGAAATTCAAATCCAGAAACATCATAATTAAACTTCCAAACACTGATAACAAAAAAATTTTTTTAAAGCAGCCAGAGATAAATGATGTTTTTATCAGAGGAGATGAAAATATTTGCAGATTTCTCATCAGTAATCACGGAGGCCAGAAATAAGTGAATGACCATTTTTGTAAGTAGTGTTTAATGCTAAAAGAAAAGAACTCCAGAATCCCATATCCAGGAAAATATATAATTCATGAATGAAGGTAAAATAAAGACATTCTCAAGTGAAGGATTTAATAATAGTATTTAGACAGTTTACATCTTGTCCTTCTCCATTCCATTCTGGTCTTAGTCCATTGTCTGCTATAACAAAATATCCCAGACTGGGTCGCATATAAAAACAGAGCTCACAGTGTGGAGTCTGGGAAGTCTAAGGTCAAGGCACCGGCAGATTTAGTGTCTAGTGAGGGACTGCTTTCTTGTTCAGAGATAGCCTTTCTGGTTGTGTCCTCACGTGGTGGAAGGGTCTAGGGAGCTTTGTGGGATCTTGTCTACAGGAGCACTAATCTTATACCCACCTTCATGACCTAAGAACCTCCTAAAGGCCCCATTTCTTCATGCCATCATACTTGCGGGTTAGGATTTCAACATATGAATTTTTCAAAAAAAGTTTTGGAGACACAAACATTCAAACCATAGAATTTCTAATATAGTCACAATTCTGCCTTTGTCATGTACAGTATGTACATATTAAACCTTAACATCTTGTTGCATCATAAGTAGACAGTATCACTTGCCTTCAATCTGTAGGAGAGTGACACTCTTTTTCTTTTATTGCTCCTCAACTTCTGCTATCTCTGAATCTTCAGTTGTACACTCACTGAAAAGATTTCTTTCTTCTCTCTCTCTCTCTCTCTCTCTCTCTCTCTCTCTCTCTCTCTCTCTCTCTCTCTTTCTTCCTCCACTCATGTTAGTATGGATTTATGGACTCTTGTTTTATTTAATGGGTTATAGTCCACTCTTATCATTATTTTGATGCTCAAATTTAGCTAATGGAAGCCCCTTGAGCTGTTCTTTTAATATAGTCTCATCATTCCTGAGGACCTCCTATTTCCTGCCATGGCAAAATGTTTCAGGCTTGTCTTATATGTTTCCTGATGCAGTCTGACATTAACCTTGTATTCTTGAAAAATTATATTTGGAAATCAAGTTCAGGGTGCTAAGCCGACTCATTGTTCCTGATGTGTTATACACATATGAACATATATATACACAAATATATGCACATATATTTATTTTAATATATATATGCAAATATCTATATAGAGATAAAAATATGTGCATATACATTAGATATATAACATATTTATATATAAAATAAATAATTATCAACTCAAACAGATATATTTAAAAGTATATGTGTTTATTACTGATACTTACAACTTTAATTCAATACCATAGATGGTATATTTTTGTACTTTATAACATATGCTTTCTATTCTGTAATGCTCCTAACAGAAGTCTTCTGTGATTTGTACATTTGTTGATTCTAAAAATGGGAAAACAATGAACACATTTTGGATTGTTATGGTGGCTTAATTATTCATTGTGGAGACACATAGTGCTTGTTAGGATTTTTACTCTTCACATTTACATATCCAACACAGCGATCTCTCTACTATTCACAGGAAAATGTTCCAGAGATAAATTAAATGTTTTTTAATCTCCTCCACCAACTAACTTTATTAAATCTTTAGGTTTTCCCTTATCCATGATAATGCCCACATCCTCTAACTTTCATTTCCATGTGAGAATCCACTTTTTTCAGCCATTGATCTTCCTGCTCCAATTTGGTCTGGGAGTACACATCATTGCTCTTCAAAATTAAATCCACTGTGTCTGTCCTGCAACTCTCAGGTTGATTATTTTTCTTTCATTTTGCCAAATGTGTTCCTTAAGAAGGGCCTATATATTTTCTGAATGTTTGAATTGTGGGGAAATGTCTTTATTCTGCTCTATGATAAAATGAGCTATTTTAGATAGTTATAAAAATGAGTAAAAATACTCTTCCTTTGTCTTTTAGCAACTTGCAATGCCTATGTCTAATACTAATCTGATCATTATGTCTTCTTAAGTGACTTCTGAACATATTTAGGACCAAACCTTTAGTCTTAGTATTCTAAATTTTCATACTAGTGAATCCAAATATGATGACTTTTTTATTCATCATGCTGGGTAGATGGTAAGCAGTTTCAGTCTCAGTCTTGACAGCTCTAAGATTTTTTTCTGTTATTTCATTTATAATTTCCTTTCCCTTTCTTGTATTCTTCCTCTGATTCATGTTAATCAGATCTTGGAATTCTTGGATTGCCTTAGAGTAACAATGAGAAAGTTATTTTACTTTATATTTCTCTATTTTTTTTCCTAAACATCCTATGAACTTATTTTATTTTTAAAATTTATTTTATTTTTGAGAGTATTACAGATGCCCCCTATTTTTCCCCTTTATCCCCCTCTACCCACCTCCCACCCTAGGCCTTTATCTGTCTATAGTCTGTATCCAAAGGCTATGCATTTATTTTTGACAAAGTTTATAAAATTATTTTTGAAGAGCTCTAATTATTTACTTGGTCCTTTTTTAAAATATTCTGTTCTTTTTAAAAAATTAAATCAAGGCTCTCTTAGGCTATTAATTATTATTCCATCACACCCAGAATAGTTGCCCTTATTTTCCACAGAGATCATTTATTCTATTTTTCAAAGGCCTGTTTTTCTTCACTTACCAGTTTTGCCTGGGTGATGAAAATGCTCACTGCAGTAAGTTCTGCTTACAATTTTTCAGGGAGAGTCATTTATTGGTGCCCTCTGCGTCCTAGCCTACTATCCTCTCCTCCCTCCATCCTACCTGCAGTGTCTGAGTTCAGACTTACTGGAGTTCTGTCCTGCAGATTGGTTTTCTTTTACTGCAGTTCCTTTTGTGCATATTCCAGGATGTGACTTTTGTCTATATGGTTTATATCCTATTTTGTTATCATAGGTGTATATATATTTTTATTGATATTTAGATGTACAATTCCATCACTTTTTGACACCTCTTAAATCACAGCATATCATACAATTGATTAAACATATACATTACTTGTTCCTTTAAATGGGGCCTCGGGTAAGTAGGTAATTAACTCTATCTTGTATACTATCTTGAATCAAGTTCCTTTGGTTTCTACATTTTGAAATTCCTAGCAAAAGAGGTAGCCATGGATTCCCAAGTCATCATGCTTGGTGCCTCTGAAATAAATAAAGTCTATCACAGCATGGCATGTTTAAGACTTCTTATGCATTTATTTATAAAGAAGTTGAAGAACTACTATAATAAAATAAATATGATATGTAGAAAGTATCCATGAAAAAAATGAGGAGGAAAAATTTCAAATGAATGAAATAAAGGAAAAACAGTTACTTCTCTTCAGTAGTATGATGCCTTAATTTTATATGATGGAAAAGAAAAAAAATCTTGGGAAGTTTTTATCTTGGTTCCCCAAGTTGCCATATATCTGTATGTCTATATTTAATTTCCTTTGTGAAATAAGTTTGAGAAACACAGCATGTAGACAAGTATTTCTTTTGTAGAGTCATATAATTCATTAGCCTGTTGAAAACTAAAAAGTTATTGTACTTATGAAACCCATTAACATTGTTTAATCCAGTGTATCTCAAATTTTGATTATAGAAAATGATTTTTTGGCAATAATGTTTGACCTCACAATAGAATTTATCTTTCCAGAAACATCTTTGGATAATGCTGGTCTAATGGAATAAATGAAAGCTTGGTTTTAGGCTGATCTGATCCATACAATAATAGTAAGGCTTCTGTTATCACTCCATATTTTGTTTTCAATTCTCACTCTTCTACTTAGAGTCTATTATCTAGATACCCAGTCTAGAGACTCTCTGTAAAGTCTCTTTTTTTTTCTAATTTTCCATTTTACCTCATATCACTGTTAGAATTATTTCCAGAATTCTTTGTTACTTTAAAAAATATAGATTTTTCCATGAATTTATCAAACTTTTCCATTTTATCTTGCTTAAAGTATGCTATATTGTTGGAAATATATTAATATACTAGTTACAAAAATAAATCAGTACACAGTATTTTCTTGACCAATTAGTTTTTTTTCTTTTTTAAATAAAATGGCTGAAACAATGCAAACAAGAGGCAATTACCTGACCTTTGCCCTCTTACTGTCTCTAGCAGAGAAAAGTATTCATTTTGTTGCTTTTAATTTTCTGAAAAGGTATTAGGCCTTTGCCTCAAAGGTGTAACATCAAATGACAAGACATCTTTTGACTTATATTTGACCTTCTCTGCATCCTACTCATCCTTTACTGAGAGCCAAATAGGCTGTCAGATACTGTTCTCTCTTAGGAAATTCTTCCTTGGATCCTGCAGTAAACTTTCAGAGGGAAAGGAAAAATAAAGTCAAATTTCCTTGTATAATGTTGAATATGAGAAATGTATTAGCACTTTTGACTTTGTTTCAGAAATTTATCAGCTATTTATGTAGATATCTTAAGCTGTCTTAATTTAAATTGTAACTTTCTCCATAATTCCTAATAGTTTGGACTGAAATAATTTTAACCAGACTTCTTCAAAGCAGGAAGAGGGAATTCTTTCTTATACTAAAAATAACTAATTCTAATATGGCTTTAGTTTTCTGTCTTTATATGTAATGATCAAAGTAATTAGTGACAATAAGTGATTCAATTGTTTATCATGTGTTGTTAACAAACAATAGGTCAGAAAATGACAGAGTAACTTATCTGCCGTTATTTTTGTGCTTTAGTTATATTGCTAAGCAATCTAAAATAAGCAAATCTTCATGCCAGGGTCTCAGTTAATGTCATTTTGCTTGGCTGAGAAAAGCTGAAACATCTCTGAGAAGACATATTTTAAGAGAGCATTAGGACATGCATATTTTTAGGATGCTAATAGAGCCTATCACCTTCTTTGATTTTAGCTGCCAGAAATTATGATTCATAGTTCTTGATAGCATAGAACAGAAAACATTATAGAGGGGGAAAAATTCTAACAGATTGCTCAGGAGTGATTTCTGAGTGTCAGTTAATCAAACATTTCTATTTCATCCTTTCAGAAAAATGTACTCTTCTGTTTTGAAAAATGGATCTAGAAAAATCTTTACTTTTGCTTTTTAATAGTCCACAATTATTGATGAATTCTTAGTAGTATTAAGAAAACAGGATGGAAAAGAATATGTAACATTGTTATGATTTATAATAATAAAAATGACACAGCTGAATATTTGCCTATAAACAATGTTTCAAAGGAACAAAGGAGTGTGTGTGTGCGTGCACGTGTGTGTGCACGCGCGCGCGTGTGTGTGTGTGTGTGTTAATGTGTGTTAAATTCTGGGGAACACAGTAATATTATTATATAATTTTACTTCTAGTTTGCTACTGTTATGGAAAAAAAGACAACTAACAAAGTGCTTTAAAGTAAAATTTTAAAACTTCATTTAGAATGTAAAATTTCAAAATATAGGACCACATTCTAAATTAGTCATATTATGCTAGAAAGCTTTGCAAAGCTTTAGACTTAGGAGTGGAGAAAGAATTACTTGCTATCATTTGAATTTATGATCAAAATATTCTGAATTAAATAACAACTGCAGAAATCATAAGTTATACATGCTTCTGATTGTGAAAATACGATCAGATGCTACTGGTTCTTTATTAATGTTGACTTTCCAGATGACATGGTTTCCTGACGAATTCTAGTTGTCTGTACTATTATTGCCTATTCACCATAATGGAGTTCCACTCCTCTTATGACAGCACATTTAGAAATATGTAGGACTGTAGGAGAACACTGTTGCCACTGAGAACCTTGCAGTGCGATGGTTAGATTTAAATGGGCTTTTACACAAATATAACTGTGGGTTTTTTTTTGATAACTTTCAGGGATAAGGAAGCATCTTACTTACAGAGAAACCCTCTATTATCCAACTGATCAGTCAGTTTTTTAAAAAAATGCATGTGTGGGAAATTGCAGATTGAAGTGTGCAAAGCATTTGTGTTTTAATTAAAATTTTGGAGGAAAAACTCATTCACATGAATTAATAGCAAGATTTTTAGCAGGTTGCATAAATGGTGACAAAATTTGCATCTTTGTATTCAAGAAGAGTATGGAGTTACTTGGTGAAGATAACTACATATGTTAAATCCTTTCAACATGTGTTATAAATATTAAAGATCTGTGGCTATTAAGTTACGTGAGAGCAAATGACTCATGAGCAATTACAAATACCTGTTCTGCTTCTACTTATCACTTATTTCTAAAAAAGTAGCATGGAAATTAAATGCAAGCATAACATAAAAGAGTCTAACTTCCTGTTAAATGATGCTTTATCATATAATGGGATATTACAGCCTAATTCAATGCAGGACTAAACCAACATTTGAAGAAAAAGAATTCTTGAAGCCAAGAGCCTCAGTCTCCTGAAAACCATGCTGTTTACAAGTCTCTAAAAAAATGGTTTTCTTTTCTAATTGTTGCTGAGACTTCAGATTAAAATGGGTTTCACAGCCTGACTGGCATGGCTCAGTGGTTGAGCATTGATCTATGAACCAGGAGGTCATGGTTCGATTCTGAAAAGGGTACATGCCCGGGTTTTGGGCTTGATCCCCAATGAGGGGCACTCAGGAGGCAGCTAATCAATGATTCTCTCTCATCATTGATTTTTTTTTCTCTCTCTCTCACCCTCTCCCTTCCTCTTTGAAATCAATAAAAATATTTTAAAAATAAATAAATAAAATGGGTTTTACAAACCTAAAAGTCAAAACAAGCAAGTAAATAGTGGCATAAAAATAACATCAAGTTGTACAAAAACTATCTTATAGAGCTGATAAATCACATGAATCATATTTTATTAATCAAGTATATTCTTGGTAATTTTCATCTTTTTGTCTTTTGAGGGGACCCCCTCACTTGTTTGCTTTTTGACATTTTTTAATCTGACATCGCCGAACAATGACTGTGCTTTTTTCAAGAGATTGTCAAAGAGCCACTGTCTGGTTCTTTGGACCTCTGGATACTTTGTTACTAAGAAGTGAGGGTGCAGCAGCCACAGGGTCATAGAACCTTGGAAAAGGAAGGTACTGCTCACTGAAGTCAAAGTCCTAAGATGCTCCCTGAGGGGCCTCAGAACTCCAGGCCTCCCAACAGGTCACTCAGCTCTAGTGGGTTTCACATGTTGGCCTTTCAGCTCAGCTGCTATTTGAGGGAAGGATTCAGTGATTAGAAGAAGACTGAAGACCTCCGAGTACAACCTGTCATTTCATAGGTAAAGAAATGGTACCGGAAAGTTTAAGTTGACTAGGGAAGGGTATGAAGTGCTAAAGGGCCGCATGCTTTCCAAGGTGTGCAACACGGGAGGTGAAACCGGAAAACGCTTCAAGAAGAGTACAACTCATGCCTGTTATGACTTCCAAACGTTTCTTTCTCAGCATCACGCTTGAGCTCCAGCAGGGACTAGATCACTCTCCAGAACACACAGCAAATGAGTGTTGTGATTAAGGAGGGGCTGCTGATCGTTTTAAATTTCCCTGTTCAGCACTGTTGGGGGGAGGCTGGAGCACACCATACTCGCAGTCCTCCTGGAGCAGGCGCAGATTTCCCCGTGTGAGGATGGCAGGAGTATGGGCTCCATTGGTACTTGACAGCTAAATGAATGGAGCAGAATTAAAAGGCTGTGTAAGCGGTGGGGACTTTTCTCCCTTGTCTTTCCTCTGCGCTTTGGGCTAGTGCAAGGCAGTGATCCGGGGTCGGCTTGTCTGCTTTTAAAACCTACATTTTTCCTCTGTTGAGCTTTCCTAAGGCTAGAAAGGGAGCTAGCCTGTAGCTTGTGGGGGGTTTTATCCAGCCTTTTGACAACGGATCTGAAGCCTCGTTCTCTAATCAGCCGTATTGATCTCAGGCTGGCTGTTTTTTTTTTGTTTGTTTGTTTTGTGTTTGTTTTATCTTATTTTTTTCAATTCGTTCCAAACCAAAGAAAAAAGAAAGCAGTTACTTACTTAACTCTCTAAAAACCCCATATTCATGTTATCTGAACATGACAAGGATGGGACTGGATGATACCGATACTATCCCCTGTGCTCTGTGAATTTATTGCATATTTCAGAGAGTGCACACCTTAAAAGAAATAGTCCTTATTTGAGTTCCTTTCCAAAGGCAATGCTTTTTTGACTGGTTTGTGTTTGGGTTTATCTAACTGAAGATGTGGATGATGTTTCTTCATCCCTTCGTGGCTCAAATTCAGTACCTGGGACTAATTTCTGCTACTGCTCTTCTCCTCACCCATACAACTCCTGTCAATTCCATCATCAAAAGAGCATGGAAACCCTTCTATATCTCTCCATCACCTTTGCCATTACTTGATGCTAATCCATTTTTATCTTATTTTGTGTGGAGTTATCTCCACTGTGATAAATTCCTAATTGGCCTTCCTGTTTATTATCTCCTCATAAATCGATTTCTCACAAAACAGCCATCTTGATTAAATCATGTTAGTCTCCTACTTAAATTTCCTCAGTGGTTTCCCATCACGTAAGGAAAAAGTCCAAGCCCCTTGCCATGGTCTATTATAGGCCTTTGTGCTGTGAGGCCTGACCAAATCCTCCCACTTTATTTTGCTTCTTCTCTCCATCAATGACAACACTTCAACAAGTCTGTTTTTCCCTGATGGCGTATACTCAGCTCCTTGATTTTGACTTTTTCCCTGCCTCAGGGCCCTCTTACACACATCTGTAGGCTAGACTCTATTTTTGTCCTGCTCTAACTCTGATCTATTACAGAGCTCAGCTTAACTTCCAATTTCTAGGTCTTTCCTGACCATTCAATCTAAAATGCCCCCCTTTTCTCCATTGTTTTCTTTTATAATATCCTGTTCTTTTATTGCAATTGCACTCATCAACATCTTAAACTTATTTATATGTTTACTTGTTTGCTTTGAACTTAAAGAATGCTGACCTCAAACTATTGATTAGATAATTACGTCCAATTAATTAACAGAGAAGGTATTTATGTATATAGGTATAGCTAAACAACTTATGCACAGTTACAGCTGTAGTAAATATCTTGTGGAAACAGCTAATTCTTCCTGTCTAGAGTATTGGTGAAATTCTTAGGAGTGAACAGAACAGGATCTAGGTCTAGATCAGGTTCTCTTCGTTGTCGCCTTGGAGCTTTGCCTCATCTGCTTCCAAATCTTGCTTCATCACAGATCAGAGCTCATGCCACCTCTAGCCATCAGTTGGACTCAGTCTCCGCCTGAATCAGAGCTGCTGTTGTCGCTGCTATAGAGCTCTCTGGCTTTTGGCTTCAGCTGTGCCAATATGAGTCTTTCAAATTCAGGAATCTCTGTTATGTGCCTGTTATGCTGGACATTATGTTCTTGTTCCTAAATGTAAAAATTATACATTACGAAAATGTTAGAGGTGACACCCTCTGCTAGTGCCTTCTGCAAAATTCCTGTTGCCTATTAACTGCATTTCAGCCAATTACAGGAGGAAGGAAGGAATGTTGGACATAACAAATGAGAAATTAGAAAATGAGTAAGAGGGCACTAAAAATAAAAATCCATGTCCAAGTGGCACTTCTTGGGATGCTCACTTGCTTTCTTCCTGCTTAGCCTAAACAGAAGAGAGAGTCCTATGGCTCGCTACAAATTTGTAGAGTTGGGTTCTTCTTTTTCCAGATCAAGGACCTTACTATAAAGCTTTTGATTGAGAAATTGACTATTTCCTTTTTTAATTAAAAAGTTATGTTTCAGCTAGCTGGCCCATATTAAATGCAGACATCATTTGGCCAACACTCTCCTCTTGCCTCATTGCTCTGTTGCCTATACAGAGGAGCTTCCTTATTATTCGCATGTCGCCTTGTCTCTGTGAGTTGTCTTTAACATTGGGGAAGGGAAACATACTTACAAGATTTCCTCTCAGCATGAGCCATTTTGAGGACCTTCTATTATTTGTAAACTAGAGGCATGGTGCACGAAATTTGTGCATGGGTGTGGTCCCAAGGCCTAGCCGGCAATTGAAGTGCGAATGTCTGGCATGTAAGGGCAGGTCCCAGCTGAGCTCTGGGCCCTGGGCAGCACCTGGGCCCTTGGGCCCCCATGTACCTCCCTCTACCTGAGTCACGGTGCCTGAGTCCCCATGTGGAGATGTAGTAAGCGTGGACAGGTGCCGCAGGCCAGGGCGCAGCATGAGCCTCTGGGCCACCCAGCGGTGCCACACAGAAGCCAGGTGGGCAGCGTGCTCTCTCCAAGGCTGGCCTTACAGACTGGCTCCTGCGCAAACCCATGAAAGAAGCCGCACGGGTGCGGGGTGGGCTCCTCGTGGGCACCTGGCACCTGAGCATGGGGGCTTCCCTGGCACATAAGCCCTGGCATCCCTGGGGAAGGCAGCAGGGGGAGTGAGAGTGAGCTTGGTGGACACCCTGCATTCTCATTGCACCTCCATCCCTGTCACCCCTGCCCCCAGGTAGTGGGCAAGAGGTTGCAGCCCTCTGTCTGAGCTCTGTGGGAGGTTGGTCACCGCCACCCACCCCCATTTCCCCATCCCAGCACAGGGCCCGGCCTCAATCAGGTGATCAGGGCCTGCCAGCCACTGGTTGCTTGCAGGATGATCAATTGGGGCCTGGTGCCCCGCCTGGCTCCCTCAGTGTCTGAGAGCCAGGCGGTGGCCTGCCCTCCCCACTGTCGCCGCTGGTCACCATCTGCAGGACAGTTAGCAGGGCGATTGGGCCCCTGCTTGCACCTGCCTTGGTCTGGAGCCACCTGCTCACCTGTTCCACCATCCCGCTGCAGTCCTGCTCTCGTCGGGGCCCATCGGAGCCAGCAGCGCCTCCACTGCAGCCCACTGCCAGTGCCGCATCACCGATGCCCACCATGTTCCACACTGACCCCTGGTGATCTGCGCACATCATAGTGGGTGGTCAAACCCCTAGCTGAACTCCCAGTTGAGGGGACAATTTGCATATTAGGCTTTTATTATATAGGACTAGAGGCCCAGTGCACAAAAATTTGTGCACTCGGCGGGGAGGTGGGGTCCCTCAGTCCGGCCTGTGCCCTCTCGCAGTCTGGGACCCCTCTGGAGATAACGACCTGTTGGCTTAGGCCTGCTCCCGGGTGGCAGAGGGCAGGCCCAATCCCTAGGTGCAGCCCCTTGTCATGCACAGAGCAGGGCGGATCTGGAGGTTGAGATGCCACCCTCAGTCACACTCAGGGTAGGGCCGATTGGGAGGTTGGGGCACCGCCCCCTGTCACACTCAAGGCAGGGTCGATGGGGAGGCTGCGGAGCCACCCCCTGTCACGCACAGAGCAGGGCCCATCAGGGGGGTTGGGGCGCCGCCCTCTATCACCCACAGAGCAGGGCCAATCAGGGGGTTGGGGTGCCGCCACTGTCACACTCAGGGCAGGGCCAATGGGGAGGTTATGGCTCTACCCTGTCACACAGAGAGCAGGGTCCATGGGGGGCGGGGGGTTGGGACGCCGCACCCTGTCACACACAGAGCAGGGCCAATCAGGGGGTTGGGGCACCGCACCCTGTCACACACAGAGCCACAGGGCGATCAGGGGGTTGGGGAGCTCCCCCCTATCAGGCACAGAGCAGGGCTGATCAGGGGGTTGGGGCGCCTTCCCCTGTCACGAACAGAGCAGGGCGGATAGGGAGGTTGTGGCCCCGCCCCCTGTCACACACACAGCCGCAGGGTGATCAGGGGGTTTGGGCGCTGCCCCCTGTCACGCTGATCCCTGTGCCAGGACGCCTCACGGCTCCGCTGATCCTGGTGCTGGGAGGCATATTACCCTTTTACTATATAGGATAGAGGCCTGGTGCATGGGTGGGGGCTGGCTGGTTTGTCCTGAATGTTGTCCTGGATCAGGGTGGGGGTCCCCACTGGGGTGCCTAGCCAGTCTGGGTGAGGGGCTGAGGGCTATTTTCAGGCTGGCAGGTGACTGAAGCTCCCAACTGCTCCTTTTTTTCTTGTTTTTTTAATTCCTGGCCAGCTTTAGCGCTGGCTCCAGCTCTGAGGCCTCTGCTGCTGAAAGCAGGTACCTGGTTTGTTTGTGTTCTATAATCGAAACACTGTATCAACTCCAGCTCTGAGAACCCGGCTGGCTGAAAGCAGGTTTCTGAGGTTTTGTTTCGCTTCTATATTTGTAACAATGTTTCAAACTGTAAGCTCAGAGGCCGGCAAGGCAGGCGGGGAACGTTGGTTTCCTCCGTCACTGAAGCAAGCAAGCCTCATGTTAGCTTCAAGCTGCCTGGCTACCGGCCGCCATCTTGGCTGGCAGTTAATTTGCATATCGCCCTGATTAGCCAATGGGAAGGGTAGCGGACGTATGCTAATTACCATGTTTCTCTTTTATTTAGATAGGATGATTTCACAGAAGTTAAATATCGAAATCATTGTGGATGTAGGGCATTGGAAATTGAGGAAGATTTACATGGATATTTGCACTGTCATTCCCTGAAATGCCTCTACAGGTTTGAGATATTTATTAAATAAGAGAGAAAATAGATCAACCAATAAATAAATATTTATAAACAGAACCAATAAAGCTATTTTTACTTATTACCAGAGATGACTACTGTTAAGAAAAAACAAAAATAAATGAAAAGTTAGACCATGTACCATCAGGCCAGGAGGGGAGGGCAGTTCGAGCCAATCAGTCTGGTGGGGGGGCAGTTGGGGGTGATCAGGCTGGCAGGGGGGGGCAGTTGGGGGCAATTAGGCCAGCAGGGGAGGGCATTGGGAGCGATAGGGCTAGCCGGGGAGGGCAGTTGGGGTTGATCAGGCCAGAAGGGGAGTGGTTAGGCTGGCAGGCAGAAGTGATTAGGGGCAATTAGGCAGGCAGGCAGGCGAATGGTTGGGAGCCAGCAGTCCAGGATTGTGAGAGGGATGTCCGACTGCCAGTTTAGGCCTGTTCCCACAGGCAGTCGGAAATCCCCTGAGGGGTCCCAGATTGGAGAGGATGCAGGCTGAGCTGAGAGACACCCCCCTCCCCCATGCACAAATTTTGTGCACTGGATCTCTAGTATAAATATATAAATCACTCACAAAATTATCTTTTCCATTTAATTTCCATACAATATGGAAAAAAAAACATAGTTTATAAGACTGCTTGTCCCTGACTTCTTATTTTGAATTATAGGGATTAGGTGCTGGGTTAAAGGTTGCCATCTGAATTTTTGTTGAAAACCAAACCAAACAAAATAACAAAAAGAACTCTGGCATTACATCAATGGTAATCTTTGGGGACAGTGACTCTCCTAATGTTGCCAGTGCTACTTCAAGCTGTGGTGGGACTGTGAGCTCTGAACTGGATGGAAAAGTGCTCCTTTCAGATGTGTCATGAATATACTGGTTGCCCTTTAAATGGGCTGAACGGGAAGCTCTATTCAGGTACCAATGAGATCCCAAGTAGAGTTTTCCTGGGAAACTAGGCAGGAGACTAAAACCCTCAGAACAGTGATTCTTGAACACTGGCCAATGGACTCAGGCTGATCTGCGATGACATTTTCACTGGATTGTAGTGAAATGAGATAGTGTGTTCTTTTTACAGAATTATTCTTTATTGAGAAGCTCTGGATTTCCTACTTCCCTGGTGTTTATATAATATAATGATGATAGTGGCTGTATTTTTTTTCCCTTTCATTTAATATCTTCCTTGACAAAAAATAAAATAAAAATAATGGTAACTCTGTTTACTTTCTCACACTTTTGGGGACTTTTACTGTTCAAAACAAATCCCAAAGTCAAGGGAGCTCAAGAGTAGGAGAATGTCAGCCTGCTGTATAATGGGTTTTCAGTTTATTATTCTTCTTGCTTAGCTTTTAGGGTGACATAATGATCATTACAATTGGTAACCCTGGCCTGATTTTTTCTGAGATTAGAAACCAGATACAGGGCGAGTTTAAAAGCTATTTAGCATTACCCAAAGCTTAAGAAAAAAAAATTGTGGTACAATTTGGCCAATATAGTTATGGCCTAAATTTTGTTAACAGAGGGCCACTGTCAGATTCTCGAAGTGTCTCATAAACAAATATCACATTTTATACTGGCACAGTTTGTTTGTTTGTACATTATTTATGCCTAACTCTGACAAGTGATAGAAACAAAGTGGAGGCTGCACCTTTACAAAACATGTTGCCCAGTTAACAGGAACATTTTTGGTAGATTATATGCCAGAGCGAATCTGGGTTTCCGTACCTTGTCAGCGTACCTCCCAGACTACGTCCTACCTGAACTCCGGCAGCCTCTGTTCACGTAGCACAGGCCCAGCCCAGAGCAGGCTTCCTAAACTGTGTGCGTGAGCTCAGGCACTGTGCCCTGAAATACTTACTAAAATAGACTCTCAAACAGCCATATTCATAAAATTACTGCATATTTAGATGGAAGAGACTTTTGAGTTCCTAAAAGTCAGCATTATTCAAACTAACTTATATTGCAAGTTGCTAAACTATCTAAATTCTGTATAGTGTTTCCGGCTATGGCAGAGATGGGGGAAATGAGCATGTGGGCTGGAGGGAGTAAACTTGAATAAAAATTTTGCATCATTATTCTGACCCAACTCCATCTGCTTACCAAGACCCTGTTATTTTTCTAGGAGGCTCATTTTATTATTAAGCACGAACAGATCTTCTATTCTTTGATTATTTTATTCAACAATGAATTCTGTTTCAAAAATGTAATGTCTGCCTTTATTTTAAATGGAATTTAAAGACATATTATGCATTATGGTAATACTTTCTTAACAGTGTCAAAAATAAGAGGCTACTTAAAATAGTTTCCTTTTATTAAGGATGATAGGC
Organism: Myotis nattereri; assembly: GCF_964212035.1. Taxonomy (NCBI): domain Eukaryota; kingdom Metazoa; phylum Chordata; class Mammalia; order Chiroptera; family Vespertilionidae; genus Myotis; species Myotis nattereri. The sequence goes on along the minus strand of NC_138082.1, from coordinate 67,895,708 downwards.
ATGCAACTAATAATCAGTTGTCTAAATATGTATTTGTTACTTACAGTCCTGGCTGCACATTAGCACCCATGGGGGATGTTTAAACCATCCTGATGCTTTGCGCCCACCTGGTTTGGGCCTGGGCCTGACACTTTTTAAAGCTCCCGGGTGATTCTAATAGCTCTGGAGAAATATATGTTCTGTGGTAAGATGGGTGCTTCTGAAAAAGGTGACTCCACAAAGAAAAGATTTGCTTACATATTATTTGTCATAAAATTTAGTTCCAAAGATTAAAGTTAAAGTCTGTTTGTTCCTAAAGAGTGGGTTTCTGAGGGGAAAAGTAGAAAGAAGATATTTTTGAAGGGAATGCTAGTATTTTGTTTTTCCCCACATCCTCATAATATCCTCTGCATATAGCGTCCCTTCATTTCCTTCCTTCCAGCGCTTCTAAAGCTGATTCTCACCTCCTACCACTGATAACCCTCAGCCAGGAGGGAGCCTATGTCTACCATTTTGAGTGGGCTTTAACATCCTTGCATATGCTCAATTAATTAAAACCTGAAATTTTTATTGAAATGCAAAAAAAAAAAAAGGCCAGAAGACATAGGAATAATGGGAGGAGAGAGTGTGGTAAGCAGGGGAGGATCTTACCCAAGGGAAAAAGAGGTATTTTAGGATCCGATTATGTATATACATATGTATTCCTTTATGCATATAGTACCTGTATGTGCTATACAACATATTTGTGTGTGTTGTATATATAAAGGACAGTGTAAACAATGTGTTATTTTCACTCCTCTGTGTGCTGCTCAAGATCAGGGATTGATTTATTGTGTGTCCTTAGCCTTGCCCAGTGGCTTGCATATTGGTGCTCAGTGGGTACCTGCGGAATGAATGCATGTTACAAACAGGGAGGGAAGACAGGAGAAGGAAAGGGAGAAAGGTGCACTTGAGGTGGTAGTCAGCATGATGGGGCAGAGAGTGATTAGTTTTGTTTCCAGCTGTGCTTAGATAGGAGACGTGCTGGGCAGGGTCAGGAAAGTAGGGGACTGTTCAGCCCAGACTGGCCCTTGGGTTTACATATATGAAGACTGTGTCTAGAAAGCCACGGCCTAGGATTCCTTGTGTCTCCAAAGGAGCCTCCTCATTCCTCCACACGGCAGGCAAGGAAGGGATGGGCAAGAGTGGAGAACAGAAATCTAGATCTAAACGGCTTCACTGGTTGTGGAAATAGCTGTTAGCCTCCCTCAGGCGCCCCTGACTGGGGAATTGTGCTTCTGTATTTCTAGAGGTGTTTTCCCTAAGATCGCTGAGAAAGTAGGGCGGGAACTACTGGTTTGGAGAAGAAACAAGCTTTCTTCCTACACTGGCCTAAAGGGCAGCGAGATGTTGGGGGATCCTTGGTCTCCTCTGTCTAAGATTTAACATTCTGGGCTGCATTGTGGGGAGGAAAAGGAAAAGGAAAAGAATCACGATTCAGTTAATTTCCCCTGGAGTCATCTGTGCTTCTTATTTTACTTTTTCCTTTACTCCTCGTTCTCCTGCTGTTCCTCCTATGTTGTATATAAAACCTTAACTGGATAGGTTATATTTCTTAACAAGAGAGCAACTGAGTCTGGTTGCAGAGTTTTAAAGTTATCTATAATTTTATGCATTCTTATGTTTTATTGGCATGGTTTTGCATGTTTTTTGTATTTTTTAGTTTTATAATTTGACTTCTATTTTTTTGTTTTAAAATAATTCAGTATATTTTTGTATGTGTGTGTGTGGGCGAGGGTGGGTGTGTACAGATACATTTTTTTTTTTTTATCCAAGAGTACTGTCAAATGTTCTTTGTGAAAAAGTCATCATGTTTCCCTTCCATAAGGTCATTAACATTTTGTTTTAATGTTAAGAATGTTTCCTTGCCACAATTAAATATTCTAAGTTACCTGTGCTGGTTATCCTGTGAGGGCCCTTCCAGCCATTCTCCCCTGGAGGCTCATGGTAAGCCCTGGCCCTGCCTTCTGGTTGGTCTCTGTGACAAGCTGACAGTAGCCCTGGCCGGTTTGGCTCAGTGGATCGAGTGTCTGGCCCGAGGACTGAAGGGTCCCAGGTTTGACTCTGGTCACGGACACATACCTTGATTGCAGGCTCATCCGGTGCATGTGGGAGGCAACCTATGGATGTGTCTCTCTCACATTGATGTTTCTCTTTCTCTATGTCTCTCCCCCTCCCTTCCACTCTCTCTGAAAATCAATGCAAAAATATCCTCAGGTGAGGATAAACAAACAAACAAACAAACAAACAAACAAACAAAACTGGCAGCAAAAAGGTGAACCAGAGGTTGGGGGGAGAGTGGTCAGAGTATTTGCTGCCCCAGCTCCCTCCGGGGTGAGTGGATGCGGGGTGGCTGTGGGCTCTAGCAAAGCCACAGCCCTGTCTAATGAGTGGTCCTTGGCTCTCACCTCTCTCTGGGCGTCCTCTTTCTCTGCGGGCCTCAGGGTGTACCAGCTCTGCTATCACTGGACCCGTGCACCCCATCCCAGAGTACTTTCCCTCCCTTCATGTTATGATCTGTCCTTTCATTAAACTCTTCCCAGTCTCCAAGCGTGAGGGAATCAGGTGCTTGGACGGTGGCCCTGCCTGATTCACCACCTGAGGGCATGTGTCCCAGGCCCCACTCGGTGGTCAAGGCGTAGAGCACCAAATGCCCCTTTTCACCCCTGGTTGTTTGGAGACAAATCTGTTGCTTGCTTTTGGTCTGTCATGCTTCCTTTTTCTCCAGAGAGGAATTTTATACTTTTAGTTCCTCTTCAAGTTGTCCCAACTAAAAGTGTTTAAATAGCAACACATTTCCAGGAACATGGAGACCATCAAGGAATGTACACATTCTCAGACCTGGTCTGGTGTGGGCTTCCAGGTGTTTTAGGAGGATGGGTTGCAATCTGAGGGTCTGGCTTTACCTTGGAAGTAGACATACGTACGTTGTTTTTAATCTGCTTTGTATTCTCAGAAATCATGAAAGTATCTGAAATTAAGTGAAAAACATTTTTCACTTTAGCAAGTCACTAAAAGCAGTTCCTTATCATTTATTAAATATGGGCTCAAAATAACAATTTGCTATATCTGTCCTCTCAAATATGGATAGATCTATGATTTGCTTTTTATCTGTTACTTTGAATAATTTTGCATGCCTATATATCATCCCGGTGAAAGTTATTCACATTTTTTTTCTGTGAGCTATATTTAGATTGATTTTATCAATCTTTAAAACACACACAATAAAATCAATTAAACATAAAATTTCATATTTAGTTAATGGAAATCGAGTACTTTATTCAGACATTGTATCTTCATTGTATTTAAAGACTTAAAATTATGTGTAGTGAAAGCCTGGGAATAAATGTTATCTTTTAATCTGTTGTGAAAGATATGTAGCATGTTGACAGATGAAAAAAAGTGGGGACTATTTTATAAACCTCCAATCATCAAAAAAGTGACATGTTTGAGTCAATCAATTTAAGAGGTTACCGGTCCACTGATGAAACCATTTGAAGAAAATGTGCTGTTTGATGTTACAGAAGCCAAAAGCTGAATAAATATGTCATCTGTTTTTCATTTTAATTCACTATTTCAGAAGTATTTACTGTGTGTTAAGAAGTCTTTTTACCCTTTCAAATCTTCTGGACAACGTGGAAAAATTCAGAACATTTAAACATGTATCTTTAAAAGCACATTCTCAGCTGAGTTATCTTGTTCATAAATGATATTAAAACATTATAGATGAACTTCTTAACGTGGGTAGGAAAACTGTCGTTTTACTGTTTAGCTGCTTACTTTTAAATAGAATCTACAAAAATGGGAAAGACAAAGACTTTTAGTTCAGAAAAAAATTACATGAACTTATGAAGTTTTTAGAAATTGTACATTATAAAGCTGAAAAGTATTTTTTGGTTGGAACAAGGGTATCTGGGAGGATGTTATCTTAAAAAAACCCACATATTTTCAAAAGACAAGCTCTGTTTTCAGAAACTAGATTATTTAGTACTGTGGCGCAGGAGAAAATGTGGCTATCACGATTAAGCATAGATTCTCCTGATTCAATTCTCCCTCCACCCCCTATTCTCCCCTTGCAATTAATAGCCAATTACTGTTTTTCCCTTTCTTCTTATTTTTTTTAACCTCTCTCTTGTCTACAGAGTTGCTTTTTAAAAAGATCCCTCTCTTCCCTCCAGACACTCCTGAGCTCCCCCTCTGCTCTCTGCCCTCTCACCCGGGGCCACTCCCGGGAGCCTGCATCCATCCCGCCCTACCTCTTGACAATGCTAATTTCCTTCTCTCAGTTTTGCTACTAAATCTTACACTCTGCCATAAACAGGCTACTTGCATATGATACCTCTGTGTATCCATCATGCATAGCCCAACCGCTCTTAATATCACCCTCCCAAATTCACTGATTTCTAGTCAGACGCAGGCAGGGAGGGACATATCAATGCCTTACTTTAAAGCGATTGTCTTCTACTGGTTTTCATTAAAGGGACAGGAGAATTAAATACAAAGTGTAACAACCCTCAGGTTTTTCCCGAGTTAGTTTCTAAGAGTGAGTGTGGTTACCCAGCCACGCTCACGCAGCAGAGATAGGACATGGTGGGGGGAAGCGACAGGGGTGTTGAAAGTCCCCAAACGGGATCCTGTAATTTCTAGAAAAGAAATAGTTCTGCAGACAGGAGACATGATTGCATAGCCTTAATTAACAGTTCAAAGTATTGGGGAGGACTTATCATGGGAGGATGCATGTTTCTGGTTCTTTAATGAGTAAATGACCCATTCGAGCGCATGAGTGCATATCAGAAGCACATGGCGATGAAGAAGCGCGCTGGTGGTAGACCTGATCAAAGTTTTCCAAAACTGACTCCTCGTATTTGATGAAGAAGATTAACATGGAGACAATTTACCAAACAAATACAGCATAAAGAGCCCAGAGACCTTCTAAGGGACTCCCAGGCTCCAGCGTGCCCACATAAAGAATATCATGAAACAGAAAGAAAGCAAAGGCAAGGATGAATATCTAGGGTCTGAGTTGGGAGAGTAATTGAACCACTGATTGATGATTTTTTGGGGTTCTCTTTTTAATATCTACACCAGAAGTTGTTTTCCGTGTTTAAAAGCAAACGAAGCAGTGCGTTTGACCTGGGTTCTAACTGGGTACGTCTTGCGAGTGTTCTAAAAGATGTCTGGACCAGAATTGGTTAATTAGTGCTTTGTGTTGCACAGTGTTACATATGACCTAACCAGAGATAAAAAGATTTAAAGGTTTCTTGTAACCCTGCAATGCCATTTGTAACACAAAAATAACCCCCTTTCATTGCTGGCATGCCACTGTAGCATGCAGGTTATTTTTTCCTTCACTGCAATAAGGGCAGCTTTCGCATCAGAAGAATTCTTGGCAAATTAATGCGCTACCTCTTGGGCTAATTAAATTAGAAAGGATCAAAAATACAGAGCGGCTTTTGTGGTGGACACAATGTCGTGCTTCATGCATCTTGCTCAGAGAGGAATTTCTGCCATTTAGCCCCCTTTTGCCTCTAGCAGTGTTCTGGACTCTCTAACACAGTCAAGTTCCTAATTTGCCTCAATGAGAGAGAATTATTAACTGATAATAAGAAAAGGAGCATTCACAGCTCCAGGCTGGGCTGTGTGGAAAAGGGTGATCTACCCAGCACCTGAAGCACATGCAATTTTTATTAATGCCTGCCTAAAACAATGCATTCAGGAGTAAAATTGCTGTGCAGATGACAAAAACAATTATGCCTTTGATTCGTTCATTCTAAAAATGTGAGCTGCTTCAGCTCAAATCTAACCAGATTAAACAACTAACGCGGTCGCTCACCTCTCTTGAAATCCAGTTTAGATTGCAGCAAGTGTGTTTTATGTCGAGAAGTTGCCACCGCCACTTAAACTGATTGTTCCTACTGAAATTGCTGAGTGCACAAGTGATTTTGACAATAATTAATACCGTTCTCTCAGTATTGTGGCCCTTTGTTTGGAAGATGACACTGATGATGGTGTTGCTATCTTTATGGGCATTAATCCCAGAAAGAGATACGTACCCTCCTGCAATCAATCCTTGCATGACTACGGGGTTCCGTAGACTTTCTGTGATTTGCTGCATTTATAGAATCTTTGTTTGCAGGTCTGTCTCCCTGCCTGTTGGGTATCATGGTAGTTTTGGTCAAAACATGATACCTTCATTTCTACTGCCTGCAACATCATCAATGGCCTATTGCTTCCCAGAGATTGTTATTCACAACAACCACGTTTCTAAGGTTGATGTTTGCAAAGTTTCCTCTGCTGTTCTTATGAGGGTGACTTTGCATTAGTGAACTTTGCTGTCTTCCATTTGTCCACAGTTAGCAGAGCTGAGGCTAGCCTACTTATGTAACAGTGTTAAATTGAGTGCGTGTCTTTGTATGTTAACAATGAATGTAAGTGTGTTTGCAAAAAAAGATTGAAAAAAAAATGTGCTGCTAGTTGTGCCCTGACCATACTTATTCTTATGTAGATCCTTGGTGTGGTCATAATTTCTGTTGGTTACAAAAATTTGTCAAAATGAAAAACAGTCTCTTTATGCTGTTGTTTTGTATGTGTGTTTTAATTCTCTTTTGACCCTTCTTCTAATGTAATAGACCTTAATGATTGCTTTTGGATATCCTCTTAGGGTTTTTGACTTTTTAAGAGATTTTTCATAGTATATGCAAATGTATGTCTTTGACTGATTCAGTACTGCCAAAGTGAATTGCTGTCTTTAAATTATCAACAAAAATTCCCTTCCCAGCGTGAAACCTGGTCAAGTCCCCAATTCACTAGTGAAAAACTCAGGGGCTCCTGCTAACATATGCAATGTGTCAGACTGAGGATTTTTCTGAAAGCCAGAGAACATTCAAATGTCATTTTCAAAATTTCCTTTTTGAATTTTAAAATATAATAGGTAATCAATTTGTTCTGTTGGAATCTGTCACCCTTTTAATCATTCCTTGAGTGCTACAGAATTGCTCAAAAATAAGATTATCTATTTTGATCTCGGTGGTTATTCAACTATATAACAGTAACCTTAAAAATTTGAACTTCTTTTATTATATTTAATTTATACTTCTTCTTTATTTTATTTGTTTATTTAGTTAAAAGCTATGATGTGTTTTTTTCTGGAATTTTCCTTTTAATATTTTCAGAGTGGTGGTAAAAGTTTTTATCCGTATTTTTCTTTACTCAAAAGGAAGAATTTGCCCTGGCCATTGGCTCACTGATTGGAGTGTCAGCATTCACACCCAAGGGTCATGGGTTCAATTCTGGGTCAAGGGCCTGTACCTGGGTTGCAGGTTCGATCCCTGGCCTTAGGTTAGGGAGCTTGGAGGAGGCAACTAATTGATGTGTCTCTTTCATATAGATGTCTTTTTTTTTTTTCCTTCTCTCTCTCCTTCCTTTGCTCCCTCCCTCCCTCTTTTCCACTCTCTCTTAAAATCAATCAATCAATCAATCCATCACTGGGGAGGATTAACAGAAAAAAAAGGAAGAGTTTGGACAGTATTTGTATTTTAACTAACCTAACAAACAGACTGAAGCTAGGTGGCCCAGGCTGGCTCTGGGGGCTCCATGCAAAGCAGCAGGACCAAAGAAATTGGCTATAAAATCCAAGGAGCTTCAGAGATAGCTCTGATGTGAGACAAAGGTGAGTGTTCATGAAAAGAGAGCCTGGAAGGACACCTGGGCCCAGCCTCGAGCATAGCGAGCAGCTGGGAGCAGGTGTCCATGCCTCCTGGATTGTGAAGAGGGAGCTATACCTATCCCTTACCTATGACAATAACAGTAATGTAGTCATGACACTTGTACTGAGCTTACTGTTCTAATTCTCACAAAAGCCTAGGGAGTAAGTTCTATTATTATCCCCATCTTGCAGATAATGAAATTAACACCATGCCCAAGGGCTCATATCTCATAATAGCCAGCACTGCACCAAGGTCTGAGGCCAGTGCAGCCAGGTGCTAAGTCTGCCCTGAGACTTCCTCAGTGGTCACAGATCTTGAGGTGTCATCGACTGGCTGCATGGGAGTCGGGCCCTCAGCAAACTGCCCCATGTGTCCATGGAGACTGTTGTGTGGGCCCCGAGCTGAGTCTGTCCTTGGGGGCTATGGGTGCCCCAACAAACAACTGGAGGGTAATGGCAAGGAGCGGGGGGAGTCGCCAACTCTGGCTTTGCCCATCAGAGTCAGTCAGTCTCATAGCTGAATGCTGGCTCATCCTCTCCTCACCTGGGCAGTTCTCCTGGCCTCTGGGGCCATGGAGGGGTGATGGTGGTGGTGCTGGTGGTTAGGAGCTTGCAGAACCGCCTTCGCGATGGCACATCTCAGGTGGAGCATGCGCACCGAGGCTTCTTCCCTGATGGAACCATTTGCCTCCATCATCAAAGCAGATACTTCATGCCGCCCAGAAAAGAGCAGAGAGTCTGGGGAAAAGCAGTTGGGTCTCCTAGAGTCTGGACGAGACTAGTGGGACTGTAACAAGCAGGAAGGGGCCTTTCACTGCGGGCTCACAAGTTCCACGGGGCTACTTTGCCCTCCACATGAGGTGGTCATGCCAGGTGGTGCAGTGGTTGGAAAAGGCAGCCACCAGGTGGGCACTGGGCAGTGGCCCAGGGAAGCGCACCCAACAATCAGTCCCATCCTACAGGAAGATCATACCACCTCTTTAAATACTCACCTATTTAAGTTTTCTCAGATTTTTCAATCTCACACTCAAAACATTTTCTCTTTTATCCCTATATAATTCTTGGATTTAAAAGATTTGTGATTGTTATGGACTAAAAACCCTTTGTTTCATCTCTGCAATTTTTATACATGATCTCTTAATTACTCAAAGATTGATATCATGTAGTATGTTTTCTTTTATTGCCCGTTAGCATACTCTAAGTATTCAATACACTTTTTGTTTGCCAATTGATTTCTTGAATGGGTACCAAGGATCATTTCTATTGGCATTGTTAAATGATTGTGTAATAAACAATATATAGGGAGTCTTAGTTGCATAGCTAGAAACTAATTTCTAAAGCTGGGATATGAGGAGAAAATTGTAGTAGACAAAACTACCTTGGGAATTCTTCCTTAGGCAGCTGCCATATTGGAGACTGAAGGATACTATTTCCTTAACAGAGGTTCTCAACCTGTGGGTCACGACCTCTTTGGTGTCTAAGACCATCCTGCATATCAGATATTTACATTGCGATTCATAACAATAGCAACATTACGGTTATGAAGTAGCAACGAAAATAATGTGATGGTTGGGTTACAACATGAGGAACTGTATTTAAAGGGCCAGAAGGTTGAGAACCACTGCCTCAGTAAGTCCAAAACCAGCAAGGTTTTCCGCCAGTACTGGAAAAGAGAATTATTTTTACTTTTTGCTTGAACACACGTGAAGTAGTTGGCTTGAATATAGGTTTCCTATTGTAGAAAATAATGTTTGTCTGAGTCACCCTCTAGCTGGAAACTGTGTCATAAATGAAGGCGTGAGGACTGGGATCAGCTAAATAAAGAATGGCTTCATGTCTCTCATTTCATGTGCATTCTGTGGTAATAGCTGACAGACCTGCTTTGATGCATAAACTGATTCTTCCCATTTATTTACTTATCTTTATGGCCAACTTACATGTAGCTGTGATCATGTTACTTATATGTACATTATAATGTAACTCCATTGTGCAAGTTCTCTCTTGTTCCAGAAAAAACTCCATGCCACATTTTGCAGATGTGTTCAGTGCGTGAACCTGGGTTGTAAATGCAGTCTCGGGGCTCTTAGTTGATGTTGCACCTACTCTGCATTCTTTTGTCTTCATTATGACTAATTTCACGTGTTGGTCAAGCTACCTTCGATGTATAATACTTCATTGGAAAGTATGTCACTCTCTTAAATTCCAGTATTGTCAAGAGTGTGCAGTTCAGAGAGATGGATATCTGCCAGGTCCAAAATTTTTTTTTCCCATAAAATGTCTCACTAATCTCAAGGAGTCTTGTAGACTTTTCTTGTTGTTCTGCAAGATAAACAACAAAACAGGTATGTGCTCAAACTCCTAGCTTCATGGTGAACTTTCCAATGTTGCTGTTACTGTTTGCCTTAATTCTCACAAGAACCTGTCATCCTAAAAGTTTGAAAAAGGCTCAGGGGTAGAGGGGTCATACATGCTTCCTAGAAGATCCCTTAACATTAGGCAAGAGATTTCAGGTGTTGGATTTGCAGGACTTTATGGCAGTTTCTACCTTGGAAATTATCTCCACTAATTTAGGGTTGGCTAAACATAAGAGGACATAGACAATAGTCTCAGAACAAACTATTCAGTACTTAAAAAAAAGGATTTTTAAAATCGAACGTATTTTAAATAAGTTAAAATTTATCTGCAGCTTCTTATCTTCGCATAGTGATTGCATGTAGAACACATACACTTTTGTACAGACACTTTTAACAATGGCATGCACATTCTTTCATAAACTTTAATGTTAGGTAGGTGGACTGTATAAAAGATGCCAATTACTTTCTAACTGACAGTCGTAACATCTTAAAGTAGTTCTATAATCTTTGCTTGATCTTCTCTACTTTTAAGCTCTTACTTTTTCTGAACATGTATATTGGACCTAGAGAAACAGAACACGCCTATTTTCCTTCTAGTATATGAGAGTGCCGTGTTTGAAAATATCATCTGTATGTGCTTTACTTTTATATCAACCATACGTGCTTTTATAAGTATTTGAAAAGAAAATATTTTAAAGATTTGAAATAGAGAGAAGGGAATATATGTGAGTTTCAGCAGCCCCAGGGTAACAGTATCTCACCCCCTAATGATTCAGATGGAGTTTATGTGTCTATTTATACTGTCATTTAGGTGGGGAGTAGGGGGGATAGAGAAAGAAAGTGTAAGGCATATTCCTAAATGCCAGTGATTTCTGGAAAAAAAGAAGGAAAGAAAAAAAGAACACCCTGAACATTATCCTTATTTAATTAGGAGCAATCGTTACATAATTATTCACATTAATTTGGTTTCCTACAACAGTCTTACAATCATTGTCACTTCCTCTTTTTCTTCCTCTTTGTTCTAAAAGAAAGGAGCAGTGTTATTTATTGCTTGAAAGGGAGATGGTGAAGGTTTATTTCCTGGTGAAATTTATATGAAAATATCCACATTTGATGTGACTCCTGAGATTACATCGTGTCTGATTGTTCTACATGATTGTGTACCTTTCTGTAATTATTCCACACTTAGGTAAGTTACAGTGTCTTTAAAGAAGCCGGTGAATTTGAACTCAGATCTCTCTCATAAATGTAGGATTTAGATCATCAGAGTCTAGTTTCTGACTTGGAGGGAATACTTGAAGCACCTAAGGGAGCACTCTGTGACAATATAAGACTAAAATTGTTACAGTGTCAGCACGGCTAGGGAAGCCAGAACTATTATAAATGAGCAAAGGGTGGTATGAATGGCTGAAATACAACTAAATCAACATACCAATGAGGTGCTTTTTTACCCATATTACTTATCCACACAGTTTCCTTAGAAAATTAGCTTTCTAAGAGATGGTAAAGGAAATAAAACAGTTGTCTTTATTTCTAGATGTCTTTTTAAAAAATATGTTTTTATTGATTTCAGAGAGGAAAGGAGAGGGAGAGAAACATCAATGAGAATCATTGATTGGCTGCCGCCTGCACGCCCCCTGCTGGCGATTGAGCCCACAACCTGGGCATGTCAAACCATGATCTCCTGGTTCATAGGTCAATGCTCAACCACAGCCATGCTGGCTGGGCTATTTCTATATATTTTGATAAAATCCAGAAAATAATCACACTAACATGTACATAAATTACTTTTTCCCCATAATCACAAAACTGAAAGGGCAGATGAGTCTGTACAGATTCTCAGAGGTCGTGTGTGTGTGTGTGTGTGTGTGTGTGTGTAAAAGTGAGATACCTAAAGGGTAAAAGGAACAAAAGAAAAGTTGGGGAAATTATTTGAAAATGTATTAGTTCTTACAATGTAGGGGCAAGAATAAATTAAAGCAGATGCACATTGGAAAGTTTCCTTTCTACTTTTACCCACACATCCATTTCTTTGCCTTTTGCAATTAAATAGAAAAAAAAGGAGAAAACTATTTCCAGGTGTCTTCACTCAGTCTCACAGTTTCAGAAATAGCGATACCCGACTTTACTATTGACAGGGGACAGAGAAAGAGACCATCACCTCTTCTGATCCTCTGCTACAAATATAGCTACAAAATGATATAAAATAGTTCTTTTGAGTTCCAGATTTGTGACTAGAAAAAATTGGGTATTTCTTTCTTTTTCTCTTTGCTTGAAAATCAAGTCCACCCTGTCTCGACCACATAAATAGAACAATTTTCCTCTGTGAACTGCTTGATGAGGCTGTGGCCAGATTCATATAAATGTCATAAAAGCAGAGCACAGAATGGATTATTTTATGATTAAGATCTGTATGGATCTTTGTATGAATGCAACGTGCTTTGGCAGGGCTCTGCTGCACGCACACTGGTTTTAGTGTGTGTGGTGGAAAAAATGGCCTGCCGCACTGTCACTTTAATATCTTTCTGAAAAGGAACAAAAATCACTGGGTTCCACCAAAGGTTACAGCCATCGTACAGAGGTTTGGTCTGCTAACCAGTACAGCGTGCGTTCTATTTCTCATTGTGATACTAACGAGGGTAAGATTCCATAAATTGCCACAATACTTCTTAGCACTCTGTCATTAAATGACACGTTGACATATAATTGTAATTGCAAGGTGAAACTTTCCTGTTCTCTAATTTACGTACTGAGATTTCATTTTCTTTCCATACCTTTGATTGTTTCAATGAACCGAAATACTTCTCTCTTCAGTTCAGGTATTTTTTTTTTTTTTTGGAGAGGGGGGGAGGGAGAGGCTTCCTTCAGATTTATTTTTTTTGAAACATCAGACAAGCTGCAATCAGCACCTGGATGGCAAGACGGTCCTTTAATAAAGAATTGTGGTTTAGGAATTTCAACTAAAGGATTAATGCATTAAAGTGAATAATAGCATCCAGGCAGTAGCAAAGATGATGATCAGAGATGGTGAAAGCGAGATTATTGATCATCTGGCTCTATCAGTCACAAACAGGGAGGAGGAAAACAAAAGAGAGGGAAAGGAGATTAAAGAAACAAAATATAGTGTAGTAATGCCAGTTGATTCTGTTGCTAATTATAAATCCTTGGCAAGATGCCTCTGGTTATACAGTAACACTCCACTTCTCTGGTGGTCAGATTTCCAGCAATCTTTACCACTCACAACCTCACCGAGATCCCAGAATTGTACCTTTCAAAGGTTTGACTATGTAAGAGCAACTTTCTTTGCTGAAGATGTGCAGCTTTCTCCTGGAAAATGTATTGAATTAATTTCATGTATACATTTTAGATGGCTTACGTAACATACTTGGTTGTCTGGGTTTATTTAAGCTACTTGAAGTTATTCCTCAAGTTATAAGGAGGGTGGTGATACTGGGGGGGGGCGGGGGGGAGGAAGATGTGCTATTTAGCAGACCAAGAAATAATGCACATGAATAGCCATTGTCTGCTAGACAACAGTAAGTACTTGGAGAAACCACTGAATTGCCTTGATTTATAAGAGGAAGAGAGAACCCTTTGCTGTGGAACCCCAGGCAGTCTTCATGGAGAGAGGACATTGGTATTGGGCCTAGTGGGATATGTAGGATTGACAAGCTAGGAGCTGGAAGATGGACGTTCGGGAAGACGTGGAGTATTAAGAGGAAGTCAGGAAAATCTGGAGTCATTAATGAAGTGCTGAGACCAGCTCAATTTAGTTGAAAGATAAGGTGACTCTATGAGAGTTGTAGAAACTGAGGTTAAAATGACAAGCAAGGACCAGGGTATGGAGGTTTTTAAGCGTCAAACTAATGCATTGTGAATAACAGCATCCGGGCAGCAGCAAAGATGATGGTGAAAGAGATTACTGAACATCTGGCTCTATCAGTCACAAACAGTGAGGACTGAAGCAAAAGAAAGTTCATTGTAGGTGACTGGGGGCTACTTAAAGTGTTCAATCAGGAGTGAGACAATAGCAGAGTTGTGCTGTAGAAGGTCGGGGGGTCAAAGAAGGTACCCAGACTTCTGGCTTGTTTGACTCTATAAGAGGTGGTCTTATTACCAACAAGGGGACACAACAGGACAAGCATACTGGGGGAGTGGCGACAGTAGCATACTTTGTATGGGAAATGTAGTGTTAAGTTTAGGAGCATCTGCAGATGGCTAGACTGCTGTGGGAAGGGAAGTCACAAGGCAGGAAAGCTGGAGAGAGATTTGAAGTCAACTAAGCAGAGGAAAAGGCAATTCAAATGAAAGGTTATTATTCAGTGATGCAGTGGGGTTATTAAGGAACGGGGGTAAAGAATGAGGACTAAGCCAGATCTTAGAATCCACATTAATGGGAGAACAGTAGTGGAGGAGTCTGAACAATGCGAAGGACTCATAGACTGCAGCACTGTGGACAGTGGCAAATAAAGGGCTAAGAGGAAGTGGAAAAAGAACTGACACACTGACTATCAGTGATAATCCAGGCCTGGACATACTCCATATTATTTAATCTTCTCAGGTGTTAGATGTATATTCTTAGAAGAAATTGATGTTCAGAGAGGTTAGGTAATGCGCCCAAAGTTTCACAGCTGGCAAACATCTGAGCTGCAATTTGCGCTTAGGTCTGTTCAGCTCCAAAGTCCATGCTTCTGCACTATTCAATGATGCCAAAATGTTGAAGCATGTAGGAGAAGGGAAAGGGCCATTTGATTTATTGACCTTTAGTGGAGTTGGAGAGCAGACGCCATATTTTAAAAGGCTAAGAAACTTGTGGATGATGGATTCAATTGAGTTGATGTACTATTTATTAGGCATCTGCTATGTAATGAGGAACTGTTCTAGCTGCTGCAGATACAAAGGTCAACAGGACCTCATTTTTGCTCTCAAGGAGCTTGGGGTCTGGAAGGAGCAAAACACATATCTACATTATTTTAATACAATACAGCATCCGTTTTGAGAACACCATTTATCCTTTCAAAAAAGTACAATGAAAGTTTAACAAAAAGCAAAATGAAGGTTTTTTTTTTTTTCCTCTGTAAGATAATGTACCTGTGAAAATGGATGTAGAGTAACTAGAGGACCCAGTAGTGAAGAAGTTATTGAAGATGTTAAAACAAGAGCAGATAAGAAGTGGGTGGCTCATCGAATGGGTGGGTGTAGCAGTCTTGAGGAAAAAAAAAAAGGAATATCTGATATTACCCATAGATATATTTAACAGATGCCCGTTACTATCTTATGCATACTTTATGGGAAAAAAAAAAACTAGGCAGGGGAACATTAACCTAATATTTGGTGTGTGATTAATATTACTTGCTAGGCAGTCTGCCCTATCACCTCTAGCCACCGTTGGCTCTCCATTTGTGGAGGAAATAATCCAAGAACAAGGTAGAGAAAGTCTTTTTCATGTATTTGCACCCAGGGAATGGAAACTGAAAGCTACAATTGGGCAGATAGAAGAGTCTGAAGACGATAATGTAATTTTCAAATTCTGACTTATTTTCAAACAAACAGATTCATAAGTTGTATAAGAAAAAGTTCATTTTTGTTTAGTCACAACTGTTCTAATTTTAAGGGGTAAATAATTTAAGTACATTTTAATACTGTCATTAGAGACTACAAGAGCTGTGTTCCCCCAAAAAAGCACCTGTGTTCCTCTTCAGACTTGTGAGAGAAAAAGCAAACTTTTGTGTTCTACTAAAATAACTTTGGCAAACTGATATGTCATCTCATTGTTTAAGGGTTGCCGAAGTAATCAGAAATCTTGTCTTCATAGTATTTTCTATAACTGTTCTTCCTAAATTGTGTTGTACTTTCCTCTATTTACCTATATAATTGCAGTTTTTAAAATAAGATTCAGGTTATGGTCTGTCATGTTCCAGTCTATCTATCTATCTCTTTCCCTCCCCCTCTCCTCATTTTTATTATTTTTTATGCATAACCATTTCATATTAGCATCTCTGATTCTGAAGCTATTCAAGAATGAGTTTTTTCTAGAGCAATAAATGCTGTTAGGTGCTTAAAATGGAAAGATAGGCATACAACTCATTAATACTCCAGTACTATTAGAAAGGCACCTAAAAAAAATGACTTGTGTTTGCTAATTTGTGACACATCCAATATTAAACAAATAGTTTCTGCTTCTCATTGTAGTTTTTATTAGTTCGATTCTAACAACATTGTAAAAAGTTTATTTTAAATCACACAATGATAGTGATGTGATCAATACCAATAAACACAGGTTTGTCAACTTAGTAGAAATGATAATGACTTTATTAAGTACTCCGTTAAAGAGAGTAACCTTTGACTGGATGAGTCTAGTTTAGTTGTTCAACTTGTATTAGCAGTACTAGGACTCCAGGACCAGAGATTCACGTGTGGAATTGAGATAAAGCATCCATAATCTGTAACAATGTCTTTATTAATCCACTATTTTTTGAAGAGTATAATGTTTGCTCATTAATGTCATCATCTCTCTTTACCACTTACAGCATGTTAGCAAAATCAACCAATATCATATAAAATTGCTTCTGGAAATATGGGAAAAAAGAGATTAAGAGTCCAACACTGATTTTTAAAAGCAACAATAACAGTGAATTCCAAAAATTGTAATGACATTTTTTTATTTTTGAAAAATGTATACTTTATAACCTTTTCTATTTCAAACACTGATAGGTTAGATGATCCCCTCCACCCAGCCAAAAATGACCCATAGCCCACAAGTTATATATTTTGAAACTCACATAATGCTATTGGCCTTTTTTACTGACTCATACTACAACTGTGGTCCATTCACATTTACTAGCATATCCTGGTCTTATAATGCTATTATATAACTCAAGTGCTATAATAATCTGCAAGTTTTTACCAAATAGTAGTTGTCTTTTCTTCATTCCTTTCTTCTTGCTTTCAGTGTTGCTTATCTAAATTGGAGATATTTTCCTCTTCAATTTTCCAGTTATCTTCATAGTCTTCTCAAATTACCTCCTTTTTACTTAATTTTTTTTCTATTTCCTTTACCTATTTGCTCATGTTTCTTAATGCAATTTTATTTATTTATAACACTATAATAATGGCATATATCATATTAAGTGAGGCAATTTTCAAGGTGTGGATTCAAGAGACTAGTCATTAAAAAAAACCCACACACTTACTATTGTGTTGTTTGCTGGTGACATTTTCCTTACTCCTATTGCTTATAAATATATATTGTCAGATGAAGGCAAATTTCTTTTTATTTTTTTAAATTCTCACCTGAGTATGTTTACTGATTTTAGAGAGAGAAAGGGAGAGAGATATATGTGAGAGAGAACTATCCATCGGTTGCTTCCCTTAAGCCCTGTCTGGGATGGATCCCACAACCTAGGTATATGCCCTGACGGGAAATGGAACCTGTAACCTTTCGTTGTATGGGACAATGCTCCAACCAACTGTGCCACACTGCCATGGGAGCGAATATCTTAAAATAATGTGTCTCTTTTCAGATTGGAACTCTTAAGAAATATGTTAGGGCCATGCTAAGAGGCTTTCAAGATGGACTGTAGTGGAGGTATCAGATTAAAGCCCAAGGGCATAGCCACATCATTATGACAATAGTTTAATTTGTTAAGAAGCCCAAGGACCAACAAGTGAGAATGTAATTTTCCATCAAGACTGCCAGCTGTTTTTAAATGTTTGGAGACTGAGATGAAGACCACAAGAATCAGTGGCAGATTGTCAAGGCAATGATGCAGAAGCCTACCATTACCATTACGAGCCACAAGAGGTACCATTCTGTTTCCTGGGATGATGAAATCCTAGTTGAGCTCATTGAAAGCAGGGTATAATTAGTTTCTAGAACTCAAAACTTTTTTTAAGGCAAAGAATTATATGAATATATAGCAAATGAAACAGTGTCTATATTTGCGAGAGAAAACTGGGATAAAAAATCACTTGCACAGTTTGCTTGCTGGCTCAAACATTCTTAATTAGATTTGTGGGTTATATAGTAGAATTGTTACAGGGGCATACTGTGAAAAAGAAATTTAGTGATGAAAGTTTTGCTCCAGAAGGTTTTACTTTGGAATGAAATGTACTAGTAGATATGTGGTTTTCTATTGGCAAAATTTAACAAAGCAGAAACATCTATCAGAATTCTTGTTTTAAACTCTACCTCCATTCCAGGCAATCCTATCTAATAAAAGACAAACATGGTAATTGGCATATGACCACTACCCTTCCCATTGGCTAATCAGCGAGATATGCAAATTAACTCCCAGTCAAGATGGCTGCCGGCAGCCAGGCAGCTTGAAACTAACATGAGGCTTGCTTGCTTCAGTGAGGGAGGAAACCAACTTTCCCCGCCTGCTTTGCCAGCCTCTGAGCCGGCAGTTTAAGAAACATTGTAACAAATATAGAAGCTAAACAAAACCCCAGAAACCTGTTTTCAGCGAGCCTGGGATCTCAGGGCTGGAGTTATACAGTGTTTCAATTATAGAACCGAAACAAACCAGATACCTTCTTTCAGCAGCAGAAGCCTCAGAGCTGGAGCCAGAGCTAAAGCTGGCCCGGAATTAAAAAAAAAAAAAAAGGAAAAAAAGGAGCAGTTGGGAGCTTCAGTTGGCCTGAAAACAGCCCTCAGCCCCTCACCCAGACTGGCCAAGCACCCCAGTGGGGACCCCCACCCTGAAGGGTGTGTGACCAGCTGCAAACAGCCATCATCCCCTCACCCAGGCTGGCTAGGCACCCCAGTGGGGACCCCCACCCTGATCCAGGACACCCTTCAGGGCAAACCAGCCAGCCCCACCCATGCACCAGGCCTCTATCCTATATAGTAAAAGGGTAATATGCCTCCCAGCACCGGGATCAGCGTGACAGGGGGCAGCGCCCAAACCCCCTGATCGCCCTGTGGCTCTGTGTGTGACAGGGGGCGGGGCCACAACCTCCCTATCCCCCCTACTCTGTTCGTGACAGGGGAAGGTGCCTCAACCCCCTGATCAGCCCTGCTCTGTGCCTGATGGGGGGAGCTCCCCAACCCCCTGATTGCCCTGCGGCTCTGTGTGTGACAGGGTGCAGCGCCTCAACCCCCTGATCAGCCCTGCTCTGTGTGTGACGGGGTAGAGTCATAACCTTCCCATCGGCCCTGCCCTGAGTGTGACAGGGTGCGGCGCCCCAACCCCCTGATCGGCCCTGTTCTGTGGATGATAGAGGGCAGCGCCCCAACCCCCTGATCCGCCCTGCCCTGAGTGTGACAGGGGGCGGTGCCCCAACTCCCCTATCGGCCCTGCTCTGAGCCCGACCAGGGGCTGCACCTAGGGATTGGGCCTGCCCTCTTCCACCCAGGAGCAGGCCTAAACCAGCAGGTCGTTATCTCCCGAGGGGTCCCAGACTGCAAGAGGGCACAGGCAGGGCTGAGGGACCCCCCTCCCCCCAAGTGCACAAATTTTTGTGCACCGGGCCTCTAGTCTTAAATATTATAACAACAATCTGAAACTTGGATTATATGAAAATCTGTGTAATGGCTATGCTAAATTCTGGAAGAGAGAGATTATCACTTTTATTCATCTTTTAGTATCTTTGAGTGAATTAGTCCTTTTTTATTAAATAACAAAACTCTTACTTTCAAAATGACAAATAGAACTGTGGCTTACAGTGGATGGCTATTAAAATAACCCCTGCCTGAGCAACAGAATTATACATATTTCTTCCTAACTTATGCTCCTAAGATAGTATTTCTACTGGAAGATTCAGTGTGTGGTTCCTACATAGAACCCAAGGCAGTACAGTAAGTCCTCCCTTAAGTTGTTGAAAGTTTCTTGAAAACTGGGGCTGTGAGCAAAATGATGCATAATGAAACCAATTTAACTGCAGGCTAATTGATATAAACAAATTGTAATTCCTTTGGCATATTTCCAGTCACAAAAACTTTACTAAACTTCCACATAAAGACCTAAAATACTTCTGCAATTAAACTTTGAAGTATATGTGAGCTATGCATACATTTAATAAAGATGAACAAAAACAAGTAAGCTTATTATTTGCCAATATGCTTATTCCAGTTCAGGGTCATGGGTGGCCAGAATCTGTGCTTGTCCAGGCCACTCGGGGTACAAGGCAGGATCCACGCTGGACAAAACACACTTCCATTGTGGGGCCCACTCACACACACACACATTTTCTCAAACTGGGCCAGTGCAGACACATCAATTCATCTCATGTGCACATCTTTGGGGCGTGGAAGGAAACTGGGGAATCCGGCGAAAACCTATGCAGGCGTGGGGAGAATGTGCAAAATCCACAGGCACAGGGGTCCCATCCCAGAATCAATTTTTTCTTCTCAGAAACATTATAACAAAACGATCTTGAATGAAGTGACGTTATTTGAGGACCTGCTGTAGTTAGGAGTGTAGGTTTGGAGTTGGACAGAAATGGGTTCAAATACTAGCTCTTATATGTACCAATAGTGTGACCTTAGTAAAAAGTCTAGAGTCATTTTTGTCCCGTAAAATATGAATAACATTATTTAATACTCTAGAGTTGTTCAGAGACTTACATATGATAATGTCTACACATTTCTTAACACACTACTTAACATTTAGTAAGGATTCAAGAAATAATTATTACAATTAGAAATGTTGTTAGGTCTTCAATTTATTCTGGTTTCCTGTGGTTCACACCAAGTTCCTTTCTTCCTTCCTCCCTCCCTTCCTTCCTTCCTTCCTTCCTTCCTTCCTTCCTTCCTTCCTTCCTTCCTTCCTTCCTCCCTCTTTCTTTCTTTCTTTCTTTCTTTCTTTCTTTCTTTCTTTCTTTCTTTCTTTCTTTCTTTCTTCTTTCTTTCTTTCTTTCTTTCTTTCTTTCTTTCTCACAGATTTACTATTTAATGAGGTCAAGAAAATCTGGGATACTTCTATTTGAAGTGCCTGGTTTAATTTACAACGAAGGAATAGACATATCAGGCCTAAGACAGTTCTCATTGTGCAACATTGTGTAATGTTAGACAACCCTCCATTTGTGGATATTGTATGTAGTGATGTTTTCCCCAAAATATAGCCCTACTTTAGATTTTTTTCAATGAGCTCTGTGTTGTCAGGGTTTACTGTATCTTGGTGATCAGGGTTTAGGATATTTTGGGAAGCATTTTGCACAGGGCAGGAAGACACACTGGTCTAAGATGGCATTGGTTTAAGTGAAGAGTTTGATGTT
This sequence comes from Myotis nattereri, assembly GCF_964212035.1. Taxonomy (NCBI): domain Eukaryota; kingdom Metazoa; phylum Chordata; class Mammalia; order Chiroptera; family Vespertilionidae; genus Myotis; species Myotis nattereri. Next base: position 67,874,411 of record NC_138082.1, on the reverse strand, counting down.
CTCACTGGGGACACACAGGATCATCGTGTGCAAACATCCTCTATAATAGATGATATAACTGAGGTTCAGAGGAGTAAAATAACTTGATAAAATGGCTGGAGTGGAATTGGAATCCAGGACTCTTGACTTGTGGTCCTCAGTACTCTGCTTCTCCTTACAGTTCTTCCTGAGGACTGTCTGAAACATCTATTTAAATGTGCCTAACAAAATTCCTTATATTGAATGCTATTTCCAAAAGATACATGGTACATATGCTAATCCCGTTTGGGGCACTTGAGATAATATTCAGTTATTAGAAATCAGTGTTTGACTCTATAAATTCCTATCAAAAGGGGGCTTCATTATGCTTAGTAATAAAAGGGCTTCTTTCACAGCGTTGATGCTACTGAGTTATTCCTGACTTATTTTTTTCTCATTTAAGCTCCTGTTTTAAATCATTCTTGGTTACCCAGTTCTTAGGGAATGCTAAATGTCTTAAGGGTGCCATCAAGCACCATCCATCAATACAGCTGGAGGAGGACCAACACCCCAACTTACTGTGAAAATTGCCATGACATCACTTTACCAGGCTCTATCTCCCCAGGATGCAGAGTGAACTTCAGTTTCGATTGCTGTCTGTTTAGTACCTAAAATGAATGAACACAAATGTCTAGAGTTGAAAAGCAATGGAAAAAAATACTTAAGTAGTCTACTATTGAAAACAAGAGGCTATAATTAAGGTGGATACACATTTCTGGGACTTTACTTCATGTTAACATTCTATAAAAAAGATAGGGTCAAATGAGTGGAAAATATAAGTCCGTGAGTAAAACCATGCTATCAAAATCACACTGATTATTTACGTTGGATTGATATATTGATGCTATATTTTAGTCATTTATTGGAGGCATGAATTTTAGTGATTTACAAGGTTATCAGCAATTATATGATAATAGAAGGGAAAATTACTTAAGATAGTAGAAAATGAGAAATATTTTTAGTCTTATTGTTAATCATTTTTTAATTTTTTTGTATTTTGTAGAGTAGGTTTGCATAATTTTACATTAGTTGTGCTATTTAGAATGTGCTTCCAGTTCTATGAAATTTTCATGACACACTGTATTCTATAATAATGTGTCTACCACTTCATGACCAAAAAAAAAAAAAAAAAATCCACATTAAAGCTCATAAATCACATAAGAAACCGTGTAAGCAGTTTCACAGTGGCTAAAGCATTATTCATAATACTAAAAATTGTGAATTGAGGTTCTTCAAGATCTTTCCTCTTCCAGGAAAAATCATGTCATACATTGTGATCAGTATTTCAAATGCTAATTCTGTTAGAATAATCTTCATAAAAATCTAACAAGGTACGCCTTATGCCCATTTTATAGGAAAAGAAAATTGAGGCATGGAAAAGTTAAGCAAGTCAGAAACAACCCTAACCAGTCTGATGCCCAAACCTGTTCTTAATCAATGCACTGAATCATTGATGTTATAGATGCCAAACCTTAACTCCTCTGCATTTAAAAATCATCCTATATGTGGAATCTAATGAACAAAATAAACTGATGAACAAAATAGATCCAGAGATACAGAACCATGAACAGACTGATGAATTTCAGAAGGAAGGTAGGGGTAAGGGTTATGGGACAGAAGAGATTAACTGGGGATTTATATGCATACTAGTGGCCCGGTGCTAGAAATTCATGCATGTGGGAGGAGGGGTAGTTTCCCTCAGTCCAGCCTGCACCCTCTCGAAAAGCCCTTGCCTCTCTCTCTCTCCTGGCCTCGCCAGCAGCCTAGGGAGGCTGCTGATCAGCCCCGCCCATCTCTCTGAGAGGTCAGCAGTTCAGCCTGCTCGCCAGTCCCCACCCACCCGAGCCTGCTGTGCACACAGCCTGGAGTTCGGTTGTCCTTTCCGTCATTTTGGACGTTACAGACTCTGGCTCTCTCTCTCTATATAGATATGCAGAGCCCACAGACACAGACAATAGTGTGGCAAAGGATTGGGAGGGGTGGGTGCAGGGAGGAGGGGGTCAATGGGGAAAAAAACCACACACACAAAAGAAAACCCCCACAGAGTTGACATTTGCAATACTTTCAACAATATAGATTTAAAAAAGTCCTCCTATCTCATAGGCTACCTTTATTCTCACCTCTATTAGCATTGTGGGTAAGCTTCTATTCTTCAATTAACAGGCTGATTTCTTGCCTTTGAATCTAGCTCTGACCTTACTGCTCCTAAGGGGCTCAGGAACCTTGGGTTAGAGCAGTGGTTCTCAACCTTGGCTGCACATTAGAATCACCTGGGAATCTTTTTAAAATTCTGATTTCTGGGCCTCATCCTCCAGAAATTCTGTTTCTTTGTTATGGAGTGGGGCCACAACATTAGTAACAAAGCATCAATTTCTAGAGGATGAGTCCCTGAAATCAGTATTTTAAAAAGATTCCCAGGTGATTCTAATGTGCAGCCAAGGTTGAGAACCACTAGGTTAGAGGTACCTGCAATTTATGTTGTTTTTTTTTGTTTGTTTGTCTAGTTGGATCAGATAGGGATATTGATCACTTTCCTGATCAGTTTGCACTTGGGGAGTCAGTAACATAAAGTGGCAAGAGCAGGTACATTAGATGAAGATCAAACTAAGTTCAAATCCTGAATTGGGTGCTTGGATCATCATCATTTCAGGCAAATGTTAGAGTCTATAAACTTTGCTTTTCCAGATTTTCTATAAAAATTTAGTGCAGGGATTTGTAACAATATAACCTGGAAATTAGTTTTCATTCTACCTATTGGTTTTAAGCAATTGTATAATTGTATTCTTATTACTGCTTGAAAATAAAATACCCTTTATTATTTAACATTTAATATTCACTCTGGCTCTAGATACATAATCTACTTTGTAGTGTGTTTGAACCAGGGACTTTGTTAGAGTTTCTGAGGATGTTAGAAATATAAGTACCTCTACAACCATGCCCTTTATGACAGAGCAATTTACTGTTCACAGACAGTTTAAGTGTTTGCCCACCATCTTTCCGCCTGCTCCCCATAAGTCAAGCAGTCCCATCTGACTACTTCTGGCCAAGGAAACGTGAGGGAAGTAATGTGTTTCGCTTTCAAGTAAAAAGTATTTATGAGCTGGTGTGTGGTCCTTAAGCTCACTCTTTCCCTGATGCAGCAACCAGAGGTTGAATGTTCATGTTGACAAAGTTATAAGATAAAAATAATCTAAATCCTTATGACATCTATGGGAAGCCACCAGAACTGTAAGGACATAACATGAGCAATTGCTAAATCTTTATGCATTATGCTGACATTCTGGGGTGTGTTTGTTATTGTAGCATAGTCTAAGCTAACCTGACTAATACATGCAGCCTCTGGAAGAATATTTTTATTTTCTTACATGGCAAGGATACAAGTAACTACAAAATATAAAGAGGAGTTGCAATAGATTACCTAAGTAATCTAAGTAGACAAAAATAATAAGAAAAGTCAGTTATCAGTAACAAACTCTGTGGTTCTCTATAGAGAGATGATTCTTTTTTATAACATTTTTAAAGCAAATGTTTTGTCATGCTGAATATTTCCCTGGAGTATTAAAGATTGATTGAGTCTAGCCCATGCTTGATATAAAACTCTTTAATAATAAAAGAAACCCCATCCAACTAATCATGTCAAACAAAGTCAGGATTCATATTTCTTATATTGTCAAAAATAAATATTTTGAAGCAAGAGTGGAAACTCAAGAGAACTGTCCACTATTAAAGATGGTCTATAAAGACAATTAAATTTACAAAAAAATATGATTTATGAGGGTTTCACAATTCAGTTATTTCACTTACCATAATAAAAAAAAATCAGGTCAATTACTCGGCAATCCAATCAACATCATAGCAATTTTCCTATAATTGGTTGGAAAACTCATGTAGCTAGTATGTCCAATAGGCCAGTTGCATGCTGGAATGCTTTAATTCCTCAGACTTCACTTACTTCTCTGCCAAATGATCTGTATTTGATAATGTAGATACACATAAATTTTGATTCCGTGTTCTGTATGATTTGATTTAGAATTTGTGGCTGATGAATAGATGACATTTAAAATATATATAGAATTCTTACTGATTATGTTAATTTGATGATGTTTTGGTTTTAATTGGAAAGGCCAAAAATGATATTTCACATTATTCTCTAATTTTGCATTTCTATGTCTAAAGGTTTAGTTGCTGTTTTGTTAGTGATGATGCGATAAATGATCAGGATGAAGGCAGAGTGGAGCACACAAGAGTGGCAGTTGGGCTAGAATCAAGAGTCCTGGGGTTTGCTCTTAGCTGTCATGCAAATGCATTTGCTACCTGAGTGTCCTTGGGCTGGCCATGCAACTGTCCTCCGATTTATTTTCCTCATCTCTAGCGTGAAGATCCTAATACCCTCCATACTTAAACTCATAGGTTCGGTGTAAGAATCAGACTAGCAAAAGCATGTGAAAAAGACTTAATGACATATAAATGTTCTATTTACATTTTTTTAAACTTGTGAACGATATATACACAAAAAACCATTTATTTGGCAAGTCAATTCCCTTGATTCTTTGTCTTCCAACTTGGAACACTAAGCTGTTTCCCAGTCTCTTCATGTAAACATTTCCTGACCTTTCACCCCATCCCCAAATCTTGGCCAAATGCTCCTCCTCTATGGTCCAGAAACCCATTGCATAATTGCATTATGGCACTTACCGCATTATACTGACAGGATGTGTCTCTGCTTGTCTCCTCCGCTGGACAGGAACTCCTTGAGAGCTGTGTCTAGTTTTTACTTTTGCATCTACCATTTCCAGCATAATACTTGGCACATTGTGCTCCTAAATGTTTACCAACTTATCATAAAACTTGGAAACGCATAGATAACTACTATATTTTTAAACAAATATTCTCATTTAAAAATATTATTCCACTTGGCTGGTTGACAGTTTACCGTAAATATGACTTTGCAATTTTTTTAATTGGAAACCTCTTAATTTCTTAATTAGCTTCATACAGTTTACGTTACATCTAGTAGAAAGCAATAAAGAGTGTTTTTTCCTGCTTCTGATATTACTAGAAATATTTTTTGCAAAACACGAAAATTCTTTGCAACGTTTTCCTTTTAAAGTTCTACTGAGCAGTTTATGGAATGGCAACTTGCCAGATGGTGATCCATTTTCTCAAAAACATCGTTTGAGACCACGCCAACCAGGCACACGGAGCTTATCTACTGCATCATAGTACAGTCACATAATTCGTGCAAAATTATGTTTGACATTAAATTATAAACCCTTAGCGTAATAATAAAAAAATAAATAACGCTAAAAGCAAATTAAAAATATGTTTTCACTGGAGCAGGTTCTTAGCCCCCTGGAAACTTGATCCCTGGTAGTCAGTCCATGGGCATGCTTCCATTTCTGCAGGGGTTTGAAGTTTCTCTCTGTGCAGAGAAAAATCCCTAATTCATGAAAGGAAAATTAGCTAATAAAATAATTTTTTCCTCCTGAACTGCTCTGTTGATGAAAACATGTCCACTGCAATCATAGAAATGAGGGACTTTTCAAATAAAGTAGTTCATGTTGCCATAAACAGAAGGATGGTAAGGCCATTGCTGTTTTTTGCCAAAAGAAAGAGTAGCCAGCTATATCCAGCTTTTTTTTCTTTCTTCCTTTTTCTTTTTTTTTCCCCTGCAGTATTCATATAAATAGTCTCTTCTGGGACTGGAGTAGCCCAAATGAGATCCCATCATAGGATTCTCTCTGAGTTCGTACATTGTGAAGCAAAAACAAGCAAACATCCAAAACAACCCCTTCCTGGTCAAAATATTAAAATGATGAAAAAATATTTCTATTTTATTACACTTGGTATTTCAACCTTTGCAACTCTTTTTATGTCTCAATAGGTTTTCTCAGTGTCAACACACCTGCTCTTTGTAGATTAAGATTTTGATGGTGTCTAAATGGTCATTCCTAGGTTCTGATATACAAATCCAAGACTTTACCTTCCGGTTAAAGCACAGTTCATTGCCATAGGGCTGCCCTGAAGCTGGGATTAAATTATTACATATGTTTCTCCCATGATAAACCACAATAACAACCATGCACTAACAAGGAGATTTATCTCCAACTTGTTTATTTATGAGGTTTAATTTTAATTGGTTTTCATATAAGTAGAATATTTATCCTTGCTTATTTGTAGTTAAAAATTAGTACTGTTGTTCTTGCAGTTAAAATATAATTTTGCATCTGTACAAATGTTTATGAAAGATAACTTGTATTCCTTTATAAAAACATCAAAAAGGGGTATGTTTTCTTTAACATAATGAGAACTAAAGCCCACAAATCAGACAGACTGCATCTGTGGGGAAGACACAAGACTGCATCTTACCCATGATAACATTTTAAAATGATTGTCAGGTCACCTGTAAAACTGTAATGCGTTCTGCTGCCAAATTCATTTTAGCACTGGGAATTAATTTTCCAGCGTGTTTTTGGAAGTAAGAGGTGAATTAATTATTGCGGGCACTATGATATCATTGGAAGTCTGAAGTTAGACGGTGATTCAGATGAACGTGGAACCTGTAATATAATTGGACTTGGTTTCTTTATCTTTCAAGGGCTCTTTTACATGACAACACAATGTTCACACTGCTCCAAGGGATACCTTTGGCACTTCTACAACTCTAATTTCTTTCCAGGCTTGCTAGTTCATTGTTGATTCTTGGAACCCAAGCAGGATAGAGGGGGATGGAGCCAAGCTTGGTGTCCATCTGCCTTTCTCAAGCAAGACCAGGTCTCCCGTTAGTTCAGGGAGCATTTACAAAACTTTTCCACAGAGACCAAGGAATTGTTCTTCTCAGTGAGAAAAGCAAACCTTGCTGTACATTTCAGTGGGATTTGTGACTCTGGAGAGGTCTGAGGTGCACTCCCACTCGGGGCGGTGGGGAGGAGGGGCGCTGGAAATCATTGCATACAGCCTCCTGCAGATGCACAGCCAGGGCCGCGATGCAGGGCACCATCGGACCAGGAGCAGAAGACAGTTTCAGGTGGTTTAAATCTCCCCAACAAGACAAGTTTGGAATGCTGTCAAGTAGTGCGTGTTTGCCCTTGATATTAGAGAGCCAAAAGGCTGTTTGAGCAGTGAAAATAAGTCCCAGGCCCAGAGGAAAGAATGAAACGATGACAGTAGCTTGAAGTGCAGCACAATCTGTCTCTACAAGCAGTTCCTTTTCTTTTTTTAAATCTTTATTGTTGAAGAATTACATATGTTCCCCCCCTTTTTCCCCATTGACCCCTTATAGCCTGCCCCTACCCTTCCCTCCACCCCCAGGCCTTCACCACCCTATTGTGCCCCAGGCCTTCACCAGCCTATTGTCTGTGCTCATGGGTAATGCATATATGCATACAAGTGCTATGGTTGATCTCTTCCCACCTACCCACCCGCCCACCCACAAGTTCCTTTTCCCCCGTTTTCGCTCAGTTTACCAACATATATTGCATTTGTCTTTGTCTTTCTTCTTGCCCTCTCTAATTCTTTCATTTTTTCAAGACAACTAGATTAGTAAGCATATCGTATTGACACTTATCTGATAATATTTGTTAAGAGGCTCACATTCTGTCAGAATTTTTTCCTCTTTTCCATATGAATGGCATAAAAGAAACTTTAGCTGGTAAGGCAGAGATCCTGTGCATATAAAAAGGTAGTAGCTTAAATAGCTCAGATGGTTTTTTCTAGGGCAGTTGGCTTCCTCAGCACCCAGTCTACTCGGTCAAAGGCTCCTTGGTTATGAGTTAGCGGCACTTGTATTTGGCCTTTGAGTTCCAGATTGAACATCTCTCCTCTGGCTGAGTTTTATTACCACATAATAAAATAAAATCCAAGGTCCTTAAACTCTTCTTAATGAGGACTACCAAAATATTTTTTAAAGTTATTCTGTGGCTCTCCCTTTCTCCTCTCCATATTTTAATGAGTTTTGGAGAAAAAAAATATAGGAAGAACACTCAGGCCATGTCTATATAACATCGATAGAGTGATGGGGACATAAACAGGCTAGATCAGCAGTCATTTTGTTTGTCAAATTGAAAGGAAACAACCAGGGTTTTGTTTCTTTCTTTCGTTTTTCTTCCTGCTGAAGTGATCAGATGAACTAGGTGTTGACCTCAGAATTAAGGCATTTATAGGTGGGTTCAGAAAGGAAACCAGGTCACTTACACACCACTTCCCTGAGCTGTCCTTTTATTTTCTTCTACCTTGACCATCTGTTTACTTTAAACTTGGATTGGGACCACAGTGTTCCCTGAAAGAAAACAACAAATGAAGAAACAAACCCCACATTGCCAATTCTAGTATTTCTGAAGGGAACCATTTTTCAGCATGTCACTACATTTATGGCTAGAACACCAGGTCTAGATCCTTTCTTTGCTGATACACTAAGTAAACTATTCTACTATATGTATAGACACATGTATGCTCAGTTGAAGAAGACTGTAAGCAGCGAGTTTGTTGTTATTTTTTTTAAATATCATACTTGACTACATGGCTATTCTGTTGTGGGCTTCCTCTCCACTATAAAAATAAAATAGATGACTAGGTTAATATCGTGGCTCAATCAGGTAAAACTACTTTAACTGCCTTATTGAATCAAGACGAAAACATTTTTAAATGACTCACTCTTGACTTTCTCAAAGAGAAGCAATATGGGCTCTTCAGGCATTCTGCAAGCAGTTATTTGAAGTTGCATTAATTTTTGTATCAGATAAAAAAAATTACACATATCTCCCCATACCAACAGACACAGCAGAGCTCACTGGCTATGTCTCTTGCGAGCATATGGTATTCATCATTAGCAGTAGCGGCAGCAGCCACCTCTTTTAGTTGACTGGTGGAAAATAGAGCCCCAACTCAAATCTCTGTCTGCTCGCCATAGCTTTTTCCAGTTAAATTGGTACCACAATCTGTATGGTTTCATCACTCCATTGGCAGTTTAATATAAACATCTGTTTCCAGTCTTTTATATCCTATCTGAGATTTATTCAGTCCCTCTGAGTTATCTGTCCTTTTCTCCTTCCCCATTTATTTCCCTTGACTTCTAAATTATGTTATATTTTCCAATATTTCTTTGGTCTTTTGCTCAGATGTGTGCATCATTAATGTATTTAATTATCTTTTTTTCTTTTCTTCTTCTGGAGCCTGAGCTGTTTGTTTATAATCTATTCCCTCCCGATGAAGCATGAAGGTCTTTACCCTCACAGTTCAATTTTCCTTGGAAATAAAGTCACACAATCCCAGATTTCAATGATGAAGGTGATTCTTTCATTGTGATTGGCATCAAAATCAAACTGGAGAATTTTACTCAAGCTAAGTGATTTTGTCTATTCTCCACCCATATTTTGCATTTACCACTGAAAAGCGCATGGATTTGAAGGGCTTGTTGCTCAGGATTCATATTATTATTTTTCCTCTTCTATTAGATTTGTAATGTTGGAGAGTAAGGGCATTTCCTGAGAGGTAATAATCTATGGTAGAAGCAGAAACCCTGAATCAAAGACAGTAGAGTCTTTTAATTCAACTATTGGTTAAATGTCAGGATATGTCCAGCCCAAGGTCATTATTATTAAGTCAAAAAAAGCTTTTATTTTCCTATCTCCTTTTTATTTTGGAAGCTGTTCATGAAGATCAATGTTGTGTAAGTCACGGACTGCAGGAAAATGGTGGGATTCTGTAAACAATTGGCAAGCAGAACTTTGTTCTTATTGTCCCATTAGGCTTAATATGAGGTGTTAAATTTAATGAAATGTGGTGAGTGAAGTGTTATTTTCCTATTGGTTACTGTAACAGTCATTAACAAGTAGGACACGACCAGTACTGGAAATAGAAGACTGTATCCATGACAACACAGAGTTCAGCTTTTCCATTTTCAGCAAATGGGACAGCAATTACTTAATATTTTCTTGATTTATTAATTTCCTTATAAGTGGGAGTAACAAGAAGACTCTTGAACGGGGCAGTTAGTCCAAATTAGCTAAAATTTTTAGCTCCATCACATATAATAATTTAGTCATTCACTCATTCCTATAAACATTTGTTGAGATTCTACTAGACCGTAGACATTAAGCATGCAGAAATGAGTGAAACATAGTTTTGGCCCACAAGTTGTTTATGGTCTAATTAATGCAGTGGTTCTCAAAGTAGGGTTTCTGGAGAAGCAGCATCAGCAGCACTGAGAACTTGTGAAAAATGCGAATTTTCTAGGCCCTTCCTAGACCTACTGAATCGTACACAGGGGGGTGCAGCCCAGTATTCTGTATTTTAACAAGCCCTTCATGTGCTTTTGGTATTCCTTAAAGTTTGAGAACCACCAGCTGTAAGGGGAAATTAAAAAGTTTTCAATTATGATACTTTGCTTTATATCTGAAATGATTACAAGAGGACACTTTAATTGAAGAAAGTCATAATTACATAGAACTTCAGAGGTTCCATAAATATTTGTCCCTTTTAGGTTTATGGCCAAGAAGGATAGGCCCTGGACTGATTTCACGTGACTGATTAAAATCCTAATGAAAGTTTTATGCTAAACACTGAACTCATTCTACCTCTCTCTCCTCAACCTATTAGTATCTCCTGTATTTATGGATGAATGGCATTGCTACTCAGACATTGTCCCACATAAAAGCAGAGGGTTTTTATCTCCCATATCCATCCCTACAGTTAATTCCTGCTTAGTACTCAAAATACTTTGCGCGGAGCACAGTATAGTCGCTAAATAAGCCCCACAGTTCTCAGTCCAGGATGTTCAGTTCCTACTTCTTTCATGATGCCAGAGAGATCTTTTAAAACAAAAAATCTTGAGCATGTTACTACCTTGTTTTGAATCATTTATTGATTCCCTATAACTTTTGGATAAAATTCAATTTCTTTTTGGCATGGTACATGAGACTCTAGTCTCAGGAACAACGATTCTCCATCCACATTATGCCTCTCATCACTACCACACGCACGTTTCTCTACAACAGTGATGGCGAACCTATGACACGCGTGTCAGAGGTGACACGCGAACTCATTTTTTTGGTTGATTTTTCTTTGTTATATGGCATTTAAATATATAAAATAAATATCAAAAATATAAGTCTTTGTTTTACTATGGTTGCGAATATCAAAAAATTTCTATATGTGACACGACTCCAGAGTTAAGTTAGGGTTTTTCAAAATGCTGACACGCTGAGCTCAAAAGGTTCGCCATCACTGCTCTACAATCACCATGAATAAATTACTTTTTGCTCTATTTGGGTCCTATTAAAAGCTGTCTGAGGCCAGGACTTGGTGGCAGGGAGTTTATTTTGGTAGTAGTTCTATAAGGAAGCAAGAATGAAGGAGCAGGAATTAGGAGATAGAGCATTTGTTTTTTCTTAATATATTTCTATTGATTTCAGAGAGGAAAGGGGAGGGATAAAGAGATAGAAACATCAATGATGGGAGAGAATCATTAACCAGCTGCCTCCTGCACAACCCACACTGGGGACTGAGCCTACAACCCTGGCATGTGCCCTGACTGGGAATCAAACCGTGACTTCCTCATTTATAGGTCCACGCTCAACCGCTGAGCCATGCCAGCCAGCTGATAAGGGGTTTTTGTTAGGATGCATCATTGAAGTCCCTACAATGGGCAATAGGGCTTCATTCCTTGAAACCTCTGAGAAGCCTGTAATATGTCCAGAACTGTCAGAGGGTCAGGAGGCAGAGCCATGGGTCCATTGGTTGAAGGATGGCTTTTGGTATAACAACCTAGCACTTCCAGCCTGTGTTTGTGAAGATGCTAGCTGGCCTCCAGAACTTCCAAGAAATCTCTGAGGTGGGCACTGCTTCTGGGAAGCTAGCTGTAACTTTGCACAGAAATGTATATCATCATGGCTGCAGCTGAAATCACAGATGGGCCATAGTGACGTGGCATCAGGCAATACAGAGATGACTCCACTGTTCTATGTTTTCGTGACTGTGCATCGTTCCCATGTGCCTAAAAATGACTTCGTTACCTCTTCTCCACGTTTACATGATAAACTCATACTAATCCCTGAAGTGTAAGTTTCTGAACTGGCTCTACCAGGAATTTCCCCCCGATCACTAGTCTATCCGGAAGTCTTTATTCTTGACATTGAAAGCATTCACATAGAGCTTCACCATGTTACATATCACAATAAATGGCACTTATTGCCTCACTTCTGCCTCTGGAATAAAAGCAACTTGAGGGTGGGACGTGCATCTTGCTTATCTTTGCCTCTATTTATAGTACAATGCCTGAATATTCAAAAATTGCAATCAATATTTGTTGAAAAAATGAAAACATGAATGACAGAAGGAAATGAAACCCTCAGACTAATCTTTAAAAACATAATTTCTTGCCCTTGTCGGTTTGGCTCAGCAGTTAGAGCATCGACGTGCAGACTGAAGGGTCTCTGGGGTTCGATTACCCATCAAAGGCAGTACCTGGGTTGCAGACTTGTTTGCCAGATCATGGTTGGGGCCCGTATGGGAGGCAATAGATTGATGTCTCTCTCACATTGATGCTTCTCTCTCTCTTTCTCTCCCCCTCCCTTCCACTCTTCCTAAAGATCAATAAAAAAAATACCCTCAGTGAGGATTAACAACAACAAAAAATAAACAAAAACACAAACAAAAAACCCATCATTTTTTGTTATGTCATCTCTCATCAAAAATCACTGCTAGCCATACCCTGCTGAAACATAACGTCTAAATTCTTTAACTAGCCTTTCCAAGGTTCCTGTAATGCAATTCCAAATTGCCTTTCTAACCATATTTTCCATTACTCCCATTTATTAATTTGTACTCCAGCCACATTGCTGACTCACTATCCTTTATACAATCTTCTAGATCACCATCCTCATTCCTTTGGACACACTATTCTGTCTTTTTAAATAAGTGTGCCCATCTCTTACACATATTAGGATGCCTAGTTTAAACCCTGTTTTCCTGAAACAAAACAAAACACCTTCTTGACAATTAGCCTATAGTGGTAATTTTCTCTCCTATGAATTCTTGCATTTTTTTGTTGTCCATCAATTACATACATTGATGCCATATCTATGTCATCTACAAGCATTGTATCTCTTCAAATAGGCTCTACAGTTCTTGAGATTAGATTCCATGTGTACTCTGGGATGAGATTATAATTCTATATATTTAATCCAGTGCTTAGAATGGGCTATTGCATATACTGCAAGCTCAATGCTATGGATAAACAGACTATTTAGACATTTACTTACATATCAGTCATTTCAAACACACCTGTGACTCTGGATAGTCAGATTAAAACTTCATATTTCAAAAAACAACAGCCTTGACCCAACTGATAGGGCAAAGCAGTTAGATATTTTCTCACAGCTTTAGCAATGAAAAAGGAAAAATCATATAGAAGTTTAAAAAAGAGAGAGCATAAAGAGGAGTTATATAACAAAGCAGTTCAAAACTATCTTCTAGAACAATAAAACTTTGCTGAATATAGAAATAACTAGATAATGTAAATTTACCTTTGAAAAAATTTGAAACAGTCCTGATATTCCTATTCTGAAATTTATTTGCTTGACACATTTATTTGTTTTATAGTGTTTTAATGATGGAAAGAGGGAAAGTGAGATGTGGTGATATGATCTTAAAATACAACCAGCTATTGATTATGGTTGTTATATTTTACAAATTATTAATATTTTAGAGATAGGACCTTTAATTTTGGAATAACTAGAAGATTGGGGGATGGAAATGAGTGTGTATTTGTATTGTAATACCTTTGTATAGTCTCAGTTTTTTTTTTTTTTTACTACTAATACTATGTGTTATTTAATAAAAAGTACTAAAATATTAAAAAAATCTTCCTGATTTCCCTCCCTCCAAGAATATGGACATGACAACATTGGCACTTTAATTTTTTACTCTGTATATCATTTAATATTGGACCAATTACAAAATATGGAAATTATACATGTTTAAATAGACATTGATTAAATCAGTCAATGAAACTGAACTAAAAGACTATGCTGAATGATAGGAAAATCATTTGTTAATATTTAATAGAACAGACAGACTTTGTTTAAATGATATTTTATAAGCTTTAATTATAATTGAATTCTTATTTTCAGCATAATAATATGGTGTTCACATTAATTCTGTGGGTTTACTTTTGTTTTATAATATGATAGACTTGAGCAAGAGACTTGCTTATTGCATATTAGAAAAAGAAAAAAAAAGAAATTATTTAAAAAAATAATTCTCTTCCCCTACTTGGCTACCTTCCCTCTAATTCTTCCAACATTAATACAATGTTGCTGACTATGTTATGTTGTTACTAGGTTGTGTCAAATCAAGAGAATAATTGGACATTAAGATTCATCTCTGAATACATTAATTGGATGATTTCTTTATTTCTGTCTTAAGTTACTAATGATTTCCTCTCCATAACTAGGGAAACTCTGTAAGAACTTGTTATCCTTTTGGGATTCTACAGCTACTTTAAGATGATTTTTGGTGGATATGGTCGTTCTGGTAACAGAAGACTCTATATTAAGTTTCAAAATTAAAATTTCAAAAAGAGCCCTAACTGGTTTGGCTCAGTGGATAGAGTGTTGGCTTGAGGACTGAAAGGTCCCAGGTTCGATTCTGGCCAAGGGCATGTACCTTGGTTGCAGGCACATCCCCAGTAGGGGGTGTACAGGAGGCAGCTGATCGATGTTTCTCTCTCATCGATGTTTCTAACTCTCTATACCTCTCTCTTCCTCTCTGTAAAAAATCAATAACATATATTTAAAAAAAAATTTCAAAAAGAAATGGTCCTATTTAGATTTAACATATGTGCCCTTCAGGGGTTATTTCCTTTTAGATGGAATATGTTCCACAGCAATGGTACCTATGGAGAGACAGGGGCCCATGGATACTCACATGCTCATCAGAATGATCAGTGACACATCGCATTTTCTCTAAGTGCTGAGTTCTACAAATATCTCCTCTACAGGCTGAAGGCATAATTCTCCTCAGTCTACAGGTTATGTCCCTCGCTGCACTGGGAACTCAGTGTGAGCAGGTCCTCACTCCTATTCATCTTTGTGCTCCTATTGCCTTGCCCAGTGTCCAGTATAGGAGGCACTCAACAAATATCTGTTATCAGTAATTAACCAAATCAACCTTCCTGAGTCTAGGGGTATTAAACCAGAAATTACCTGAAGATCTCTCATATTATAACATGAGAGGCCCGGTGCATGAAAATTCATACACTGGAGGGGGGGTCCCTCTCACAGTCTGCCCCCTCTCACAGTCTGGGAGCCCTCAGGGGTGGGAGGTGACCCAGTGATCAGGGGAAGGTGATGCCCCATCACATCTCCGCTGCTGCCACTGCCGGCAGTGCAAGCCTCGGCTGGCCCTGGTTACCTGAGCCTCGGGTGGCCCTGGGCAACTGAGCAGCCGCCATCCAAGGCTTGCCTGCACCTTGGACCGGCCCTGGGTGGCTGGGGGGCTGAGGGGACTGGGGGACTCTGGAGGCAGGCATGTGGTGGGGCTGAGGGGACTGGGCGCCACTATCTTGTGGCTGTGGGCACCGCCATCTTTGAGGGTGTGGCAGTCAATTAGCATATCCCCTCCTTATTGGCTGTGGGCACCACCATTTTTGCGACAGCATGAGGGTCAATTAGCATATTCCCTCTTTATTAGATAGGATTCTATGAACTTTAGGCAGCCATCTTTCTGTAGAGTGTGAAAACTTTTCAAACATTATTCAATAAAAACTTTTCCAATAAGTTATTCCATTACAATATCTCAAATTGCTATAATTTAATGACATTTTCTACAAATAAAGTTTGACTTTAAACTGATAAATGCATTAATCAGATGCTTTACATTCTTCACTATGTTGCTTCATACAGATAAAACTCATCAAATGTCAATGTTCAGGGACAGAATGGGGTGATGAGCTGAAGGCGTTATGAACACGTGGAGTTCAGAACTGAGAACATGGGGGAGGAACTCCAGAGATAAACCCTGGCCACTCATGATTTACCTAGGCCAGTGCTTCCTTATATGACCATTTCCTGACACCATTGGCCCATGTGCATTGGTGACATCTTCTACTTGACACAATAGATGTTGTCCCAGAAGACTTCAGTATAATTTGAATTTTTGTAAATTAGATCACAGCATTCACTAAAGAGTATTGAACTACAGCAGATACTGTGCTCCAGACTATATACATAGCCTTGACCTCACCATTTTACAAGCCAGTAAGAGAAACACATAGCACATGGATGACGATAACATGAATTATGGTACCAGTGAGGGGAGGAAAAGATGCATTCCTCCCAGGAGTGGCATGCAGTAATATGAAAACCCACGCTCTTTGAAATGCTCTCAGGCTCAACAATAAAAGGAAGCCACTTGTGAATACTCTTCAAAGTCATTTTGTTTTCAAATAATACACTCTGAAATTTTCCAATAGTAAGTTTGAGTTTTCTATGTGATTTTTTTTTTTTCTGTATAGTGGGTTTTGCCAAAGCGCTAAAAATCAAATGACTCAAAATTGTAATAGATTGGAAATATTTATTGCTTCCATGTGCTGACCATTACCCTTACAGAACTGTTTGTGCTCCTGAAAGCTGTCAAATGTACTCTTAATTTTTATACAACCATTGTAGGTAAAGGCAGAATAATGGATTTCTTTCCGTGCTTCCCTTGAATTGAGAAGCAGGGTCACTCTGTGTCTAGGCCATGGAGTTGCTGCTTTTCTATTAATATAGTAAGTTATGGTTTTGTAGGTGTGGTAGTGGTTGGTTAGTAAGCAGAAACCATTCTATTAATTTGATGATAATATTCCTCCCCTGTGTTATTTTACCTGCTTATTTTGGGCAATAAAAGTAGCATGGTAAAATAACTCAGCCCTAGCCCGTTTGGCTCAGTGGAAAAGAGTCAGCTTGTGGAGCGTCAGCCTGTGTCCTGGGTTTGATTCTGGTCAAGGGCATGTACCTTGGTTGTAGGCTCCTCCCTGGCCCAGGCCCTGGTCCCAGCTTATGCAGGAGGCAACCAATTGATGTGTTTATCTCACATCCATGTTTCTCTCTGTCTTTCCCTCTCTCTTTCACTCTCCCTAAAAATCAATGGAAAAATATCCTCAAGAGAGGATTAACAAAAAACGAAAACAAAATAACTCAAAACAAGTTTAGATTTGGCTACTGGATGAATTCTTTTGACAAATATTATTAACCACTATATGGGGGGAGGGGCAAAAGTAGGTTTATAGATTGTTGTATAGAAAACAATACAATCATTAATAAATAATAATACATGAATAAACTCTGTGTTTCATGTATTCACAACTGTAGATCTACATTTGCCCACCCTATATTTAAGTACTATGTAGAGCCCAGAAGATAGAAAAAGGACCAAAACAAACTCAGTTCATGCACAAAGAATGGGGTTTAAAGTCTGTTAGGAAAGACATGTATTAATAAAATAATTACAATAAATGTGTAATAACATGTTTAGAAAATAATAGCCCTAAAGCTATGAATTATAATTGAACTAGAGTCCTGGTGCACGAAATTCGTGCATGGGTAGGGTCCCTAGGCCAGCCAGCAACCAGGGCCGATCAGGGCCTTCCAAATGCCAGTCAGTGCCTCCCTTCCCTGGCTGCTAGCTGCTGGCTGCTAGCTGCTGGCCAGGGCCTTCCTTTGTTCCACGCCACCTTCTGATGGTCAGTGCACATCATAGCAAGTGATCAAACTCCCGGTCTCCTGGTCGAACTCCTCAAGGGACACTTTGCATATTAGCCTTTTATATATATAGTTGGTTTTAGGTGAGCATGTGTATGTGTGTGGGTGCTTTCATATGATCATATTTGTACTTATGAAGTACTCTGTCTGCAATGTAATTGGTATTGCCAACAGTGGATATGAGGAGAACAGTTAGAAATTCCAGAAAAGACAGTGATGTTACTTTAGACTAATTTGATGGCAGTGATGATAAGACAGCTGACCCAATGACTACTTCAGTAAAGGAGTTAAAGGAATTTAAGCATTAATATTTATCAGGTGCCGATAATGTGTCAAATGCTCTTTTAGATGCTAGAGATACAAACTTAAAAAAAATAATACTTAAAAAAAAGTCTCTTCCCTCAAGAAGCTTCCTATCTGCTGTGACATTTCCAAGTATGGCCAACCATGCATTTACATAAGAGACGAATGATGTAAAACAGCTATTGTCAATTGATCCATATACATTATCATGTGATTTTAGTGTAGATTATATAACTGCTCTTGAGGATTCCTTAAGAATCATAGAAGTGATGCATTTGAAAACACTTTCAAAATATACATGGAAGTTGTTATTAATTTTCCTTTTATTAGCTTCCTAATTATATTTAGCTTAGGCTAATATTGAAATAATTTTTTTGTTTCCTGAGTACACAGAAGTTGGTGAGGTGCTTGAGCTGATGTAATAAAATGTCATTAACTCAGTGGTTGGGAGGCTTACCCAACAGACGTTCATTTCTCACAGTTCTGGAAGCTGGGAAGTCAAAGATCAAGGTACTGAGAGATTCTGTTCCCTGTTAGGGGGCTGGAGTGGGGAACACTCTGATTAGCAGACTGTTTTTCAAATGTCATCATGGGACAGAGAGAGAGTTCTGGTCTCCTTTTCTAGTTTTATAAGGCTCCATCCTCATGGCTTTATCTGAACCTAATTTTCTCCCAAACCCATCTCCATCTGCCATCACATTGGGGTTAGGATTTCAACTACAAGTTTCTGGGAAACACAATTAGTCTGTAACAGGAGGCCTCCAGAGTGTGTTAGCAGTGACAAAATAGCATCCATGGAAATTGGCTCCTGGTAACAAAGAAGGTGACAGCATTTGGGTTCCCAAATTGTTCTTAGTGGTAGAGCCACTGGGGTCCCTGCTCTATCATCATCTCCATCCCACACAATTGGAATAAAACTGAAATTGACATATTAGATTAATCGAGTCAATTAAATTAGAAGTAAATTAAAGTTGATGTTATTTTATGCATTTCATGTCAGGATTTTTCAAGCCCCAAATCCTTTTTCCCTATCTATTCATTATATAAAATGTTAAATATAAACAAAAGTAGAGAGAATAGTAATGATAATTATTCCCCTATTTCCATTACCATATTCAACAATTATAACTTTTTAACAATATGATTTAATCCATCCCTTATTTTTTATTTTTGGTTTCACTGGAATATTTTAAAATAATTTCAGACAAACTATCATTGTTTTTACCCATGAATGCTTTAGCATATATTTAATCTGATAAGGCTTTTAAAAAATTTAATCACTTCTACTTTGCTAATCAACCTAACAAAACTAACAAATATTTCTTAACATCACCTAATACTCAGAGTACATTAAATTCCCCCAATTATTTCTGAGATGTTCTTTATTGTTGGTTTACTCAAATCATGATTTAATAAGATCCACATACTGTACTTGGTCTTTTTTTTTATTGTATGAAAGGCTTCTTCCTCTCTCCCTCCCTCCATGCCTCCACCCTATCCTTTCTTTTCATGCAAGTGGGTTGTTGGAAATACCAGTCATGTGTCCTGGGAAGGTTGGACATTCCTTAAAACCAACAGTGAGCTTGTTCCGCTATCTCCGGTAAATAGGTAATGAGACCTAGGTTTCTTAGCTAAAGCTTTTCTGAGAGCAGGGCCTGCAACAAGGGCCTTGTTTATTTGGGAAGTGCCTCCACAAGAGGACGGAGGGAGTCGGACAGGAAGCCAGGAAAGAAGGCAAGATCATTTAAGGCTGTGCTGTCAAGGTGCCTGCTGCTGGCAGCCAGGCTCTCTTCTGTGGGGACCTCTGAGGAGCTCAGAGAATATGTCTGGAACTTACCACTGCCTCCCTCTCCCTTTGGTTGAGAGCTTTCCTGGAAGCTGATGCTTGCATTCAGTGAGTTGGAACTAGTCCCCAGATCTGCAGCTGAGATCAGAAGTGGGCGGAGGGATGAGAGGTGAGAACTCGAGGTATTTGCTACAATTAGTTTCAGACTTTTGGTTTAATTTTTTCAGGCTAGAACATTTTATACAAGGTTCTGTTTATGATTTTTTTTGTGTGTGTGTGCGTCTGTGATACTTATAATAATTGGTTACCCCACTTTATTTTATTTAACTTCTTTGAAAAGGAACACTTGCTTTATTTATTTTATATTTTTATAATAAAAAAATGTCAACTACTTAACTTAATTTTTTAAAATTTATTATTCAATTATAGTTGACATATGATATTATATGTTCCAGCTATACAACATAGTGATCATTAGATATTTATATACCTTGCAAAGTTATCAGCCCAATAAGTCTAGTTGCTCCATTTAAATGATTCTAAACTTGAACAAAAATTTAAAGTATAAAGTCAAGTCAGCTTTTTGAAGTTCTGCAACAACTTTTTTTTTTAAACTTCACCCGAGGATATTTTTCCATTGATTTTTAGAGAGAGATGAAGGGAAAAGACTGGAGAGATAGAAACATTGAGAGAATCATTATCGATTGGCTACCTCCTGCATGGCCTCTCCTAGGGATCAAGCCGTCAACCCAGGCACTTGCCCTGACCAGGAATCAAACCAGTGACCTCTTGGTTCATGGGTCAACACTAACCACTTAGCACACCAGTGGGATGCAACAACTTATCAATAATGATTTTAAAATACATTTTTATTGTTTTTTTACAGAGAGGAAGGGAGGGGAATAGAGAGTTAGAAACATCGATGCCTCCTGCATGTCCCTTACTGACTGACGATCGAACCCACAACCAAGGTACATGCCCTTGGGCAGAATTGAACCCAGGATCCTTTAGTCCGCGGCCAACACTCTATCCACTGAGCCAAGCCAGTCAGATCCAATAATGATTTTACGTTCATTGATGATCATTGCTTATATTCATCATTTTTATAGGGTTGCAAAAATGGTGATTTTTCTAATTTTATCATTCTTTCTGTATTTATTAGAATTTTTCTAAAAGAAAAACATTATTTTATTAACTATATAATTACCTCAAAGTAACTAACAACAGGATCAATTATTGATACCTTTCTTCCCTATTCCTTTTAAGAATCAATTTACAGTGTAATCAGTTGGTGCCCGGACAACCTCCAATGTGAACCAGTGAATTTTATTTCTTCCCCTGAACAGTAGGGCAGCAATTCTATGCTATTACAAAAAAAAAAAAAAAGTGGCGGATGGGGATTGTATTTTTAAACAAATTGTCAGGCACTCCTGCTTAGGAAAGGGAAGCAGAGGCATAATGGGGTGAATGGATAGCAGCAGCAAGCAGGAGACAAAGAAGGCAAACATCACTTCTGATTGAGCACAAGATGAGACGAGAGGCGAGGCAACAATCACCAACAGTTGCTTCCATCATTTAAGTTTGAAACCCCACAATTCTGCTACTCACATGCGTTTTGGAGCTCTTGACTCCCAAAATAGGAACCCAGATCCTTTTTAGTCCTGTTTTCCTAAAATACCTTATAAAAATTGTTAAAGACTGTAAGCAGTGGTGCCAAATTACACTGCAAACTAACTTATTTCGAAGCTAAGTAGGGTGACCAACTTACCCCGGTTTGCCTGGAATTTCCCTGCTGGAGCACCGAAAGCCCCTCATTCAGCGCCCCCCTCAAGTCCTGGGAAAACCGGAGTGGTTGGTCACTCCAGCTACAAGGAATATTTTCCTGACAAGAGATTTATACTCACGTTCAGTTTTACAATTGAAAAGCACAAATGCCATTTCCTTCCCTTGCTGGTCCATCCTATTATTTTTCCCTTGCATTCCCCTTTGTGATCAGCAGCACACGTGTATAAGGGACTAAGAAATAAAGGCTATATTCTGTGTGCAAGGAACAGATAAAGGAAGGTCACCACGGCACATGGGTATCAAAACCTTGCTGCTAGCATCACTAACACCTGTTTTAAATTAATCTGAAAATGAGGGTTGGGAACAACCATTCCTGCATAATTGTTTTTGTATTCATATTATAGTTATATCTTGTTGGGGGAAAGCGATCTTATGAAAACTTATTTTCTTTTAGGCTTGAAATGGTGTTGCCTACATTGCTAAGATATACTACTCAATTTTCATTCTACTTTGCATATTTATGGCATCTATGATCCTGCACATATCTTTATATCCTGGTAAATATTTTATTTTATAATATTTTCATGTAAGCAAGTATCCCCAATTGGCTAAAGCCATTTATTCTGGAATATAAGTTTTTCATTAACCATCTGAATACCTATTAGTGAGATCAAAATGTCATTCAATGTTCTTACTATACATCCTATTCAGTTTCCATTTCCATGTTTGCTTTTGTTCTACTATTGAAGTGGTATAGCCACAGATGTGTTCCTTCCATCCACTGAAACTAGCCAAACATTGGGATTTTATTCCCTTCGGATTAAGCAAATTCACAGATGGGATGAAGAGAATGATTCAACTGCTTCTCAGAATCCCTATGTCATTGGCAAAAATTTTCAACTGTGTCTGTGACCAGGAAAAATTTCAGCAAAAGCCATGTGGGAAACACGTAGAATATTTTTGTGCCCAATGTGCAAACGATAGGAATTCAAGGTGCAATCTATACAGGAAGATTATTAACAATCACATGGGTAACTCCAGTTCATATTTTACAAATAACTTCAAAAATATTGGCTCATGGAAAGGGAGCCTATGTAAGACACAAATGCTGTTTTTTAATAGATATGTAAGTAATCTGTCCAAGAGAATGAAGAGCGATTGCTGCCTTAGCTTGAGTCTTTGCATCCATTTGTATTTCCTTTTTGATGGTAAAAAATGTAAGTAATGCCTTAAAAAATAAAAAACAGAGTGAGGTTTCAAATTTGGACTAAATAGATTTCAGATTCTTAGCTGGTTAGCAAGGGCAAACCAACACACCTCTCTGAACTTGGGTTTTCTCACTTTTCAGTGGGTGATGGAGATGACAGTCTGGCACTCACTCCCTTCATCAGGATCACATTAGATCATGTAGAAAAAAGGGATTTAAAAATAATAAACACAGAGCCAATATTATTTATCATTATAGAGCTAATCTTTTCTAGGATTTGAAGAGCACTTTATTTGTTGATATATTTTTCATAAAAATGATAACCAATTTAAAAAAATACTCCAAGCACATTATATAATGATTGGTACATAGTAGACATTCAATAAACCTATTTTTTTTTTATAATTTATTGGATCACATCTCTATGTGGATTTCTTTCTAGGAAGAAAAATAATCCAGAATTGTCTCTTATTTCATCTTATCTGGACCTCAGACTCTGGCTGGGTTTCCCAAATGCTCTCTTTACAGATCCCGTCTTCCTTTGTACTGAACTATTTTTGGAAGGGAAACAGACCTTGTTTATTCCTAATAATATAAATTTTACTTCATAAAAATATAACTGAACTTCTGTCTTTAATGTTTTAAACATTTTCCCAAGGAAAAATTTTCATCCTGAATTGAACTAGCTGTCTAAACAGATTGATTCTTACCCTGAAGTCACTGAAATAACATTTCGATGCCACTTGAAAAATATAAATTTTGATGTGGCTTTGAAAGGTGAAATGAATAAAATTTTTGAAGCTAAAAGTAAATGCTAGAATATTACAACTGTTTTCCTACTAAAAAATACAGATATACATTTCATCTGTTCTTTTCTAATTTAAATAATAAAATAGCTATTGAGGGACATCAATAGTATATTTTTGGTCAGGTTTTATTATGCACAGATGACAGTTATCAGGTATTTTGGAATGGCCTTTCAGGGTCTTCAGATTTATCTCTTTAAATTGGCCGTAAGTGCTTCTAGTCATATTTGCTTTCTTTAGGTTTTATTGCATCAGAAGGAAACAGATCACTTTCTCTGGGACAAAGAGAGAACCCCAGAAGGGGCAGTGGTTTTTTTCGCCCTCACAGGTGATGGAGTTTCTATAAAGAATGCAGTGGATAATGGCTGGCTTGTCTTCTGAACAGATGGTGATGGTCTTGTTGCTAGGATAAGGCCTCAAGAATTTAGTTAATTCCACATTATTTGCCTCAGTGTCATGAATATCCCTAGTTCTCCCGAGGCAAAAATACAAAAAAAGAAAGAAAACAGAAAACCACACAGGAAGAGAGGGAGAGAGACAGAGAGAAGGGACAAAGACTGGAGCCAGGTCAATAGAGGCTTTGGGGAAAATGCCTGCTCAGCTGTCTGCAATCACCTGGGTTTGAAAGACAGGCAGGAAGGAAGATTGGTTTGGCAGAAGAACTGGGCCTTTGATGCCTTCAATACCACAGAGAAAAATGCCCATTTCTTCCCATTAGAAGTCTGTTGACTTTCCTAATTAAGATAAACATGTTTCTGAAGGAGCTAGCTCTTACAGCATGACATTTATAAAAACAACTATATATACACAAAAGAAGGTTTGCCAAGAATTTGGGCTGATGGTGGTCTTATGAAGCGTTTTAGAGAAATATTTTTAAATAGTTGCCATATCTAAAAGTGAGCGACTTTCATTCCCTCCAGTCAATTAAATATCTAATTTCAACTCTGGAGATAATAACTGAAGTAGTTTTTATAAATGAATGAACAGTTGGAAAACTGTTAAACACATAGCCCCGAAGCATGAAAAATATATTCGTTTAACAGCTTTATTCGTCTATTGTTAATTTACTTCAGAGAATTTCCTCTCGTGTAATTTTCAATAAAATGCTGTGATTTTGAATTCCCCTTTATTGAATATAAGAGTGATGCATGTGATTACAGGCCAATAGTCGGAAGGACTTGGGGATGCTGAGCACTTGGCTTTGCATGAAGGTGTGTCTGGGTGTTGGAACAGGATTACCTGCCAGGGTTGTCAGATCGTCTGCCTGAATTAGTCACTTCAATCAAATCGTTCATTATGCTGCCTGTCCTCCCACCACCACACATACACATTGTAACTGACATTAATCACTTGTCTCAGAACTATCTGGATGCAACCTTAATAAATCAGTAATTGACCGTATGCTTTTTATGAATAATGGGACTGATGGCATTGTACACAAGTCTTCGCCTTCACATGCGTCTCACTGTACAGTGTTAACTGTGTTTGCTGAGTCCCTACACTTTGGTTCAGTCTATGATCAGGTAACTGCTAGCAATGAGAAACACATACCTCACTCAAAATTGTCATTAGGAAGACAGCACTGAGAGCTGTCACGGAAGCCTGTATCATGTAGGCCGAGAGTAGAAATCACATGCTATTACCGTGTTCCAAAAGCTGTCAGTCACACTCAGGTTCTAAAGCTGGCTTGGAGGGAAATGATGCCATAGGTTTTGTCGCGTCCATGTCGCCTCCTCCTTTGGCATTTGTGACCCCCGGCAATTCTGTCTCCCCTCACAAG
The DNA here is from genome assembly GCF_964212035.1 of Myotis nattereri. NCBI lineage: Eukaryota > Metazoa > Chordata > Mammalia > Chiroptera > Vespertilionidae > Myotis > Myotis nattereri. The sequence continues at coordinate 67,848,985 of NC_138082.1, read as the reverse complement.
CCACTCCGTGTTTTAGAGGCTCTTCTTGTAAAATGGCCCAACACTTGTGTGTTTTAAATCCCTACCCTCATCAAAATTACCTCTTTGGTTTTATACTCCCTCGGGCCCTCTAAGTAAACTATCTGTATGGTCTGATTGATTTAATTCAAGGTAAGGTGTTAATGATGTATTAATGGCTTCTTAGATGATATCTTTGCTTTCTGGTAATGATTTTTAATGATGCACAAAAAGAATGACTAGTGATTAGAATTCTAAATGCTACAGGAGAAATAGTGGTAAGAACACGGGTAATGGAACAAATATTTTTGGCACAGATGTTCTTCTCTATTTCCCAACTCACGTCATGTAGATGACTGCCTTTTCTACTAACTGTCTGACCAGCGCCGTTTGAGGGAATTTTTGCCATATTCAACTGTGTGTGCGTGCGTGTGTCTGAAGATGTGATAGACACTATAATCTGGCTCTTTATTTCTACTGACTAATAGACAGGTATAGAAATGTGTCTTCTAAAAAAGCAGACTTCATTTATATAATGGATCATTTTGGAAATGCCCAATTACTAAACCATTCATGTGGACAAATATACTTTAAGAAACTACTTCTAAAATTTTTCTAAAAAATTATTTGCTTGGAGACACAGGCACATTTTGTCTCACATCAATTTATTTCAAGCTTTGTACTGCAAAAATTTGATCTTCACAGAACACATGTCTTTATGTATTTCACATTCATCAAATAAATGCATAAATGAGTTTCACCTGATTTTGCAGGTCACAAGTGAATTTGATATGTCCCTTTGCTTTTTATCATTGTTTCCAATTTTTAATAAACAGAGAAGCAAAGACATTGATCTAATTTTATAAAGAGAAAAAAATATAAGTATTTTCAAATAAATTCTGTATTTAAATATTTTTTAAGTTTAAATGGTTTTTATTTATTTTTGACTTTTAATTTCTTTATTGATTAAGGTATTTCATATGTGTCCTTATACCCCCATTACTCCCCCCCTCCTGACTCATGCCCTCACCCCCCTGTTGTCTGTGTCCATTGGTTAGGCTTATATGCATACATACACGTCCTTTGGTTGATCTCTCACCCTTACCCACCCTCCCCTACCTTCTCTCTGAGGTTTGACATTCTGATCAATGATTCTCTGTCTCTGGATCTGTTTTTGTTCATTAGTTTATGTTGTTCATTATATTCCATACATGAGTGAGATCATGTGATATTTATCTTTCTCTGACTGGCTTATTAAATGGTTTTTATTTTACTATGAAAATGTTTCTTTTTATGTTTGTTATTTGCAATATTTCACACCTGTATGTGTATATTTGTTTATGCTTTATATTTGGGCCACCAGATTTTAGAAAAAGACCATCATATTTCAGTTATCAAATCACCAGAGAACTGAATTTAACAATAGTGAAGTCCTATTGAGTGTGACCTTAAATCGCACCCTCCCCTTTTAAATATAGAGAGTTGGTGCTGGCAGCAGACTTCAAAATGCTGATTTATGACTACTCCCACTTAACACTTTCATGGTTTGAATGCCCACTAAGGCAGCTCTGGAACCAAAAGAAAGAGTGAAAGGTCATGGCTATTGCTATGGAAATCATGTTCGGTTTTGTGGGACCAGTTACTTCTGATTGAGACATTTTGATTGGCCAAACTTATCAAGGAGCATCAAGTGGAGGATTTGTAAGGAGATCTGTGGGGAAGAGGAAAAAATTAAGGCTAGAGAAAATAACCATGTGTTTCTTTTTTTTCTAAACTTGTTTTCTCTACATGTACCCGCTTTATGTCTTGATACTAACAAAGTGTATATATTCTCTGACAGCCACAAAAACTGTGTGATAGGAAGAGAAATGCCATTGCTGTTATTGGATAATTTTCCATGAGAGCGCATCAGGGGGTCTGGGCATTTACAATGAAGTTCAGTAATTGTACCATCATGCTTGGTGGGTAAGACATACAGAAGGGAACACACTGTGAAAACTGTGCCTGCTATTTTTTTGGTGAGCACGTTATCAATCTGTTTAAGTAAACTTTGGTATTACCCAGAAGATTGTTCTTGCTTATTATGTTGCTAACACTGTGTTCAAATTGTGTGAATGTTCCTTCTTAAATGAAATCCACTGCATGTAGATTTTTCAGGGATCTCTAAACAGAGGGTGGTTTCATTATATACCACAGCTATGGATATTTTCCATGCAGTCAAATGAGTTAGAAAAAAAATTCTGTTATTTTTTTAGCATTATTTATTTGAACATAGACCACTGCAGTTTCATGAAGGAAGCATACATTTATGTACAAATGTGAAAAGTATAGAGAAAAAGTGAAGCTATAACTTGGTATTGTGTGGTTTTAAATCTGAGTACTGTATAATAGTCACCCTTGGCAATCCCTAAAATGCTTAGCTTTGTACTTGCATAGAATAAAATAAATAACTGATCCATATAATAGATAGTAATGGATTAAAACTAATTGCAGTTTAACTCTGTTTCAAGAGCAAGAAATAAAGGGAACAGATTTAAGAAAGCTGTTTTGGGGGAATTTGGGATTAAAATAAAAGCAGAAAGCCCATTGACAAAGCGAGTATTTTATCTCAAATCAAAATTGTTCTGATTCATGGAATGTGGACTAGCTGGAGAGAAGGAATGACAGAGATAAGAGAAAGGGACATGTTTCCTCTAGAGCCCACAGTTCATTGACTTCAGAGTTATAGATAAGAGCGTAGGATTTGAGAGTAATTTAGGGACATAGGGCACCAAACCAAAACTTTTGAGATTATGAAAAAGTAAGTTACATTTTGTCAGTATTTCAACTTACTCCCTGAAGTTGTAAAAAGGGAGGAATAGTTCTTCCTAGACTGCTTACCCAAACTGGCAATTGCTTGGGTGCATGAGAATCTGGCTCAATACAATAGAGATGACCCATCCATATTGATATATTATTGAGTGATATGTTCTCTATCAGTACCATTTTGAAACTTATAGAGATTAATTTACCCCCATCTTGTATTGCTTTTATCTTTTTTTTTTCCTAGAGAAATGGGAGATAATTATATATTAATAAAACAAAAAGAATACATGCCTATTCTGCATGCAAAAATATAAGGTCTTTTTAAAACTATATTTTTATTGATTTCAGAGAGGAAGGCAGAGGGAGAGAGAGATAGAAACATTAATGATGAGAGAGAATCATTGATCAGCTGCCTCCTGTATGCCCCCCACTGGGGATTGAACGCACAACCCCGGGCATGTGCCCTGACCAGGAATCAGACCTTGGCCTTCTGGTCCATAGGTTGGTGCTTAACCACTGAGCCATGCCTGGTTGGGTTATTCAGTCCTTAAGGCTTTAAGAAAATGGATTATTTTTATTTCAGTGTCTGCAGATTATTTTTATGACGTCCTCTTTCAAGTGTATTTCAACAAATAATTGTGCTTATTGCTGTGAGTTCAATACTATAAAGATAAAGATGAAAGAACTGGCAAATAAAGAAGAATTAATACATATGCATATACCTTCTAGATAAGATCCTAAAAGTTTTATCCATGATGATGTAATGCCTGATTTATTCAAGCAAGATTTAGCCTCTTTCAGTCACCTTTCTCTAAGCCTTATATTTGGCTATGAAGATAATGATATTTGGTGTCACATATGAACAATATCCATAGGGATTCTTTCAGCTTGGTACTTTTTGCAAGAAGCAATAGTGGAGAGAAGTGAGAAGGAAATAACATTCAACACGTAGTTATTTGCCAGGCACTGTGCTAAGTACTTTTAAATGTCTTTTTAAAACTTACTCTTGACAAGAGTTATCCAAAATAGATGTCACGATCCTTATTTATCATACCAGAAAATAGATTCAGAGAGATTAAATTACTTGCCCAAGTTCACCAGTGGCAGGAACCATATCTGTTTTATTTTCTCTCTCACTGTTTCTCCTCGTCCCTAGCAGTAGCTGGCACCTCACTAGTAGTCATTATGTGTATGCTTCATTTGACATTGAATCTGGTTCCAAAGCCTGTGCTTTCCTCATTATTTTAGCATCCATACTCTGACATAAACTCTATGAAATTATTGATTTGTGTTAGTTTTGACTGTACATTATTTAGAGTTTGCTTTATATATTTGTATACTTCAGTTACGCAGTTTAATTTTGGTGATAGCTGAGCCATTCACTAGAAAACTGGAGAAGCCCTTCGCCAGTAATGGTCTCTGTGGCTCATATCCAAATCCTGTTCCATCTGTGCAAAATAAATTACCATCCGAGGGTAGGCTCCCCTCAACACCACCAGATCAAAAGAATCTCCTCAGCAGATCAGAAAATGCTCTTGGCTGGCTGCTTTGACCCACAGTATCCCTTTCCCTTCACCTCCCACTACCCAATGTGGGTCAATATCAACATTAGCTTCCCAGTTTTCCCTGGGAAGAAACCGGGCTACCCAGTTTTTCTCCATATTCAGGGTCTTTTGTGTACATGTGTTTCTTTCTTTTCTTTTCTTTTTTCTCTTTCTCCATTATCTTCTAAGTTTCTCGTAGGTACCATATTCTGAGCATATCTGAGTGTTTTACTACTGAATTAGCCACATCTAACTCAACACTGGGTCTGTAGCACTTACATAATAGCAAGTTTCTGGATAAATGAGTACATGCCTTGCTCACTGGCTACTGTTTAATGTTGGAAGGTTCCATATGTGCCCTGATACTTCTCCTAAATCTACCAATTATATGTTATCACTCTTACCATGGTATTAGTTTGCTAGGACTGCCACAACAAAACCTGATGACTGAGTGGCGTAAAGGACAGAACTCTATTTTTTCACAGTTCTGGGTGATAAAATCTGAGTCCGGGAAGTTGTCAGGGTTGGTTTCTCCTGAGGTCTCCCTTCTTGGCTTGCAGATGGCTGTGTCCTTATATGATTGTCCCCTAGGTCTTTGTGTTGTTTGTATCATAATTTCTCTTTTTATAAGGATACCAATCACATTGGACTAATCCCTCCATGTAATCTCATTTTACCTAAAGTCACATTCTGAGGTACAGGAGTTAGGGTTTGAACATGAATTGGGGGGCACAATCCCACAAAAACATGGGATGGAGTGAGGAGCAGAGAGGAGACTTAAATACCCCTTTCCCCATTTATTTTCCCTGCTAAGTAGTGGAGTGAAAATTCTACCCCTATGTGAAAATATGAGAATTTGGAAACCAATATATCTTTCCCCAAATCTTATCTCCCAAAATGTGTGAAAGACAATGATTTCAGAAAATAACCCCTCCTCCCTGGTGTTAGCATGTTCTATAAATGCTCTTTTAAACATGCTTGCAAATATCCTCTAAAAACACTTACAATCTAATAAAGCTTTGTGTAAATAAATGCCTCTAAGTCTATGATGGAGAGGTTTTATAAACTTTCTTACTTTTAAGTAAGACAAAAATATATGTGTTGCCTGAAAGATATCCTGCATATCACTCATAAAGTGGTTTTCTATTTTTATTTTCTATATTACTTTGAGCTGATGTCCAGCCCAGGACTACTGTAAGAGACAGAAATAAAATTCAATTGAGTTTATTTGTTTTAGTGGTTTCTCTCACATAATTAAAACAAAAACTAGTATTTTGAAATATATAGCCTCCATATCAAAATCACAAAACATGGGGTAGTGAATTACAGTGGTTAAACAGCAGAAAGCAAGGAAATAAATATGGGAAATAGATATTGGAGATGTATGTTATGTAGGGGCTAAACATTTAATAAAGCTATTGCCTGCAATAACCTGGAAGGCAGATGTACTGACCCTGCTAACCCAGAAAAAGTTTTGAAGAGCCTGAGTATTTGTGTTTTGCACTTCGCTGCATTTAGCTTGGCGTTATAAGGATGAGATGAGATTAGGGAAGAATAGGCGAGCATGTGAGTGTAAATGACATCCTAGGAATTCAAAGTTATTTCTGTACTCCAAAAAGACTGAAAAAGACTTTGGTGATCAAAGTTCCAAAAGCACTTCTCATTTAAAATAAACTAACTCACCATTATAGCAAAGATAAAATTCAGGGGGTTGGGATTGCTACTTTTGGTATGACAGTGCAAGAAGCTTCTCAGACCTTTTCCCCAGTAGAACGAATCAATTTTTTTTTTTAAATTAAAGTTTCTAAAAATGACCTTATGGCCATACAGCAAACAAACAAAATATGCACATCTATTAAAACCAGTAACGATTATGAGAGTATGTGATATTTGAACTAAGACCTGCAGCCTCCCTTGACCTCCCCGTTCAGGGAGGCAGAACATTTACCGCAGACTGCGATAGCCAAGAACACAGGCTCCTTGCCTTCCCAAGTCCCAGTTAGAGAGCTGTCCCCCTGGGAGGGGAAAACGTGAGCCCCGATCATCCTGCCCATTACCTTTTGTTGAGATTAAGTTCTGGGCAGTTCTGCCCAGCTCCCACTCTACTTTGGGGGGATGGCATGTGGAGAGCACTTGGGCCCTGATCGTGGGGTGAGTGGTTCCACACTCAGAGCGGCAATGTGAGTTCTGGGGCTGCGGTCACTCCCGGCATCCCATCCCCTGTGCTGAGTGCTAAGCTCCATAAGTGGAGGTGTTGTTCAGAGAAAATCATGCCATTGTCACCCCAGCCATGGCTCAGAGATTTTTCTAAAGGATTGGGGGAGGAGAAGCAAGCCACAGAACAGATGCCTCCAGATTGATCCTGAGAGTAATTGATTTTGTTGGAGAATTTAAATCTAAGGGCATTCTCAAAAAAAGTGGAAGTTGTGGTAAAAGGATGATAGTCTCATTGGAGATATAGGCTAAATTGGAGGCTGGCTAGTTTTCTGGATGGAAATGGGGAAAGATACAACTGGGAAGACCTCTCCTGGTGTCAGGACAATTCTGAAACACTGACCTAGGAGCCAACTATCCCTTCAAAGGAGCCTGAATTGTTTTGGGGTTAGTCTATAAAGCAATTTATCCCTAGGGTATTGTTGAAAACAGTAGAGTAGCTCAGTCAGCCATTAGTAGAGCTTAACAGTGTGGTCAGGGAAAAGATAGTTAAAGAATTCTGCCCAAACCACTGTCATCCCAGGGCATCTCAAGGGCATAACCAAAGCTGCACCTCTTAAGTAGCAACAGCAGAGTCTTCACATGATGTGGGGAATAGACTTCATTAAACTAATCCAGCCAGTCTCTAAACAAGTAAGCAAATAAACAACAATACAAAGACCCAAAGGAGGAGAACCAAGCACTCAGATTGGTTATCTAAAATTTCCAGTTGTAAACAAAAAATTGAGATATACTAATAATTAAAAAATATGACCCATATGCCAGAAAAAAAACAAGTTAACAGAAATTATCTGTGAGAACAGCCAATGGTGGATTTAACAAAGATTACAAAATAGTCATTGTGAATATCTTCAAAGAATTAAGAAAAATATGATTAAAAACTAAAATAGTATGATGATGATCTATGAAACATAGAACATCAATAAAGATATATAAATGATAAAAAAGAACCAAGTGGAAATTCTGGAGTAAAAAAAAGAATAACTGACATTTTAAAATTTAATAGAGGAGCTCAATAGAAGATTTGAGCTTACAGAAGAGAGAACCTGCAAATTTATAGATTGATAGAAATTATGCAACCTGAAGAACAGAGATAAAAGAATGAATAAAAATAAACAGTGCCTCACACAAGTGGGGGACACATTAGCACACCAACAAATACCTAATGGGAGAACCAGAAGAAGAGAAGAAAGAGAGTAGCAGAAAATATGAGGGCTAAACACTTCCAGAATTTATTGATAAATATTAACCTGCACATCCAGGAAGTTCAATGAACCTCAGTTAAAATAAATACAAAGAAATCTACAAATAGACACACCATAGTAAAAATGCTGAAAAGCAAAGATAAGGAGAAAATCTTGAAAGTCTCCAGGAAGAAATAACTCATCAATTAAAAGGGAACCCCAATAAATTTTTAGTGGATTTGTCATCAGAAACAATGGAGGTCAGAAAGCAATGGAATAATGTATTTCAAATGGTCAAATCAGAATCTTATATCCAGCAAATCTATCTTTCAAAAATAAAGGCAAAATAAGATTCCCAGAGAAGCATAAACTGATAGTATTTGTTGCCAGCATACCTCACTTGTAAAAAATACCAAAGGGATTTCTTCAGGCTGAAGCAAGTGACTCCAGATAGTAACTTAACTTCAAACACAATAAAGCAAAAGGGAACCATTATGTAATTTTAATAGACAGTACAAATGGATACTTATTCTCATTTTTTTCTCTCAACTGGTTTAAAAAGCAATCTATAATAATAAAAGGGTAATATGCTAATTAGATCAGCCATCTTCTGGATGTCATTCCAGACATCCTTCCTGATGAAGCCGGGGCTAGAGGGAAGCTATCCTGGGTCCTGAGTGCCAGAGGGAAGCCAGTGCTGGCATCCAGTGGAAGGAAGGCCTAGTCTTGCATGAATTTTCATGCATTGGGCCTCTAGTATGTATATAATGAGTTGTTGGGCCTATAACATACTGAGATGTAATAAAATTGTCAATAATACCACAAGGAGGTAGGTGGGAGCAAAGCTGTATTGGGCTAAGCAAATGACTCCAGATGGTAAATTCACAGGAATAAGTGAAGACAACCAGAAATGAAAAAAAAAAAAACACCTATATTTATAAAAGGCTATATATATAAAAGGCTAAGTGTCTGTCCATCCGACTGGTAGCTATGACACGCACTGACCACCAGGAGGCAGACACTCAATGCAGGAGCTGCCATGACACACACTGGCCATTTAAAAATAAATGGCACCATGGACCTGGTGCCAACAAACCAACACTTGGCTTCCCCTAAGTGGGACACAGGCCCTGCCACCACCCTGCAGCGACACCCCACCAAATCGCAGCCAATGCTGCCAAGATCCCATGCCACAAAATGCAGCCCACAGTCCAGCCCAGCCAGAAAACTGTGGCTTTGAGCACTGGGTAATGACATCACATAGCAACGCCCAGCTTCCTCTCCCTAGCAACTAGCCTCCTTGGCGTTTCTTCAGCCCAGGAACCTGGCTTGTTTTATAACCAGGTGAAAACATTTTACAATTTAAGCAAATGTTTGTGAAGCGTTTTCCCATGCCTCATCTCACTTGATCCTCACAGAAGTCCTGGGGTAGGTAGATAGGAGACTTGGTAGAATCCTACTTTCTTTTCATTGGCCAGAAAACAGAGATTTAGAAAGTTTAGAAACTTGACCCCACTGAAAAGAAGTAAGAAGTGGTGGAACTTAAAAATGACTTAAGGTTTTCTCACTGTGCAGAATATAGTCAAACACTGCTACAGTTAAATATTTTACCCTTTGTTCTCCCTGCGTGATCTATAATAATAATCTGCTTCATGTTGATATTTACTGCTGTATTTGCTGACAATTACCTGATAGAGAAGTTGGAGTGCTTCACCAGGCTGGAAAAAGTTTAGCTAAATCAGAAAGCAGGGCTGATTAAGCAAGTTTATCTCTCTATATAAAAGGCTAAGTTGACTCGTGCATGTGTGATACATATATAGCTCTCCCTCGTGCCAATCACATGCATGTGTTTTGATCTGTCATTGTCGATTGTGAATTTGGTTGACACTTTTATTATAGAGAAAGGGTGAACAGTGATATTAAAATATTTCTTCTAATTGATTGCCTTTAAAAGTGCACAAATCTGTGCACTGGGACACTAGTTTTAATATAAAAGAGGTAAAGAGGTATAAATGTTTACTTGTTCTTTTTTCTCTAGCTTTTTAAAAGACAGACAATTATATAAATACAATGCATTATTGGGTATATAACATTTATAGATACAATATAGATACAATGCATTATTGGGTTTATAACATTTATAGATACAATCCCCCTCAAAGGGGGAGAATAGAATAGAACTATATAGAAGTAACATTTCTATATTTCAGTAGAATTAATTTAGTTTAAATAGGAAACTTTGTGCTAAGTAAAAAGGTATATAGCAAGGCTTAGAGCTACCACAAAAGAAAAACTAAAAGAAGAAATGAAAAAAAATCATTAAAAATATTAAAATGTTACATTAGAAAATGTTTGTTTGGTTCAAAGAGAAGTAGTAAAAGAGAATAAAGGAACAATAAAGGACATGAGATATATGGATAAAAAAGTAAAATGGCAGACATGAATTCAACTGAACCATAATACATAAAATATGGATAGATTAAACAATCCAATCAAAAGGTAGAGATTGTTATACCAGATTGGAAAAATAAAAAGACGAACTCTTTGCTGTCTATAGCAGACACACTTTTAATTCAGATATACAAATAGATTGATAGTACAGGGATGGTAAAATGTATTACCAAAACCGGACAAAGATATCATAAAATAAGATAACTATAGGCCACTATCTCTTATGAACATGGGTTAAAAATTGTCAACAAAATACTAGCAAACTGAATCTATTAATGTATAAAAGAATTATACCATGACCAAGTGGGACTTATGCCAGAAACACAAAGTTGATTTAGCATTTGAAAATCAATTAATGTAATGCAACATATCAGTGGAATAATAAAAAAAATCTCCACATGATCACCTCATTAAATTTAGAGGAAACATTTGACAAAATTTAACACTTTTCGTGATAAAAACACTCAACAAACTATGAATAAGTAGGAGGAAACCTCAATAATTTGATAAAGGGCATTTCTGAAAAGCATACAGCTAACATTTTTAATGGTGAAATACTGGAATAAGATGAGGATGCCCATTTTTGCCACTTTTATTGATTATTGTACTAGAGATTCTAGTCAGGGCAATTAGGGAAGAATAATAAATAAAATATATCCATATTGGAAAGAAAGATATAAAACTGTATTCACAGATGACATAATCTTGCATATAAGAAATCCTAAGGAACACACTAAAAGACATTTAGAACTGAGAAATGTATTCAACAAGATTGGGGGATACAAGATCACTATACAAAAATCATACTTCTATACACTTACTATGAGTACTATGAAATAAAATTTAAAAAAACCTAATTTACAATAGAATAAAAAATAAAATATTTAGGAATACATTTAATATAGGAGGTATAAAACGTAATCAAAATTATATAACATTATTTGAAGATATTAAAGAAAAAATTAAATAAATGGACAAACATCACCTGTGCTCTTGCATTGGAAGACTTAATATGTTTAAAATGGCAATACTCCCAAATGAATGTCTGGACTCAGTGAAATCCTATCTGAATCCCAGCTGGCTTCTTTGTAGAAATTGACAAGATAATCCTAAAATTAATATTAAATTGTAAGGGACCCAGAATAGCCAGAACAATCTTTAAAAAAGAAGAGCAAAGTTGAAGGCTCACACTTCCTGATTTTAACACATACTATAAAGCAAGAGTAATCAAGACAATATGATACTGACATCAGGCTAGACATGTACATCTATGGATTAGAATTTCATGTTAACAGATGAATGCATGTTTCTAAAGTTAACTTATTTTTGACAAGGGTGTCCATTTGATGGCAAAAGAATAGTTTTTTAAACAAGTGGTGCTTAATAGCTATTTGCAAAGCAATGACATTTGAGCTTAACCTCATGCTATATATGAAAATTAAATCAAAATGGATCAAAAACAAAAACATAAGTGCTTAACATATACAAGTCTTAGAAGAAAATATAGGAGTAAATGATCATGATCTCATATTAGACAATGGATTTTTAGATATGACAGCAAAGCATGAGCAACAACAAAAATAATGGATAAATTGGACTTCATCAAAATTAACTTCTAGGAAAATGTAAAGACAAACCACAGAGTAGGAAAAATATTTGCAAATTGTAATGACAAGAAACTAATATCTATAATATTAAAGGACTATTACAACTCAATAATAAAAAGACCCAATTGAAAAATGATTAAAGGAATGACATTTCTCTAAGGAAGATATACGAGTAGCCAATAAACATTTGAAAAATGCTTGACATCATTAGTCATCATGGAAATACAAATCAAAACCACAGTGAGATACCATATCATACCAACTTGAATGGCTATAATAAAAAAAGTAAAATAATAACAATTGTTGGTGAGGACATGCAGAAATTGGAATCCTCATACACTGCTGGTGGGAATATAAATTGGTACAGTTACTGTGGAAAACGGGCTGGAAGTTCCTCAAATGATCAAACTTGGTTAACATATGACCCGATAATTTCACTCCATGAGAAATGAAAACAAATGCCCACAGAAAAAGTTGTACATGAATATTTTAACTGCATTAGTTATAATAGCCAAAAGGTAGACCCAGCTCAAATATTTAACAACTGATGAATGGATAAACAAAATGTGATATGTCCATGCAACATAATATTACTCAGCTATATAAAGGAGTGAATGAACTGATGCATACTTCAACATGGATGAGCCTTGAAAATAATATCCAAAGCAAAAGACCATATATTACATAATCCCATTTTTATAAATTATTCAGAACAAGAAAATCTATAGAGACAGAAAGTATTAGCTTGCTTAGAGCTGGGAAGATATGGTAGCTAAAGGGAATGAAGTTTCTTTGTGAGGTGATGAAAACGTAAAATTGGCTATGGTGAGGCTGTACATATCTGTAAATAAACAAAAAAAATCGAATTGTACACTTTACATGGGTAACTAGTATGGTATATGAAGTATATCTCAAAGTAATTAAGTGGGTTACCTTCCTATCAAAGTCTGTTGTTTTGTTTTACCGGAACCAAAGTAGGTGCTATTAGGTTGAGAGAAAGGCATGAGAGCTAGAAAGCAAAATAAGTTAATATGCAAACAAATAAAAATTTAAATAAACAAATAAATAAAATGGGCCCAAGTCTTAAATCTGAAAAAAGAATTTAAGTGATTATTAATGACTCATGGAACTGACTGGAAACAAATAGATCAGAAGCCAATTAACAATTTGAGGAGCCCTGGCCAGTGAAACTCATTGGTTGAGTTTGTCCCATGCACCGAAATGTTGTTGGTTAAGAGTCCCAGTCAGGGCACATGCCCAGGTTTCAGGCTTGATCCCCAATAGTTGCTTTCACATCGATGTTTCTGTCTCTCTTTCTAAAAATCAGTAAAATAAATCTTTAAAAAAAAGAATTTGAGGAAATTGTATTGCCAATGAAACTATAATTTCAGTCTTACAAAACTCTGATTAAAAAACAACCCTCAAATTTCCCAAACTCACATTAGCAGGAAATGGACAGTGATAATTTGGACCTCTGAGAGTGAGTACATTGTTAGTGTTCATTTCAGATATGACTATGTATAATAATGGACAAGGAAAGAAACACCCAGAGGGTGCAGCCCAAGTGGTGGGAAACAATGGACACAGTAGCTGCTCCTAGAGAATTATATCAAGATCTTGGAACCTGCTCAACTCTCATGAATGTGTTTTCGGTGGGGTTCTGTCATTGCTATGGGTCTGTGATTACTGTGTGTCTACCATTTCCCACTCTTCAGCGGGGAGTCTTTATCAGAGTCACCTTATTTCTGTTCTACTACCGATGGAGAGGTATATGGGGGAGAGAAAGAACTTGTCTTCTTAGTGCCCAATTCACAGGATCACAGAAACCACCTCAAGTTTGAATAGAGAGAAATAATAATAAAACAGTGACCTACGGACTTTGAGTTAGATGCATTACGTGTATTGCATCTTTTTAGGATTTTTTTGAATGTGTTCTATGTTGGGAAAGAAGGGTGGAACAGGACTATTGTGACCAGAAGGACAGACAGTGGCAGAAACTTTTAGCTGTTTGTGTTTTGTTAAATCCATAGTCCTAGCTTCTTCATGATCACACAGCCACAACATTTCAGTCTCTTTTATGTTTAAATGTGATCATGTGACAAGGTCTGACCAATAGCATGTGAGTAAAAGAGATGTGCATCTCATCCAGGCGTGGTTTATTAAAAATCACTGCAAACACTTTTCCATTCTTTTGTCCCTAACCTGATGGCTGGAAGGAAAACAATTCCCGCAGTGGCCTTAGCAGCCTTGTGTTGAATATGGCAGAACCTCCATCAGCCTAGGTTTTTGAGTAACAACATGAAGGAGAGCCTCATCAATTTTTTTTTACTTAATACCATTATTGAAATAAAAAAAATTTTTGAATTTGGGCCACTACACATTTTCAGTTTTTTGTAAAGCAGTTAGCTCCCCTGACTAATGTAATTCTCATCATTGAATACCTTTCCTGAACCTGCTGAGTTTAATAAATTGTGCTCACTGGGTATCCACCCCCCCTCCCTTTTTATTCATGCACATTCTATGTGGTGCTCTCAATGACTACTCAGACTACTTACATTCTATTCAAGGTGGTGTTACCCTCTTAAATTTTATGTCTTTCTCCTTATATTTGATCTTATTGGTAGTTCCATACTTGTAATTTTTAGTTGCATGTGTGGTATACCTGTAATATGGTTTTAACTAAAATAGAAAACACAAGGAATTTGCTCTGATACAAACCTAAATTAGAAGGAATATATATATATATATATATATATAATGGCTATTCTACTTTTTTTGCTACTCAACACACTTGAGAGTTAAAATTTAAAAAATAAATGTACATTAGGTAGTACATTCATTCTTTGTGTGTGAAGAGTAAAATGTAATGAGGTCTGCGGTAGTCAACAAGGGATTTTTTAGACCCTCTCAAAAGCTAATTTGGATTACCATGGAAAATTTGATTAATAACTACAGAACCAATGGATAGTAAGACCCAACAGTTTGGGTTAATCATGATTATGTAGCATGTACATAGCTTTAATTTCATCTCTATATCATCTTGGTAGTATACTTTAACTTTGCTTTCATTCTTCTCACCTTGCATGTTGAAAAAGAATTTCTAGAAAGTAACATATTAAAAAACCCGAAGTGTTACTCATTTAAATAATTTATTTTTCAATCAGAGACATCAGTTTGATGATTAATACACTGCATTCATTTTCTCCTTTTAAGAAACCTGGAACAAACAGGCTTGCACAGTATATATAATTCATTTAGGTGTTGAAGTCTGAGTCTACATTTGTAAGAGAAAATTTCAAATGAGCCATAATTAATATGTCACTTCAAGAGAAGCAGTGGGATGAGGGGGTGGAAGTAAATGGATCTACCCGATGTTCTCGCAGTGTATGTGTGGAAAGGAGAAATTGAAGTTAATGCACAAAGAAAGGGCCAGCTTTGCAAGCTTACTTCTTTGAGTTCATGCCAAAGTAAATAGGTATATCTGTGGATATCTCCTTCTGGAGGTGTGGAAATTGTAGGTTAAGTGTGATGGACTGCAGCACATTGCATAAGAGGAAGTTTGAAGGTGCCTTACACTGAAAGGCCAATCTTGTCTTATTTTTTTTTAGCCCCATTGCCATTTAGGGGGTGAAATGTAAAAGCTACTTAGCATTTTTAGCTCTCAATTTCTCTCTTGAATGAAGAGAACCAACAGTCGTCCCTTCTTACCTCACTTGTTAATATAAAATGATATATTGAAGGCAGAAATACTATACAAATTTGCACTAAATGCTTATATCTGTGTCCAATGAAATTTTGACTCCACATTACTGTCATAGGAATTTAATATCTCAATATGGGTCAGAAGGCTCTCTGAGAATCTTTTCAGATTGATCTTCAAGTATTCCCAGTGAAATGTGGTGAAGTCAGTTTTTCCCCCCACATACATAGGATGGGGAAGGGCTACCATTTTATCACTGTGATAAAACTTGTTTGGGTAATTTCAGACAAAAAGCAACAGGTTTTGTCTTCCAGTTGATTTTAGTACTAGCTTATTCCTTAGGATTTCCTGATAAATTTATTTCCTATCCAAAGTTATTCCTGAGGCATTGGCCTAGAACAGGGGTCGGCAAACTCATTAGTCAACAGAGCCAAATATCAACAGTACAATGATTGAAATTTCTTTTGAGAGCCAAATTTTTTAAACTTAAACTATATAGGTAGGCACATTGTTATTAACTTAATTAGGGTACTCCTAAGGCTTAGGAAGAGCCACACTCAAGGGGCCAAAGAGCTGCATGTGACTTGTGAGCCGCAATTTGCCGACCACGGGCCTAGAAAATCATCCAAAAAGGGGGAAAAAAAGTATGAGTTCTTTCATGAATACTATTTCTTTACTTTTTGGCAAATGATAAATATTCTAGCTAACCCAGAATCTAATTGCCATAGCTCTATACATAATGCCAGTGCTTTTAGGTGAAAGACATTAGAGCTAAGAATTAGAAGACTTACTATTTTTAGTGATCAAATCCTTATGGAGGGTTGTGGCTAACTGAGGTGCCCTTTCGAAAGGGGAACTGAAGGAACAGTGGGCCTGGGAGCAGGAGAAGAGGCAGTAAGAGAACCTGAGAGCCTATCCTCTCAGACATTAGTGTGCAAAGAAAATGCTTTATGGGAACCATGGCAGCACAATGATAATGCCATGTTCCAGAGGAGAAAAACAAAGAACAAGATAAACAACACTGAACCACTGGATATACATCATAGACCTAGAATTTGGCTGGATATAACGGGAAGAAACTTTCTAATAGGTGACATCACTAAATTATAGTAATGAGGCCCACATCTCTGAAATTATTTTAGCCGATATTCGTAGATACTAGTAATTTATCAAATAAGTTTGAAAAAAAGTGGGAATAAAGTTTAACTACTTGAATTTCAAGATATAAAGTAAAATTAATGGTGTGGACTCTGAAACCAGAGGACTGAAATTCCATTCTGGGCTCCATGAGGTACAAGTTGGATGTCTTCGGTATTTAATATCTTTAAGCTTAATATTCTCATCTGTAAAATGCAAATGATCACAGGATTTACCAGATGGGGTTGCTATAACTATTAAGACACTTAATACATGGAAAGCATTTAGTACAGTCCTGAAATATAGGAGGTGATTGAAAATTAATAGCCATTTATTTATTTATTAAACAAATTTATTGAGGTATAATTTACATATTATTTATTTTTATTATTAACTAGAGGCCCAGTGCACAAAATTCATGCACGGGGTGGGAGGTGTCCCTCAGCCCAGCCTGCACCATCTCCAATCTGGGACCCCTCAAGTGATGTCCTACTGCCCATTTGGGATCAGGCCTAAATGGGCAGTCGGTCATCCCTCTCACAATCCAGGACTGCTGCTCTCAACAGTTCGCCTGCCTGCTTGCCTGATTACACCTAACCACTTCTGCCTGCCAGCCCGATCAGATCACCCCCTAACCACTCCCCTGCCAGCATGATCGATGCCTAACTGCTCCCCTGCCAGCCCGATTGCCCCCCACTGCCCTCCCCTTCAGGTCTGGTTCCCGCCAACTGCCCTCCCCTGCTGGCCTGGCCCCACCAACTGCCCTCCCCTGAAGGCCTGGTCCCCCGCAACTGCCCTCCCCTGCTGGCCTGATCCCCCCAACTGCCCTCCCCTGCTGGCCATTTTGTGGCAGCCATCTTGTGTCCACATGGGGGCGGCCACCTTGTGTGTTGGTCAATTTGCATATTACCTCTTTATTATTATATAGGATTATTACTAAGTGACTTTCAACCTGAGGACTTGTCTAGGATAATGTTAAAAAATGTTGCAGGAGAATATATTAATGTTTATAGGTAACGTTTTGATTTTTTCAGTAGTTACATATGTCGCAAAAGTGCTTATAAAGAAATCATTAAAATTGACATCTTATTTATAAGATTGCTTTTAACAATGGACTGAATTCTTTGTATAGAAAGTCAATTTAACACTTCCTTAAAAAATGACATTTCTAAAGTAGATGCTAGGGATGAACGAAATGTGACTATCTGCGGGAAAATCAAATACTAGTACGTTTCTTCCTTTTTATAACATGTCAGGAATTTGTTGTAAATTGAGACTTCCTTTACCCTACACTCCAAGATTTCCTCTGTAAGAAAGTCTATTTTGTGACAGTGAATTGTTAGTAATTAATTATGTTGTCAGTTACTTGTTCAACATTAATGAGGCATTGAGTGTTTAAGGAAAAAATTAAATGAACACAGGTTTTTGTTGTTATCATTGATGTTATGAAGCTTTAAAATCCCAACTTGTCAAAAATTAGAACAAGTAGCTAAAGAGTTTAAACAAAAAAAAAATTATCAAGGGGAAATTTACAGTAATAGCCTTAAGTGTCTAATAGATTTAATGCCCTTTAGCTTGCATTCACATAAACAGGTTTAATTTTATAGGAGTTTGAAATTTGTGATATAGGAGTTGCAATTTCTGTGAGCTCCTTGAAAACTCTTTCTATGTCCTGCTCTATTCTCTTCTCCTTTCATAAATTTTTGTTTTACAAAACTGTTAGTCATAAGAAGGCATTTATGGTTCAATATAATGTTTCTTATTTTTCTTTTATATTCTTTAAAAATGCAGTTTTAAAAGTAATAAAGCCTTTCCTTCTGTAAATCTTCAATCTTTTTTTCCTAAGGGAAGATTAATTTGTAAATATGCTAATGGATTTGTATAATATTAAACTTTCCCAAGAAAAATTACATTACTTCATATGAATGAACACATCTATCTTATTCAATTTATAAACTAATGGCTGAAAACACCAAAATTGTTTCCTACTATGTGTCTTATAACTAAAATGACTGCAGGCACAGCCACACACTTGGCATTTCACAGCAAATTTATTGGATGAAAATTTCTTTTCAATCCTTTTATTGAGTTTTCCTCATTTAGCTGTAGTTGAATTCTAGCTAATAAAATGCAATTCCTCTTACAGAAAGGTGAAAAAGTAAACATCCTGCTCAAAATAGAAGCGATTTCTAAACAGGAAGTAGACTAAAAAAGACCAAATGCTTGGTTTAAAAGTGATCAGTGTAGGGATGCTGTGATAGAGATATTCCCACAGCTAACTTTTATTAAAAGAGCAGGGCGACTTCTTAGGTTAGACAATGAGCTAAGGACTTGGTGGTTCAGTTAGGTAGCTATTATGGATTTATATTTCTGTGGATATTATGTGTGAGAAACAACTCCTTCTTATCTCAGTTCTTCCTTTATTACTTATTTTCACCAGCTACATAATCCCATTGCATAAGTTACTGAAGTCAGGCAAGAATTCCTTCGTGTCCTGCCAGTATCCTGGGATGACTTTGAGAATGATCATCAGCTGCTGTCCCTAGGGGACACCCTGAATTCTGAGGTAAAACTTGTATTACTTGGGCATCTCCCTCTAAGGAACTCAGTGAGAGTTGGCTGGACTCACGGGGAAAATAAGCAGCAGAAGGGGCTCTAAATTAAGAATTAACACTCATTGTCCCATAAATGACCTAACAATG
This sequence comes from Myotis nattereri, assembly GCF_964212035.1. Lineage (NCBI taxonomy): Eukaryota > Metazoa > Chordata > Mammalia > Chiroptera > Vespertilionidae > Myotis > Myotis nattereri. Next base: position 67,829,644 of record NC_138082.1, on the reverse strand, counting down.
AACTTCTTGGAATTCTGATATTTCTTCCCAATAATTAGACACTCTGTTTTCATAAAGATCCTCTACTAGCAACTCCTCAAAGGGATCCTCATTCAAATGGCGGTGAGCGGAGGGAGATTCTGGCAGTCATCTTGCTTCCTAATGTTTCCCAGAGGGGACATCGAGGAGGGTCTTGGGCCATGTGAAGGGAAATGGGAACTGGTTATCAGTTCTCACAAAGGTAAGTAAAAAGCTATAGAAAATAGTTTATAGTAATGTGGTGCTGCAACTCCTTTTGTTCTTAAAAGCTGGGCCTTTATTTTTGTTGACCTGTGACTTAGAGAAAATGATTTGACTACTTTTTGCATGTGTTTTGGTAAATGGGACCACTGACTGCTCAGTCCATGCCAGTGATGTGGATTGACTTGGCAGGCCAGTTTGATTGCTTGATAGTAATAGAATGTAAGCTGGTATAAGCTCAGTCATGGTGGTGGGAGGGGGGGGGGAGGGCGAGGCTAGGAAGAATTGGTTAGTCTGGGTAACTGACAAGTCCAGGAAAATGACTAGAATCAGACATTGCTATATCCCAGTGCTCACAGTATGCCACTAGGGACTAGTTTGTTTCCATCTCCTAGATCTGTTTTCCTTCTTTGGGCTTATTGTTAGTGAACTTGTACCCATAGCTACCAGCTAGTGCAGTCAGACACTGAGTTCCTTTTTCTCCATAGTCCTAGCAAATGCTAGGGCTCACTGCCATTGTCCATCTTGGGTCATGTGCCCATATCTGGAGTTAGCATGTGAAGGTCAGCCACACCCAGTTCACAATAACTGAGAGTGGAAGAACGGTGATTCTTTAGAGGAAATTTGGATGACAGTTCTACAAGTAAGAAGTATGTATAACGTGCAGGCAAAAAGAACGTGTGTCCACCACCATTATGAAATGAAGAGGCATGACCCAATAAATTGCTAGGAAAATAATCCAAGTGGCCAAACCACAACAGGGGGCATTCTGCTACCTCATAAAGAGTACTCTGGGCATTCTTTGTTGAAGGCTTGTGATTCAACGTGATAGAGTTGATTGAAATGTCCTCCACATGGGTACAGATGTAGCTAGGGATGGGGGTGGAAGAGTACCCTTGGCTTATGAGACGTTTTGTAGTGTTATTTGTAAGTTATGCTTCTTCCAACTAGTGTATAATTTCTCCAAAAGCAGGCACTGTGTTTATTGTACTTCTCTAAGAATGTATCACAGGGCTGGACACAAAGCAAACACTGAGTATATACCAGTGATGGCTAACCTATGACACGCGTGTCAGAGGTGACACGCGAACTCATATTTTTGGTTGATTTTTCTTTGTTAAGTGGCATTTAAATATATAAAATAAATATCAAAAATATAAGTCTTTGTTTTACTATGGTTGCAAATATCAAAAAATTTCAATGTGTGACATGGCACCAGAGTTAAGTTAGGGTTTTCAAAATGCTGACACGCCGAGCTCAAAAGGTTCGCCATCACTGGGATATACTTTTGATGGATTCATTTCAGCTGTTTGCAATGCTTATCGCACTGAAGGATTTCCCAGCATTTTTTCCCTCAAAAATCCATCCTCTCCGAGAGCTACATTTGTTTCCCACCTCTCCGTATCACTTGAGTCGTCTGAATACGTCCCTTTAGCATGCCTCCGGGATTCTGTGCTTTCCATCACACCACCAACGCTCTGTCTGGCAGAAGCTGGGACCAGGCTGCTGTCTTTCTTCCCTACCAAAGGGCTGTGTTGTGCAAAGTATTGCTTCATGCTGCTTTCCTGATCCGCTTTGCATAACTGCCTGGAAGAAAGTACTTTTATGGATAATCCAAAAGAGGGAAATGCATTGAACGTTATTTTGCTGTAGCATGTGTTCTGGGTGAAATCTATGAAAAATACTGTTCTAGTGAAAGTCAATGTGAAACAAGCATTTCTCAATCCTTAACTAATGATCTTTTATTTTTAGAGCACATTTGAGACACTGTAATTAGAAAACAACCAAATAATTAGGACAGTTTCTTAAAACATAGGATTTTAATGTTCTGTATAAGTTCTTGATTCCATTCATGAAAGGGGCCCTAGAGATAATATAGTCCAGGGATAGAAAATAGATTAATTTTGTGCGCCAAATTTGATCAGTTGGTGGTGGTTGCCTGGAGTGCTGTGTTAAGAAAGAATTTATGGCTAAGTTCAGGCTCTGAGGGAAAAAGTGCTAGGATAGAGGATTTCATGCCCACTATGGGTAAAGAAGGGGATAGTAGCACCATATGTACTGCATGTTTGCCGACTCAATCCCTTCTCCCATTTCATAAAATCAATTACCAGAGAAATTAGTCGGAGATCACATTTCTAGTTAGTAGCAGAGCCTTTTTAGTTCAGTCTTTCAATATTTGCTCAAAGGCTATTGCCATATGGATTAAATGAGATAGGCTTGCAAAAGCAGTTGGAATAGTCTGATATATCATCTAACCTCAGTAACCATTAGCTCAATGCGACATTTAATTAAATTATACATTTCTTCATTAATCAAGGAACTGGCAAACATTTGTTGATCATGTACAATGTACTAGGTAAACATATGCTTGGCTCAGTTGATGAGCATGGCTTCTCAATTTATTCCTCAGAGGTTGGTCATTTTCCTACCAGAAGGAAGGATCTGGATTGTGTCATGATACATTTCTGCCATATTGGTTTTTGCTTTCATTACTGACCAGTTTGGTTCCCTTCTTGAATCTTGAAGTCTATTGCCCAGGCACAGATGAGGAGAAGTGCACTTCTTTTCCATGAATATCATCCTGTGGATATTGTCCACTTCTCTAAAAAAGCACAGCACTACCTTTTGGAATTCATGATAAATCTCATGAAAATGGAATTATATTTAAGGACTTAGCAGCATATTATAAACCTGGTTTTTAATAACAGGTGTCAAACGTGTGCATGCGACATCCAAAATATGCTGATGCAAATGGATGATTGCATGTGCAAAAATATGCAGATTAATGTGCAAACAGATGTTCAAATAATTTCCAATTATTGCATGCCATTACCTCTTTTGAATGCACAACTGAATATTTTGTATATGGATATGTTTGCATTGTTTGTTTTTCATGTGTGCCGTTTATACACATCTTTTCAAGGATTTGTCTCCATCCTGTCCTTAATTGGGAAACCTTAACCTTCCCATGCATTTTCAGTTCCCTGAGACAGTTATCTGCAAGAAGGGAAAATTCTATGACTTACCCTTAGAAAGCTCAATATCACCAGAAGATAAATGCTAATTTTTATCTGTCTCTCTTTGTTAGAAACATGGTCCTTTCCTATCAATACAGCTTTTGATGTCAGTGTAATAAAATGTAAAATCTGTGCAGATTCTCAAACTGTCAAAACAACAGTATGCACTTAACAAAACTTATCTAGGTCTTCGTAACTGTTTAATTTTTTTTTTTTTTTTGCTGCGTTTTCTTACATCTCCATTCCTGCAGTGTTATCAGTGCACACAGATAACCCACAAAATATATTCTTGATTTTGAGGTAAGAAAAGCCTTGGTTTATGATCAACTCCTTTAGTGACTTTTTTTTTTTTCTGGGCAATTTTAGATGTCAGATCAAGAAATAGAAAATAAAATATAGTTAGAAATTCAATTTTATACCAAGAATTTTAGATGATTTGCTCCAAGTTGCTATATTTTATTACTAAGTTGCTAAGTTCATTTCTATCTATGAGAAATGCATATATACCACAGGAAAACTAAAATTTCAAAAGCTTGATGTAGTTCTCTAATAGTTGTTTCTAAAACAGAATTTTAATGTACTCTAAAGTACACATTTCTAAAATAATATATCACCAAATTACCATTTTCCTCAAGCTGAATTTTGGCATTATTTGGTTCAAAATCTCCATATATTGCTTCAATATCCTCTTATTCTAACATCATGATTTTCAAGTTATTCCCCCCAAAACACTGACATGCATGCTGAATCCCCTTCCCCTCCAAATCCAGAGGTATCTCTATATTTAAATAGAATATAAATACCAAATACCTGGGGGTGGGGAGAGGAAGGAGTAGGGTAGGGAGAAGAAGAAGACACTGATGGAGAATTACTCCTGTGTTTTTCTTTTAATTGTAATGAATCATCTATTTTTATTCAGCAGATAACTGGAAGTACTAAGCCGTACAGATTGTTGCAACTTTGAAAAATGGGGGGGGGGGGGGGGCGGAGGGGACTTTAGTGAGGTCTTTATTACTCTAAATGTAGTTAAAGAGAGAGTTAATATTGAAAAATCATATGTGAAATATAGTCTCTCCTATGTAATCTCTAAAGAAAAAGTTGTACGTGCGTCAATGCTGAAACCTGAAGCAGAGTGAAGATAAGAGTTAAATGTTTCTTCCCTTCTTTTGAGGCCCCCTCTCCTCCAATGCTACTTATTATTAGGAGTTCTGAAGCATTAAATCTAAAGGTCCATCAGCTCACATCTCCCAGCCCTGACTGTCTGTGGAAGGACCCTGTCTGTCTGTTTCCTCTATTGCACTATTTTGTTTGTACTACTGTAATCATTTTGCTGGCCCAGATCTGTGTGGGTGTGCTGGCAGCTTTACAACAAAGTTACATGGGAACAGAGTTAAGGTTGAATATTTATTAGAAGAAGCCATCTGGCGTCAGGCTGTCTGTACAGGGGGGCTGGCTTCTTTAGTAGGCTCTCCTCTTTCTCTAGAGCTCTTCCTCCCTTCCTCTCTCCTCATTTCACAGTTCTGAAAAAGTTGAATATGCCTCTTTAACCTATTTATTCTGTCCTTGGCATTTATGCTCTTAAAAAAAAAATCTCCAGATCGCTGTTTTTTTGTTGTTGTTTCTTTTTTTTTTTTTTAAGTGTGTTTCTTCCCTCGCAGGCAGCTTGTTGCTCGTGTCTACAATGACAGTTCCCACAGAGGGTCCCTGGTCGAGGCAGCAGGACAGTCCCAGTAGAACAGCTGCTTTCTAGGTGTGCCCACAAGTGGTCTTAAACATCCACTTCCTGTTGCTGCCTTTCTTTCTTGCTTCCCGTGGGCACACCAGTGTGAAACACCTCTCTTTGGAATCAGGCTACCTCCACATAAGCAATGAGACGCCTTCTTAGAGAGTAAGTCGTTCCCTTAGCCTTCTGCCCTCCTGCGCCACCTCAGCTGACTTTAAATTGCTCACTAAACCATCTTTTTGAGGTGTTTAGTTTGTTCATTTCTCATTTTTGTGTGAGTCAGTTGTTTATTTTCCTCTTCTGTAAATGCCCTTCTTTCCTTCTCTTTTTTGTTGTTGTGTAGCTACAGTTCTCTCTGTGCTTCTGCATAGCCACCCCCAAGCAAGCGGCCTTTGCTGAGAGCCTCCCCCATTTCATGTAGCTTGTCCTATAGCTATAAGGATATTGCTCAAAATGCTATTATCACCAGCTGGATCAAACGCCACCATTTTCAATATGCATAGTATATAGCCAGGAAGCTGGTGGGAAGACAGCTCACGGCTCAAGAGCCAATGATCACCATCGCACTTGAAAATCCGTTCAGACATGGCAACAAGTATTTTGTGAATGCAAAGGGGGCTTTTCATTCCTGCTTTGCTTCTTGTAGAATGACAGCCAGTTCTGGGATAACCTCAGTTAAGTCCCCACATGTTAACTTCCTCCCCGCACCCTGCGTTGGGGGAAAGTGCCCAGCGAGAGGTAGCAGGGCGAGTTTGGGCTCTGTAGGGGAGGTTTTCTGAAAGTAAGATGGGTAAACCTGCAGCAATGCATCTCTCTTGGTGTCCGAAGGCGGGTAGTTTGTTTGCTCAGTTCCCTAATTATCCCGAGTACAGGAGTCAGCACAGGAATCAGATAGGAGAAATTAAATGATCAGTGCAGCATTTAATACCTCCAGTGCAGATGGGCTCTTAGGAATCTAAAGAGTTCAACGAGCCTGAATCACCTGAATCAAAGTCAGCTTAATAATCACTGTCTCAGCTCCACTGGAGGGATGGATTTTTTTTCCCCTCCTGGACGTGTTTTTCATCATTATCTCAGGTGGGATATGGACTAGCCAGTCACTTTAGTAGAGAGCCCTTACTTCAGGCAGCTTCACATGCCTCATCGTTTCTGAATGAATTTCAGCTCCAGGAGATTTCAGTGCTGGAGGAATTGCAATAAGCTATGAAACTTTATCCCTTCTCATGGCTCTTCTGAGTCGCTGGGGAACTCTGGCTTCCACGGGTAATGGTAATCGTTCTACTCACTTATAGAAGGGAAGGTACCACCTCGGGGGTCACATGACAATACCAGAGAGGTTAAATCAACTTCCAGCTGAGGTTTTACAGATACGTTTGGGATCTTGGAATGATATTACCATATTATTGTGCTTTGACTCTTGTTTCTTTTGGCTCGGAGCTGAGGGAACAGTCTTGGGTAAGAGATTTACTCAGGGAGGGCTCCACCTGACCTGAGGTGGGCCTGGGCTCCATGTCACCCCATTTTGGTTTAACATATAAGAACTGTCTCAGAGAGAAATGTTGTTGGTATTCTGAGACTTGTATTTATCTTTAATTTTTGAAAGACTTATTCAGGAAAAGAATCCAACACAGCATCTCAGGGGAGATGAGTACAGAATGAGAGTAATAGCTATTAAAATAAGAGAGGCGCTCAGGGAAATGACTGGTCATTTGATGCTTTTTTCTTTCCCTTCAAAAATCTGCCAAATAAAAGTTACCTGATTCATATACCACTGGGACATCTAATTGGGCCTATTTTTAAGAACTTATGCAGCCACCTATGCTCTCCTGTAAAGATTTAATTGGACCAAGAAATAGATTTAACCCTAATAGTCACTCTAATACTCACAATTTAATTATGGATTAATTACTGGTAAATCATAATGAAAAAAATCATGTTTTAAAAATGTTATATTCCTCCTTTAAAAAAGCAAGGGGAAGGGGTATAACATCCAGTAAAATTTCTTTACATATAGAAGTTTCCAAGACTTTAATACATAATTGATTATCAGCTCTTAATGGATAGGTTTGATTTTTATTCATAAGGATTTAACAATCTTGCGAAGGAGACCAGCAAACCAATATACTAACCAAAATAGGTGAATACAATACTGACCAAAAAGTGTTAGAGAGTTTGCTGTATAGAAAATATTGTGCCCAGTGCTAAGGTGTATTCTAAGCTAATTAGATACAATTTTGGTTCTCAAGGACCGTACAATATAGCTCGAGGGAAAGGCATTTTTTACAAACAATGACAAATAGCAGTCAGTAATTGCCATAACAAGTGACTAATCCAGGAGCTAGGAGGGTTGGTTGAGGAGGGCTGCACTGTAATGGTGATATTTATGCTCAGCCTTTAGGAAAGGTGCTATTGGTTTCACAAAGGGCAACTCATGTTAGAAAGCAGTCCATCTCAGAGCATAGGAGATCTGTGCCGTAGTAGTGAAAAAATCCTGGAACTGTTGTTGAAAAGGAGTTTGTATGCCAAGGTAAAGAGCATGAACCTTGAGAGACTGTTGGGAGCCATTTGTGATAAAATCAGTGGTGCTACTATGGAAAGATAAATCTGGGAGATAAAGCAGGAGAGTGTGGAAGAATTTAGACTAATGGCCAGTGTATTACTCCTATAAAAGCAGACCAAGTTATATTAAGGTAAGGGTAGTTAGAGCAGAGTTGGACAGAATGAGAGAGAAAATGAAAACTATTAGTCCTTGCCGGTTCGGCTCAGTGGATAGAACACAGGCCTGTGGACCAAAGGGTCAAAGGTTTGATTCCGATCAAGGGCATGTATCTTGGTTACAGGCTCCTCACTAGCCCAGGTCCTGGTCAGGGCTCCTGTAGGAGGCAACCAATCAATGTGTTTCTCTCACATCAGTGTTTCTCTCTGTCTTTCCCTCCATCTTCCACTCTCCCTAAAAATCAATGAAAAAATATCCTCGAATGAGGATTAACAACAACAAGAAAAATAGAAAAGGAAAGCTACTAAGAACAAATAAATAAGAAAGATTGAGAGAGCATGGAAAAGTGGGTGAACAGTAACAAGACAAAGATGTAGTCTAATAGTTTGAGCTTACCATGCATAAATTATGGGGAAAGAAATAGAAATGAAGAAGGAATATGGGGACATGAATATTCTGATTTTAAATATGTTGATTTTGAGATGAACAAAGGACATCCAGATGACAACTTCTAGCATGCAGAAGAAAAAGGGGGGCATGGTTCAAGGGAGAGTCAGGAAATGCAGATTTGTGAGTTATATGCATAGAAATGATAACTGAATATGTGAAAGTGAATAACATTTTTGGAGAAGATTATAAGAAGGCAGAAGAGAAGAAGGCCCAGGATAGAATACTGAAAAAAAAAAGCATCTATTAAAAGAGTCAGAGGAGAGGAAAAAAACACACCCCAGTGTAATATTGATTAGAAAACTACCAAAAGATGACCAGCATTAAACAATGAAGACAAAATAAAGAATATGACAAAGAAGGAGAAAATTTAACTTGGAATGGACTTATCAGCGGTCCGAGATAGAGCTGGCTCAATAAATGATTGGAGTGGGAAGCATTTTGAAAAGGATGTATGGATGGTAACAAAGTGAGAAAAGAAATATCCACTGCTTTTTAACGAAATTTGGCAGTCATAACATTTGGGAAAAAATATTGGCTACATCAAAGGAAACGGGAGAGAGTAATTTTTAAATAGGAGAGAACTGAGCTCATTTGTGGGCCAAGGAAAGATTAAAAGTGCCAGAGAGGAGATAATGATGCAGCAAAGTCTGGAAGACCTTTGAGACCTTCTTGTACTTTTAGGTAAAAATAATTCTTCTTTTTCTATTATTCTATAGAATTTAAAAATGAGTAGTACTTCTTTTGATGTTGAAAGTAAAATATGCTCATTATTAGCAATATAGAAAAGTCTAAAAATAATTTTTAAAAAAACTATAATTTTCCCTCCAGTGATAACCTCTCATAATCTTTGTTGTATGCAATCACAATATTGTGATTGTACCATATGCGGATTTCACTCCTGTTAATTACCCTTGAGGCCCTTAATAGTCTTAAAAATTTTTATTTTGCCTAAAGAGTATACAAGCAATTGTATGGAGACACAGCTTTTATTTAATCACTAGAGGCCCCATGCATGGAATTCATGCATGGGTAGGGTTCCTAGGCCTGGCCAGCGATCAGGGCCAATCTGTGGGGTGACCAGCAGGGTAATTGGGGGCGGGGGTCCCTGCTGGCACCCGCCTTGCCTAGTCTGGTGCCACCCGCTCGCTGGCCCTGCCCCCTGCTGCTGCCATTGGTCACCTTCCTCTGCGGGGCGACCAGTGGGGTGATCAGGGGGCCCCGCTGGCACCCACCTTGGCTGGCCTGGGGCCTGCAGGCTGGGGGCAGCTCCTGCGTTGAGCGTCCGCCCCCTGGTGGTCAGTGTGCATCATAGCAGCCGGTTGTTCTATGGGTTCTGCCATTTGGTCAATTTGTACATGAGGCTTTTATTGTATAGGATTCTTATTTTTTTGGTGTGTCCAAATTTTTTGCTATTAAAGCTATAATAAATATCTTTTGCATTTTTTTTTGCTAATCAATGCCTATTTCTTTAAGATAAACTTGCTAGAAAAAAAATCCAGAATAAAAAAGTAAATATTTAAAACTTTTGATATTAACTTCCAAACTACTCAAAACAGTTTCTTAAAAGATTAAATGCTTACACAATATTTGTGGAGTAGGTAGATAAATGAACAAACTAAGTGGCACATGTACCAATTTACTCTCCAAAGAACAATGTTTGACTACATCATAGCAAACATGGAATATTGTAATACTCTTCTTTCAATGTTTTAAATTAAATTTGTTGATTAGGGACATTATATAGGTTTCAATTGTACATTTCTAGGATACATGATCCTTATATTGGACTGTGAGACCACCACCCAGTCAAATAATCTTCCCTCACATCTATTTGACCCCCTTTACCATTTATTACCCCCTATCTTCCCTATGGTAACCATCCTACTGTTGTCTGTGTCTATGAGCTTTTGTTTATTTGCTTTTCTTATTTGTTCATTTACTACTTTCCATTTTATATTCTACACATGAGTGAAATCATATGATCCTAACTTCTTCTGACTTATTTTGCTTAGCATGATATTCTCAAGGCCCATCCATATTGTTGCAAATGGCAGTACTTCATCCTTTCTTAGGCTGAGTAATATTCCATGGTACATATGCACATCTTCTTTATCCCATCATCTATTAAAGGACGCTTCAATTGTTTCCATGTCTTGACCACCATGAATAATGCTGCACTGAACACAGGGATGCATATATCTCTGAGAATAAAATATTTTCAAAAATTTTGGGTAGATATCCAGAGGAGGGGATTCTGGGTCATATGGTAACTTTATTATTAATTTTTTGAGGAACCCCTATACTGCTTTCCGAAGTGACTATATCAGTTTACATTCCCATGAGGGTTCCTTTTTCTCCATAACCTCTACAACACTTGTTATTACCAGTCTTGTTGATTATAGCTGTTCTAACAGGTGTGAAGTGGTAGCTCATTGTAGTTTTGATTTGCATTTCCCCAATAGCTAATGGAATTGAGCATCTTTTCATATATCCCTGAACCATTTGTATCTCTTCTTGGGAGAAGTGTCTGTTCAGGTCCTCTGCCCATTTTTTAATTGGATTGTGTGTTTGGTGTTGAGTTGTATGAGTTATTTATATATTATATATATTAATCCCATTTATCATATTGCATTACTCTTATTTTTTTCTAATTATGATAGGCAGAAAGTATACCATACATTTCCCTTTCTTTGTAGTAGGTAAGGCTGTACATTATTTTTCACATTCTTATTAGCCTTCATACACCTTTTGTCACATGATTTTTTTATGTATTTACATTTTAGGTTTGATTACTGATTTACATGGTGGATTGATATATTAGGGCAATAATAGAGCTGCATAATATATTTTCATAACCTATTGTTTGTCTTTCAATTGTGTTATTTTATTTGAGATATTTGATGTGAGAATTAAATATTTTGTCAATTTTATTTATGGTATAAGTATATAATTTAGTTTAAAGATCCCAAATGGTGAATTAATTATCAAACAATATATTTTTTCCAGTGACATATTAGGTCACCTACCTTTCTTGTATCTTGTACTTTTACATATGAATTATGATTTTCTCCTGAGCTATCTATTTGTATTCTATTTTCTGTCTGCTGATTTGGAGGATCATTTCATGCTTTTAAAATTATTATACTTTTATGCTACCTGTTAATATCTAGTAGGAAAAGTATCTTACCATTTGCCTGCATTTTCAAATTTTCAGTTTCAGTCTCATTTATCTATCCTTTAAGATGTATTTTATAATCTTATTTTTTTTTCAAGAAATAACAAATCCCATTGAATTTTCATTCTAAATTTAGGATATTCTGGCTATTACAATACTAGTATACAGGAATGGGGTCATTTTGCTGTTGTTGTTAATCCTCACCCAAGGATATTTTTCCATTGGTTTTTAGAGAGAGAGTAGAAGGGAGGGGGGAAAGACAGAGAGAGAAAAACATCTATTCAACAAAGACACATCAATTGGTTAGCTCCTGCATGTTCCCTGACAGTGCTAGGGATTGAGCCTGCTACTGAGGTATGTGCCCTTGACCAGAATTAAACATGAGACTCTTTAGTCCCCAGGCCGACACTCTATCCACTGAGCCAACTGGCTAGGACAAGGTGGGTCATCTTTAAATTCATTCCTAACTTTATATCATTTGGTAAATCTTGATTGTTTTCTCTATAAAAGTCTAAAATTTTATGAATGTTATTTCCATAGTAATTGTAAATAATTTCTTTTCTCTATGTGGACACTATTAAAAATACCATAATTTTTTTTATAAAGTTATTTGTACTTTCCTCTCAGCTTAGATATTTTATTAATTATAATTTAAAATTGATTCCTCAAATTTTCTAAGCTTATAATAATAAAATCTGTAAACAGGAATATGTATTAGTGCTTAATTACAAGAGTTATGTCACTTAGTTCTATTCTGTTACCTTGCACTACTTAAACATTCAAGAAGTTACCTATATATGTTTGTTTGTATATTTATATACACTCATATGTACACACATGTATATCCTCTTGAGGACCACATCTTTCAACTATATACTCCCAGAACCTATCATTTGCTTTCTACAAAGATTATTATGTACTAAGCACAGTGTTAAATGCTTAATCTTCCATTTCTCATTTCATCTTTATACTAGACATAAAAATGATACTACTCATTTTACAGCTGAACAAACTGAGTGGGCTGTGCAGCTAGAAAATGAGAGAACAGGTATTAGAAACCACCTCTGGTACTGCACATGTACCCGGAAGTATTTGTTGCTTTACCAAGTGGATGAATGAATGATTAAATACATAGAAATGTAGGATCAGGTGAAATTAAAAGGTTAAGAGACAGAATTAAATTTTTATAACTATGTCATGCATTTAATTTTTCATACGTCTCACACACACACACACACACACACACACACACACACTCTCTCTCTCACACACACACACACACACACATTCATATGTTTTGTTTGTTTCCTGTTGGGGCAGGCTGTTCTGTATCACAAACAAATGGTAGGGTAATAGCAACCTCAAAGTAAGAAAGGTCAGGGCAGAATGACTCAGGTTTTGGGGAACAGCCCTGCACAGATGGAAAGAACACAAGCCTCATGCCCAAAGACACAACATGCCAGGATAAAGAACAAGTGGTCAGAAGATATGGACACTGGAAATGCACTTTGGATGTTACTGAGAACAGAGCATAGCGATTAGTTTAAAAACTCGGAGAATGTGATAATTAAGTGAATCAGCCATTTATTCAATTGCCTCTCTCCATGTATGCCTAGGAATCCAGGAAAGATGGTTCAGAAACTGTCAGCATGATGACTGATGGTCAGTTAGCTAAACTACCATGAAACTGCTGCTGAGAAATCTACCGAGGGACTCTGGTTTAGGAAGGATGAAATATGTGAGTCAAGGAGTGTGACGAGGGTTTTCTACACACCTGTTGTGTTATTATTTTTGGTCCTCAATTCAGAAACAGAAGTTAACAGTTGCTTCTTAGTTTCATTAGAATGTTGCACACATACTCATTTCTAATGCATGGTATATAACACACCCATGTTTTCATTATTTTTTCTATGCAACTAGCATTCTGTTTTACTATACTAGTAACGCTTTTACAAAACATTCACTACTATTGTAAAAAAAAAAAAAAAGGCATGTTGAAGATATAATGCATTAAAGGGATTTAAATTGACTCCCCAGCTACTCAGAAAACACACACACAGTTGTTTAAATAAGACAGAATCAGACCTAGTTTACGAATTAGTGCATCATTGAAACCAAACCATTTTTGGTCCTTTTTACTTGGTCAAACAAAATATTTTTGTTTTTCTTTACTTTTTCTCTCAGCACTAATTCCTTCAGTCTGTTCTTAGTTCACCAAGAGGAAAAACAACTTTTTTTGCAGAGACTTTAGTAAAGAATTAGCAGATACTTATTTGAATGTCTAATAATGAAAAAGCTCAACTATTTTATAATGATCTATAATATAAAAGCCTAAGTGACCGTCCAACCATCTGTCAAGTAGCTATTATGCTCACTGACCACCAGGGGGCAGATGCTCAACGCAAGAGCTGCTGAGCTGTGGTGACTTGGCAGCTGTGGTTCTCAGGTGACACACCTGGAACCAGAGAGGAGGGAGCCCGATTCTGGGGTGCATCACCCGAGAACCGCCCTCTCACAATCCTGGACCCCTCAGGGGATGTCAGAGAGTTGGTTTCGGCCCAATCCCCGCAGGCCAGGCCAAGGGACCCCACCTGCCTGATGGACCCTGCTTAATCCTCAGATGCCCATTGAGCCCCCGCGCTGCCCCAGGTGCAGCTGGCCAGGGAGGGATTTGGGAAGGTTGGCTCCAGGGCGTGTCTGGCCCATCTCACCCAGTCCCACCCCACCAGCCACCTTCTAATTAATTTCCTTTCAGTGAGCATGAATACGTGCACCAGGCCTCTAGTATTATATAGTAGTAAATTTAAGATCATTTGTAAAAAAAAAAAAAACCCTAAATAATACTTATATAATGAAACAGTTAAAACTCAAAATGAGCATAAGCATTATGGTTTCAAACCTAATTTGATATTTATATCAGTTGTTCTGTAGGAATTAAATTTAAATTCATCTTCTCACAAAATTTTATGGCTATAATTTTAGTAAAATATAAGCACCTTACTATTTCAGATTTATGCTTAGATATTATGAACTTTTACTATTTCCTTTGAGGCTATGCTACTTTCACTTAGAAATGTAAATAATTAATTATTTGAAAGTAATTTAAATAATTTTTTGTCATAGGAGTTACAATTAACTAAGTAAAAATGTGTTACCTTTGTTTTGGGATAATATAAAATGAAGTTAAAATGTTGATATTAAAGAATGAATTCTGTAACATTTATATATTAAAGGTACGTTAATCTTATGCTGGTGACCTTCCATGTCTTTGAAAATATGTATTTTCATTTTTTAAATGTATCTTATTGTTGAAGTATTGCAGATGTCCCCTTTGTGGTTTTTTTCCCATTGACCCCCCTCCTCTCCACAGCTGCCCCTCCCAAGCCTTTGCCACACTATTGTCTGTGTCCATGGGCTTTGCATATCTATATATATAAAAGCCTAAGCAACCAAAAGACTGAAAAACCAGTCACTATGACATGCACTGATCACCAGGGGACAGACTCAATGCAGGAGCTTCCCCCTGGTGGTCAGTGCACTCTCACTTTGGCAGTGCTGCTCAGCTGACCAGTGGGCGGCAGACGCAGCACTCATGGCTGGCAAGTGCTGCTTCTGCAGCAAGAGCCTTTCCTGATCAGGAATGATTGGCCTTGAGCCTGAGGCAGGTGCAGCAGGGCCACGATAAGCAGGAGAGGCAGGCAGAAGCAGCAAGAGGCATTGGACTGCTGGTTTTGGCCTGATCCCACCCAAATCCGTGCACCAGGCCTCTAGTATGCACATAAGTTCCCTGGTTAATCTCTTCCCACCACCCCCGCCCCCCCTTCCCAACCTCCACCTTCCCTCTGAATTTCATCAGTCTCTTCCATGGTTGTATGTCTCTGGAACTATTTTATTCATCAGTTTATTATGTTCATTAGATTCCACAAATGAGTGAGATCATGTGATACTTATCTTTCTCTGACTGGCTTATTTCACTCAGCATAATGTTCTCCAGGTCCATGCTGTTGCAAATGGTAAGAGCTCCTTCTTTTTACTGCCACAGTATTCCATTGTGTGATGTACCACAGCTTTTTTATCCATTCATCTGCTGATGGGCACTTGGGCTATTTCTAAATCTTAGCTATCTATTATAAACTAGAGGCCCAGTGCACAAAATTCATGCACTGGGGCAGGGGGTTCCCTCAGCCCGGCCTGTACCTTCTCACAGTCCAGGATCCCTTGGGTGATGTCCTCAAGGGGTCATTAGTGCTGCTGCAGAGGTGGGAGTGCACTGACCACCAGGGGGCAGCTCTGCATTGAGCGTCTGTCCCCTGGTGGTCAGTGTGCATCATAGCGACCAGTTGTTCTGCTGTTTGGTCAATTTGCTATTAGGGTTTTATTATATAGGATTGTGCTGCTATGAACATAGGGGTGCATATAGTCTTTCTGATTGGTATTTCAGGTTTCTTGGGATATATTCCTAGAAGTGGGATCACTGGGTCAAATGGAAGTCCCATTTTTAATATTTGGAAGAAATTCCATCCTGTTCTCCACAGTGGCTCCACAGTCTGCATTCCCACCAGCAGTGCACGAGGGTTCCATTTTCTCCACATCCTCGCCAGCACTTGTCCTTTGTTGATTTGTTGATGAGTGCCATTCTGACAGGTGTGAGATGGTATTGTTGGTTTGATTTGCATCTCTTGGATTATTAGTGACTTTGAACATGTTTTTATATGTCTTGGCCTTCTGTATGTTCACTTTAGAAAAGTTTCTATTTAAGTTCTTTGCCCATCTTTGATTGGATTATTTATCTTCCTTTTGTTAAGATGTATGACTTCCCTATAAATTTTGGAGATTAGGCCCTTATTGGATATAACATTGGGAAATATGTTCTCCCAGGCAGTGGGCTTTCTTATGGTTTTGTTGATGGTTTCTTTTGCTGTGCAGAAGCTTTTTATTCTGTAGTCCCATTTGTTTATTTTTCTCCTTAGTTTTCTTTGCCCTAGGAAATGTATTGGTAAACATATTGCTATGAGAGATGTCTGAGATTTTGCTGCTTATGGTTTCTTCTAGAAATTTTATGGTTTCATGACTTATATTTAGGTCTTTTATACATTTTGAATTTATTCTTGCATATTATGTAAGTTAGTGGTCTAGTTTCATTTTTTTGCATGTACCTGTCCAGTTTTCCCAACACCATTGTATGTTCTTGCCTCCTTTATCAAATATTAATTGAGCATAATGACTTGGGTCAATTTTTGGGGTCTCTGTTCTGTTCCATTGATCTATATGGCTTTTTTTTGTGCCAGTACCAGGCTGTTTTGAGGACAGTGACTTTGTAGTATGACTTGATATCTGGTATTGTGATCCCTCCAATATTGTTCTTCTTTCTCAAGATTGATTCAGCTATAAATTTCTGGAGTATTTGTTCTAGATCTGCGAAATATGATGTTGGCATTTTAATAGGGATTGAATTGAATCTATAGGTTGCTTTGGGAAGTATGATGTTAATGATGTTGATTCTTCCAATCCATGAACATGGTATATTTTTTCACTTGTTTATGTCTTCCTCTATCTCTTTTTTCAGTACCCTGTAGTTTTCTGAATATAGGTCTTTTACCTCTTTGGTTAGGTTTATTCCTAAGTATCTTAACTTTTTTGTTGCAATGATAAATGGTATTTTTTTTTTTTTTTAGTTTCTCTTTCTGAGAGTTCACTATTGGTGTACAAAAATGCCAGAGACTTCTAGGTATCAGTTTTGAATCCTGCTACATTGCCAAATTTATGTATTAAATCTATTAGATTTTGGTGGAGTTTTTAGGGTTTTCTATGTCTAACATCATGTCATCTGTGAATAATAGGCTTTACTTTCTCCTTTCCAATTTGGATGTCTTTTATTTCTTCTTCTTGTCTGATCACTGTGGTTAGGACTTCCAGTACTGTGTTGAATAGTGGTGAAAGTAGACATCCCTGACTTCTTCCTCTTCTTAGGGGAAATGGTTTTAGTTTTTGCCCTTTGAGTATTTACATTTTAGTAATACTACAATTTATCCTGCAATGAGCAAAAACTACCTCCTTTATTCACTTTCAAGATAATGTGGGTTTTTGTCTGTTTAGCAAAATTTAAAAAGGAAACGGTGTTAACCTTGAATTTGAACATTAAAAAGGTGACACCTACAGAAAGACAAAATCTTGGTTGTTCAAAATATATCCCACCTATTATACTATGTCATGTTTGTGAACTTTAGCATTTGTATGTAATGTGTGCTCTAGTTGGACTCTGCAGGCTGTTTTTATTTTTGGCTTTTACATTCCAAAGAACTTCTAAAAATCATCAGGAACAGTGCTAAATAATTTATAATTTTGTTTTGTGTTTCTGAACAAGGTACATCGGTAATTAAGTGAAATATTTATGATGAATATAAAACAATGCAAATTCATTTGTTTGTCTGAAAATTAACTTGTTATTTATTTAGATTGATCTTTGGAAAGGTTTTTAAATTGAATCATAGTATGAGGAGGAGTGATATTTAGAATAAAGAAAGGCAAGATCATAAAAATTGATGTGTTAGAATACATTATGGTACATAATAAGTCAGGCAAAGGGTAATTATACAAATTTTACCCAAATTGATAAAGAAGTTCTTAGTTTCCTCTGAGGAAGAAAATAAACTCTAGTGATAGTGGATCAATAATATATTGTGGAAGGAAAATGTTTAACTCACATATACTCTATAGTGTTCAACTGAGTTCCAAATTTAAAGTATGTGTGTGTTTCTAGCTGGTTTTGCTCAGTGGATAGAGCATAGGCCTGAGGACTGAAGGGTCCCAGGTTTGATTCTGGGCAAGGGCACATGCCCAGGTTGTAGGCCCGATCCCCAGTAGGGGTCATGCAGGAGGCAGCCAATCAATGATTCTCTCTCATCATTGATGTTTCTATCTCTCTATCCCTCTTCCTTCCTCCCTGAAATAAAAAAAAAATATATATTTAAAAACATAAAGTGTATGTGTGTGTGTATGTTGATGATAGAGATATAGGAAATCATAATCTTATGTACTCTTTTTATAATAAATACCTTAATGTTTTTTCTTCATACAATATATACTTAATCTGAATTATCTGTCTATATTAAATGAAAAGAGTGCGTTACTTTTAATGCCAGCAACTAAACTGTACTTTTTCCCCCAGAGGAGATTAATAGGTTTATGTGGTAGTTTATGCAAATAAAATACCATTATACTCACAGGTAAAGATTTAAACATTTACTTTCTTTGGAAACACGGCCACAATATTCTTATCCTTCAAGTAACAACAACTTCAAATGAACACTGGCAAACTTTACAAATTTATTAAACACCACTCTCCTCGTCTTTTTCATGATAATGATCATCAAAGTTATGATTGAAATATTGCAAAAAAACTCTCAAAACTTTGATGTAAACTGAAGGAAGAGAAAGATGTTCCAGCTAATGGCTTGTCTATTTTCAAAGAAAAATTTTTTTCTGAAGTTGCCATGTAGGAAAATGCACTGGTTACACCAACTATAATATTGTTATAGGAATGGGAAGATTGATTTTATAACTTAGTTTAAAGGGAACATTTATCCCTTTAAACCAGTGGTTCTCAACCTTCCTAATGCCGCGACCCTTTAATGCAGTTCCTCATGTTGTGGTGACCCCCAATTTCATTGTTACAAATTGAACATAATTAAAGCATAGTGATTAATCACAAAAACAATATGTAATTATATATGTGTTTTCTGATGGTCTTAGGCAACCCCTGTGAAAGGGTTGTTCGACCCCCAAAAGGGTCGCGACCCACAAGTTGAAAACCACTGCTTTAAACTAATTTATACCTGGGATCTGTGACTCTACGTTCACCAATAGGAACATGGTTTTAGAGACTACATGTTTACAAATAATTACATCTAACATTTATCACATTTATTATTTTTAGTCATTAATCTTCTACACAGTTTTATAGGGGCAAGTACTTCTATTTTGGCAATTGGGGACACTGAGGCAGAGAGACATGTACAATTCCCAAGGTCAAATCACTTGTAAATGAAGAAGCTAGTTTAGAATTCAAGTAATTTGATTCTAGAACTGTATTATTTGTCCCAAGATATCACCTAAAAAATCTGTTTCAGGTCTCTATGAAAACAAAGTAAAAATATAATGTTAGTGTAAGATTGCACTTTCCAATATAATTGCTATGAGCCACCCATACCTATTTAAATCTGAATTAATTAACATGAAATAAAAGTACAAATTTAGATCCTCAGTCACACTATTTCATATTTCATGTGCTTGATAGCTCCATGTAGCTAGAGTCTATTCTTTTGGATAGTACAAATATATAACACTAGAGGCCTAGTGCAAGAAATTCGTGCAACGGGGTGGGGGTCCTTCAGCCTGGCTGCACCCTCTTGCAATCTGGGACCTTTTGGGGGATGTCTGACTGCCAGTTTAGGCCCGATCCCACTGTGGATAGGGCCTAAACTGGTAGTCGGACATCCCGCTTGAAATCTGGAACCGCTGGCTCCTAACTGCTTGCCTGCCTGCCTGATCACCCCTAACCAACTCTGCCTTGGCCCCCACCATGGCAGCTTCATTTTGAATGATGTGCGGAAGGTCTTTCAGCTGTCCAGTCTAATTAGCATATTACAATTTTATTATTATGAATTTTGCTATTGTAGGTAGTTCTATTGGACAGCACTAGTCTTGGCTAACTTCTTAAAATTAACTTAAAAGTATGTTTTCTTTGGTGAGATGTAAAAATGGGTTTACCTTCCTCATCAGTAAGATTGATTGCTGAACAACTAGTCTTCCATCCAGTCAATGACTGAATAGGCTATTTTCTACGGTATAGTATGAAGGTGACTAGGTAGCCAGTTTCCAGTATGTATCTTACTTTCCCTCCCTGGCATTCTTACCTCTATACAATCCCCTCCCACATTGTACCAGGGTCAGTGTGTTTGATGATTAAATACCACAGAAGTTGTGGTGTTTGTTTTGAAATTAAGTTATAAAAAGACATTGCATGCTTCTATGTCTCTGGATCTATTTTGTTCATTAGATTCCACATATGAGTGAGATCATGTGATACTTATCTTTCTCTGACTGGCTTATTTCACTTAGAGGAAAGGTGGTGGTGGGTGGTTGGGTGGGTGGGAGAGATTAACCAAAGAACTTATATGCATATATACATAACCCATAGAAACAGACAATAGTGTGATGTCTTGGGAAGGTACAGTGGAGGGGGTCAATGTAGGGGAAAAAGAGGGAGACATATGTAATAGTTTCAAAAATAAAGGTAAATTTTTAAAAATGGCATTGCAATTTCTGCCCTGGTTTCTGTCATTCTCTTTTCTCTCTTGGATTACTCACTCTTGGGGAAGTAATTTTCTATGTCATGAGCAGCCCTATGGAGTGGCCCACATTGCAAATAACTGAGACTTCCACTCATCAGCCAGTAAGAAACTCAGGCCTTCACCAGTGGCCATGTGAGTAGTGAACTTTAAAGCAGATCCTCTTGGCCTCATCATGTCTTCAGGTGACTCTAGGCCTGCCAACGATCCTCAAAAGAGACCCCGAGTCACAGCAACCAGTTAAGTTGGTTCCACCATTCAGATCCTCAGACACTGTGTGAGATAATAAATGTTTGTGATTTTAAGCCACTGAGTTTTGGAGTCATTAGTTACAAACTAATAGATATCTAACACAATGCCTTATCAGAAGTTATAATAGAATTTAATAAATTGTCATTGTTTGTCAAATAAGTTATTGATAAATTTTCAGAGGATAGGAAGGAGGAAAAAATTAACTCCTGCCCTCAAGTTACTCACTAATGACTATAACATAAGTATAATAAAGTAAGTAAAGTAAGTGAAGGGCAAAATTCTCTGAGATTCCCAGTGTGGGTGTGAGGAGGGGAATGCATAGATGGATGGATAAACAAGCCAGACTCAGGCAGGCGGCAGCTAATAGGCCTGGGAGGATGGGTAGGGCATTTATAGGTGGAGTAAGAGTATAAAATGCAAGCATTCCTCATACTGGGCACAGGGAATAAAAAGGTTTTAGACCAAGAAATTGTGAATATTGTGGTTACAGCATATAATCCAAACATATGGAAAAAAGGGGGAAAATATCTAAAGAAGATGTTGAGGTTATTTTGAAAAAAGATTTAGATTATCAGGAATTTCATATTCTTTTGGCCTTAGCTGTAGGCAGGTTCATTTCCCACTTGCTATCATTTATAATAGTATTGGAGTCTTGTCCCGTGTGTGTGTGTGTGTGTGTGTGTGTGTGTGTGTGTGTGCTTATTTGTTTAGATAAGTACATCAGTAAAGCTCTCATGACTGTGGAAAACATTGCAATTTAAAGACTCGGAAGTCAGTCATTGAATTTTGAACTTTGTAGGCACCTGTGCAAAGACTGGATTCAAGGAAGAGAGATGAGAGGTCAGGTAATCTTTTAGAAGACTATGCTAGGCATTCAGAGATGTTGAGGGTCTGAACTGATGCCAGTATTAAAAATGGGGAGGGGAGAGAGAGAGAGAGAGAGAGAGAGAGAGAGAGAGAGAGAGAGAGAGAGAGAGAGAGAGAGATTTTAATGTTAAGGACATAACAGAGGAAAAGTATGACCTGACATCATGATTGAATTTAATGGTCTTGGAATAAAAAATCCCTCTAAAACACAGATATGGGCTTATAAATTTTTTACTTAAACAGTTGTCATCACCTTAAAAAGAGTCAAAATTCCTTTGCATTTCTTTCAAGAGCTTTCACTTCTACCAGGTGTTTTCGGCCTTGTCTCCATTCTCTCTCTGCTCTGAATATAGCAGGATATTTTACAATTTCTGGAACTTGCCAGCTTTTCTCAGGCTCTGCTTTTATTTCTCCACTAAGAATCCTTCTCCATCCTTGTCTTCTTGGCAAACTCCTCCTCTGTTTGAAAGCCCACCTCCAATATGACCTTCCCTAAGAGTCAGATTTACTGCATCTTCACATATTTTATACTTTATCCATATCTTCTTTGTGAAGTTATACATCACTTTGCAAAAGTTATTTTCTTAAAGTTTACATGTCTCCCCAGTCAAACTGCGCAGAGCTCAGAGAGCTTAATCCCTAGCACAAAGTAGACACTCACTTATTGTTAACTTGCACTGAAATAGAAAAAAATAACTGAGACTTGAAACCTGAAAATTGAAGATCAAGGTTGATGATGAATTCTATTGCTGATATTATCCAATTCTTGCCACATCCTTCAATGCCTTTCTTTGATATAACCCTCCCTGAGGGTTTTGTTCTTAATCTCCCTCTGTGTTTTGTTCTTAAGTACCACACAAGATAAGCCAGGGACCACAGGCTTGTCTGAGTTCAAAGCCAGTGTTGTAACCACCAAACTCCACCGCCGTATCTCTAGCTGCCACCACTTGAGTTGAGCTTGGTTGGAACTGACCTATTTTGAGTCTGCTCACCAACCTATCAGCTTTGCACATAGAGGGGTGAACACTTGTGATTAAAAATGAGGTTACATTGTGGTTCTGTAGCCACTGCTAATTTGTCTTCTGCTTTCTCCCTTGAGATCTTGCATTACCAGCCATTTTATTTAACTTGCCAGTAGCCCTTAGTCATAAAAATGGCATTGTGCATCTAAAGCACTGCCCCACATAGGTGAGGCACTGGGCTGGGTTTTTAGCACCAAGAAAAGGAAACTGAGATGAAGTATTGAAAAAAATCAGTCACTCTACTTGAAAAGATTACAGTTCATTCAAAAGACATTTTACAGAGAGGAGTTTCTGGAAAAGTTTTAGAGTATCAGGAAAAAATAATTAGGGAGGCTTTTTTTTTTTTAGAGTGGTAGGTTAAATTAATAAACTCAAATATCTAATCTAGTCAGTAACCTGAATTTGGTAGTACAGTAGAGGTATTTGGCCTTGGTTTTTCATTGTGTTTCCTATGTCAGATAGAACTAAATAGAAGAAATTTGGGTACCTTGATGCCAATTTGAGAGTAGGCTCACAATTTACCATCTTCTTTGAGCATCAGCTACTTGCCCAGTAGTGGGAGGGTTATAAAAGTGATTCCTGTTCTGGCTAAACGTATAGCTTGTGGGGGAAGCAATTCTGCCACGAATCTTTTTTGTGTTGTTTTTATTTTTATTGAATTTATTGAGGTGACATTGGTTATTAAGATTATATAGGTTTCAGGTGTATAATTCTATAATACATCAGCTGTATATAGTATTGTGTGTTCACCACCCAAATCTAATTCCATCACCGTTTATGCCCCTCTACCCTCTTCTACCTCTCCCCACTGCCTTTCCCTCTGGTAATCACCATACTGTTGCCTGTGTCTATAAGTTTGTTGTTTTTGATTTTGTTTTTTATTTTTATTATTTTTTTTTTGCTTAATCCCTTCACCTTTTCAGTCAGCCCCCTACCCATCTCCCCTCTAACAGCTGTCACTGAATTTTTAACAACAAAAATCGTGATGGCATGCATGTAGCTCATATAAAATCAATATTTAGTCTTTAGTTCTTACCATATGCTAAAATTTTAAACAGGAGGACACACTGTGGCATGCGGCTAAAATAATTA
This sequence comes from Myotis nattereri, assembly GCF_964212035.1. Lineage (NCBI taxonomy): Eukaryota > Metazoa > Chordata > Mammalia > Chiroptera > Vespertilionidae > Myotis > Myotis nattereri. The sequence goes on along the minus strand of NC_138082.1, from coordinate 67,805,761 downwards.
GAAACAGGACTTAATACTTGCAGGGGCTCTCACTAGAGAAGAAGTGAATGTTGACGTGAAATGCCATAGACTATACCATTCTTTTTTTTTTTTTTTGTATAATATAATCTAGCCAGCACCCCACAGGTTTAGATTTAAGGAGCAGGTATAAAGATGATTGTGAATTGGGGGAGGGCGGTTTTATATCTGCAATGTCCCCCACCCCCAAAAAAATCTTTTATTCACTTGCTTTATACTTACGGATCTGAAGAGCTGTCAAAGTTTTGAATTAGTCAATATGCAACTCTCTGCCAAGGGGTCAAAAGGTCAAGTGTGCTCCCACATGGTCTTAGGCAAGCCAGCTTCTGCCCACTGTGGGCAAAGGTGCCCCGCTCACAGGAGCCAGAGCAACACCACCACACTGTGTATTCTGGGAAAGGTGCAGCCTGCTTTGCATTCAGTAAACGAAGCTTTGCATTTGGGGCTCTGGGGAAAAAAAAAAAGATGTAAAGGAAACAAAACACAATGAAATGGAAGCAAAATGTTGGCAAAACTCAAATTGCATTGGATTTATACTTATTGGATTTCTGAAGTAAGCTGACAAGAAAAATTACCTTCATTGCAAATCACTGAAGGGCTTTTCTATAGAATAAACACACTCAACAGAGAAGAGCTAATTCAAAGGAAGCTTCAAAATGTTAATACAATAATTAAGCAGTAAGGCACAACAGGCAGCCCATTTCCACGGAGCTCAGCGTGCCTCAGGTGGGGTATAAGGTACAAGGCTGAAGGCTAAATGACTTCAACCACCTGAGATTGGCTATAATCATCTTAAAATATGATATGAGAGGACTATTGCCCTCATTGGAAAGTATTTACTCATGCTAACAAGCAGAAAGAACCAAATTCTCTGTATTTTGTGGGCAGTCTTTAAGAGCTGAATTATTGGAATCAGCCTCAAAACTTGGAAACTGAAATGCTTCTAATTGGAGCCTGCATTTTCCCATGTTCTTGGTGGTCTTTCCCTTTGCTGAGTGTCTCATCTTCTCATCCTTTTATTTAAATCTTCCTGTCGCCAAATTCTTTCTGTTTGGAAAAACCCTTATATTCCATTTGGCTTATTAGTGACATGTGCATGTTTCAGGTGGTTTTGCTAAAGCTGCTCACCAGCCTGTTACCTGTGTAGCTTTATCTCCCACAAAGCAGATTAAAACAGTGCTGCTTCTCAGACCCTACCGTGTACCAGGGACATCCGGGGTCTTACGAAATGTGGATTCTGATTCTGTAGGTCTATGGTGGAGCCTGAGGTTCTGCATTTCTGAAAAACTCCAGGGAGAATACCATATAAACAGCAACATCTATTTGTTTTTGTTTTTTTTTTTAAATATCAGAGCTCCATGTGATGATAGGGAAATAAAGGCCACAAGATAGGAAGGTAAAAAAGAACAATGTTTTCAAACAGTTGACTCTCTTTCCTGTTTGTTGATAATTGATCTGATAGAGAAGAAAGGAGGGACCAAGAATCATGAACTTGCTGGGGATTATAGATAAACAGATTAGTCTTATTTTTAGTCTGATTGATACTGCTATAGACATGAGAATTCCATTTTGATATCAATGCCACAGGAAAATCTCAAGGCAGTGACATATCATTGTTTTGGGGCTTTGTTAGCAGTTCAAGTTTAGTCCAGGTAAGTGGTGACTAGACACAGATTGAGAGGAGGTAAAGACTGGTTTTAAATGAATGGGCAGAATGGTTTTTGTGCATGGTTAGTGTCTACACCTGATGCTTCCCTCCTGTGCTTTGGCACGCTGTTGTTACACTGTGGATTTCTTTTGGGCTCTAAAGGTAATGTGAACATGAATTCTATAAATCCGTAGTAATTGAAAATGGTGAGAAAAATAAGACAACTGTTATTTTCCAGAACTCTCTGTAAATGGAGACAAAGGATGTTTTTGCTTGTCTGCTTATTCTATCCTGTTTTTGTTTTTCCAAACAAGAAGTGTCTGGGTGGGGAAGTGCTCTTAAGTATCCTGAGCATTCGATGTGAAACATCCTGGGTTTCTGGCTTCTCGTTTGCTGTAGTGTGTAATTCTGAACGTTTATTTAGCATTAATGATGAGCTGGTCAAATGAAGTCCTAAGGAAAAATAATTATTTCCTGAAATGCTTTTAGCATTTCATTGACTTGTATTTTCAAGTTCCGTCCAACTTCAATTGTCTTTCATTAAAACATCAACAACTATCTGAGGAACTGAAGAGACATATGATCTCCCATTCTTCTAATTGCCTCTCAGAAGTGTTTTTTTGTGTGTGTGTTGGCAATGACTCTTCATCCTCTTTGCATCTGCTTGGTTCAGTTCCTCATTATTCCTGATCTGGGTTACTGTCCATACAAGGGGTGTACCACTCCAGGGTACTGTGCTCCCAGGAAGCTGTGTACTCGCCCTGATCACAGCCTTTACCCTCCCCAGAGTGACCCTGGCACAACTTCCCTAAGGCTCTTATTACAAAGCTCAAAAATCAGTGCTTCATTAGTTTCTCTCTTCACTCAGGCCAATAGCTTAACATGGCAGACCAACTAGTCCAAACTATTTCTGCAGTTTTATCTCCTGTCACCCTACCTTAGTCCAGGATACTACTTGTCTCAACTGGTTCACTCCTGTTCATATACATCGATCTATCCACTCCTGTTCATATACATCGATCTATTCACTCCTGTTCGTATACATCTATCTATCCACTCCTGTTCATATACATCTATCTATCCACTCCTGTTCGTATACATCTATCTATCCACTCCTGTTCGTATACATCTATCTATCCACTCCTGTTCGTATACATCTATCTATCCACTCCTGTTCGTATACATCGATCTATCCACTCCTGTTCATATACATCGATCTATCCACCCCTGTTCATATACATCTATCTATCCACTCCTGTTCATATACATCGATCTATCCACTCCTGTTTATATACATCTAGCTACCTTTGCATGTCATTTCCCCATCTAAGGTTTTACTCTAATGTCTATTTCTGGTTGAGCTTTCTCTAACATTGCTGGACAAAATTAATTGCCCGCTTTCATTTTGTTGACACTCTCATAACTGTTTGTTTCTGTATGCATTTTGCTACTTACATTATATTGTGATTATATTTGTAGTTATTATGCCTACGAAATAGTACTATCTTCAATTTCTTGCTTTTGTAGCTCCATAAGGCAACTTTGACATCTTTGACATCTAACTTCCCAAGGTTGTCTCTGCTATTCAGGCCAGTAGGGCTGGGGTCCCTCTCCTCACTTGAAATGAATGCATATGCCACCTCTTCCTACCATGTGCTGGGCTGTGGAGGGCAGCCTTCTCAGAGAGAGGACAAAGAAGAGAGGGTAAGAAGGCTCATCCATCACCACAGAAGTTATATTATTAAAGGCCAGAAGAATATGAAATTTCTCCCCCCAAATCTCTCAAGTCTTCAAGTGTCATGTGACTTGCTGCATGTTAGATAATCACTATTATTTGATTATTTTGACAATAATAATAATGTTAACATTTGCTGACACTTGAAGGTAAGTTCTTAAAAGCAGGCATTAAGTATTTCCATGCATGATCTTCTTTAATCCTCATCCACCCCAAGAAGCAGATGTGCTATAAAGCTAATAAAGTTTAAGTTTTCAGGGCTATTTACTTACAGGGACTCCTTCCAAAGCCCGGTTTTTAAGTTTACCAATAAAAGATGTGTAACTCTTTTTCTCACTCTAAATTAACATTCTCTTCCATACCTAATTTATACTAATAACTTTGCATATATTTTCCTTTAAAATGGCCCCTCAAATTCTGTAAGCCTCAGGCCCCACAGAACCAAGATCTGCCTTGTCTAGTCCTAAACATTGAGATAACACCAAAAGTGTATCCAGAAAATTAACCACAGAGAATACCGGGTTGTATTATTGTAAAGTTAATGAAAAATGATACTTTTCAGTTGGTCTGTTCTGTCACAAAAAAAGCACAGAATTTAAAATACTGAGATATATAACTGTGAACAAGTGACAAAATGCTGACCTGAGTGAGTCCCAAATGACCGCAAACAATCCTATATAATAAAAACCTAATATGGAAACTGTCCCCTCTGGCGGTCAACCAGGCATTTGACTTGGAGACCGGGGGTTTGACCACTGGCTATGACGCGTGCTGACTACCAAGGGGCAGTGCGGAACATGGTGGGCTTTGGCAACGTGCTGCGTCCTCTCACCAGCTACCTGGGGGTAGGGGTGACAGGGATGGAGGTGCAGTGAGAATGTGGGGTATCTACCAAGCTCACTTTCACTCCCCCTGCTACCCTCCCCTGGGACACCAGGGCTCACACGCTGGGTAAGCCCCCAGGCTCAGGTGCTGGGCGCCCATGAGGAGCCTGTCCCACACCTGCAAGACATCTTCTCAGTGAGCCAGGCCACAATTGTCAGGACCACGGGCTGGTCGGGCTCCCCATGGGTTCATGCAGCAGACGGTCTGCAAGGCTGGCTGGGAGAGAGAACGTTGCCTGCCCGGCTTCTGTGGGGCACCACTGGATGGCCCAGAGGCCCACACTGTGCCCAGGCCCATGGCCTCCAGCCATGCTCACCGCATCTCCACATCGATACTCAGGCGCCATGATTCAGGCTGAGGGGGGCGCGCAAGGGCCCAGGGGCTCATGTGCTGCCCAGAGCCCAGAGGTCAGCTAGGACCTGCCCTTCCACACCAGACGCTCATGCTTCGATGGCCGACCAGGACTAGGGACCATACCTGTGCGTGAATTTCATGCACTGGGCCTCTAGTCACTTATAAAATCCCAGTCCTATCTGGCCACCTTCATTTGAGAACAGGATTCAGTGAATGCTGGGGGCCAGCCCCAGCGGGTCCAGGGGTTCCCAAAGGTGTGGACGGAGTCAGCGAAGAATGTTTTACACGGAGACAGCATTCAGAACTCTCTAGCTTTCCTTAGTCTCCGTGGATCTTCCCTGTGCCTGGCTGAGGCCACAGAGAAAGATCCCAAGGCAAGCTGAGCCTTTATTTTATAGTGAGAGGTAAACAAGGTAGTGGTTACCAAAGTTACACAGTTCTTGTGAGTTTCACTTGTTTTGACCATGGTTATACTTCCTGCACTTCCTCAGCCCATTAACTTCCCATATAAGATCTAGGGAGTGTTATAAGGTCAAGCCTAATTATGCTAAGAGGACTGTGCCCTCTAAGCTTGGAATTGTTTGTGACTTTGCCCACAGGTCAGTCCGAGGCTTAACCCTATATCAGCTCCCCACAAGTGAAGACTGACAGATAGCCAGTTACCAGTAGTGTGATCAAATGTGTTTATTTCATCAGGGTTTTACTTAGTCTGTGTATTAATATCATAGATGAGAACCAAGGATCAGAGAAGTTAAATAACTTGCCAAAAATTACATAACTACTAAGTGATTGATATGGGTTCCAAACTGAAATATGTCTCTCTAAGTTTGCTGGTTGATTTTATATCAAACCCAAGTGAACAGAGAATATAATTATTGACTTCCTTTTGATCCATTTTGCTGCTGCCTCCAGAATCCCCTTATCCCAACCCATCCTCATAGTCTCAGGCAGCAGTGAGGGCTCTAGGATATCATCATTAAAAGGTTGACATTGTCCTAGAACTTTTCTTACTCCCAATAATCCTGTTTCAGACTGCTATTCAAAGTTTAGAATTGGGCTTGCTCATGTATTTAATTGTTTACTCTAGTGGGCATGTGAACTTTCTAAAACTTCTTGCAAAATAAAATTTTGACCTATGTGTACCCATCTGGTCCCTAATCTACCCGTCCTGACTCTAGTCACAATTTTCCCCCATTGTGTTGGTTAGGGTGCTCTGCTCCTTTGCCCTTCTCTGTTCTTCCCACTCCTATTTGCACCCTGACCTTGCTTTGTAAGCTCTCTCCACATGGAGTTTTGTGATAGTTAATTTTATGTGTCAGCTTGACTGGGCCATGGGGTGCCCTCATATGGTTAACCATTATTCATTCTGGGTGTGTCTATGAGAGTGTTTCTGGGTGAGAATAACATTTGAATTTGTTGACTGAGTAAAGCAGATTGTTCTCCTCAATGAGGGTGGGCCTCATCCAATGTGTTGAAGGCTTGAATAGAATAAAAGGCTGAGTAAAAGAGAATTCACCCTTTCTGTGTCTATCTTCAGTTGGAACATCGGTTTCCTTCTCCTTTATGACTTGGGCTCTGGATCTATACCCTCGGCTTTCCTGGGCCTTTAGGGTCTCTGACTGCAGATGTTTGCATTTCTCAGCTTCCATAATCATGTGGGCCAATATCTTATAATAAATCTTTTTATCTATCTATCCATCTGTATCATCTATCAATCTATCTATCTATCTATCTATCTATCTATCTATCTATCTAATCTATCATCTATCTATATCTACCCTATTGGTTCTGTTTATCTGGAGAACCCAGATTTCTTTTACCTGAACTTTGGAAACTGTCCATATCTCACCCAAACATACACCTCTCTCTAGCATTTTATTGGGCAACTCTGACCAGGCAGGAGGTGACAACATTCATCTTCGACAATACCTATGGGCCAAACTAGGTACAAACCACAGTAATGTAGGATTTTAACAGAGGATCAGGTGTCCCTTTGATGGCTAATTTTACTGAACTATTAATTAAAAAACAAGTACCAATGAAAGAAAATATTCCAAATTCCCCCTGCTAAACATCCATTACCCTGAATTTAGGAAAGTTCAATCTTTTGATGGAAATCTTGCCCAAATGTATTACATCTTTTCTATTTTCTTTGTTGGGGTACACTGACGTGGGATCACCACAGTAAACATAAGTGATCTTATTCAGTATGAATTTAGGGATGCTCTCCCTGTAGGGCATCTCAATGTTAATGCAGAATAAAATAATCGCTCTTCATAGTTATTGTACTGATGATCATGCCGGGTATAGTGATTGAAATCCCTATACAAAATATCCCCCTTCACTATGCAACCAATTGTAATTGTTTTGTCTCATTTATCAATCCTTTTGCCTCCCTGTAAAAGCTGTCAGCTATTACTTGCTGCTTTTCCTCAGCGAGCCTTCCTTTAACCAAGGTTATTTCTCTCCTCTAAAACAGCAGGTCTCAATGGGGGAATTTCCCCTCCTCAGGGGACATTTGGCAATGTATGGTGACATTTCTAATTGTTCTACTTCAGAGAGGGGGTGCTATTGGCATCTAGTGGGTAGAGATTAGGTTACTAAATCTCTAACAGTGTATAGCAAGCATGTCAAACTCAAAGGCTAACACGGGCCAAATAAAGGAGGCTTGCAGCCCACGGGTTCCGAGTTTGACATGCTTGGTATACAGGATAGACTTTCACAACAAAGAATTACTTGGCTCAAAATGTCAGTGGTGCCCAGGTATACAAACACTGTTTGAGGATTGTGGAAAAGTAAATAGGCTCTAAGGGAGGACCCAGGAGCTTTGTTTAAGGTTAAAAAACAGTGTGTATTGGTTCATGGTCATTGACAAGGTCAGAGGCCAGTTTCATTTACTTTTTAAGAACAGCAATATTCCCAGGGACTGAGGTCTTTTGACCTTTGGCTGAGGGAGGAATTAGTATCAGCCCTTAACTTAAAAGATCTTTAACACCTCTAAGCACAGACTGCTTTACTTTAATGAAGATTAGCTAGCAGTTTTTTTTTCTTCCATAGTTATTTGGATTAAATACAATTGCTACATTAAAAAAATCAATCAGCTATAAATACCATAGTATGTAATATGTTTTGTTTTGTTTTAATCCTCACCTGAGGATATTTTTCCCATGGACTTTTAGGGAGAGGGAGAGACACATATCGATTGGTTGCCTCCTGCATGCCCCTGACCAGGGCTGGGAGCCTGCAACCAAGGTATGTGCCCTTGACCGGAATTGAACCTGGGACCCTTCAGTTGCCAGGGCTATGCTTTATCCACTGAGCCAAACTGGCTAGGGCTGTATGTAATATGTTTCTAAAGGATTTTCAAATTTCTATTAAAGGCCACTTGTATAGGAAGAGCAATCTAATTGTGTAAATCATAAGATTATTTTTCTGCTATAATTTGAAAGCTTTAGAAAAATTGGTGGCCAACTGAACCCCTCCCCCTCCTTTTTAAAATCACTTTCTTTGGAGAAAGATGATTTTGACCAACAAAAGGGTAAAATGTCCATAGTGACATAGCTATTTTTAAAGGAGATTCTATAGAAAGTCAATTGATTAACTGTAATCTTGGTCTTCTTTACTCCTTCTCATAAGGTTTTTCATATGGAGTTAGAGGTCACTGACCTCACAGGGAATCTTGCTGTATAAGATTTGGGGCCGCCTCAGCTCTGAAAAGTGCATTAGCTCCTATCTACTCACTTAATGGTCTTGACCTAGAAAATAATGTCTTTCAATTTTGGATGAAGGACAAATCCTATTTTCTAAACTCTAATCTGAACTTTGTTAAATTATTTTGCAGAAATGTAAATCATTTTTCTATAATGATATAGAGCATATATTTTATTATATATCTTGATATATAGCAATGCATAAGATGAGGAAATGCTTTATTAAAATGCATATTTGGCTAATTTGACTTAATTCCCATGCATTTTACCAATTATGTACATTTATTTAGTGCATAAAAAGTGTAACAATTAATATTAAAGTGTAATTGAGTATGCATGTTCTACCACTGTTTTATTCAAATGTGATGTGTCAGAATCAATTTGATATGAAATGCAGAGTGATAGATTTAAGGTATGTACAGTAGAGTATGAAATTCTGTGAATCTCTGAGCAGCATTTCAAACAAAAACGTATAGTATGATCTTCAATATAGGAGTTCTTGATGACCATTAAATTGATCAGATACTGTAAATCAGGGTGATACACACATTTAGAGAGGAAAGTTGACCTATAACAACTGTGACTCATGCATATATTTATGCCACTTTTCTTGTTTGTATGAAAGTCAATTTCTGAAAGAAAAATGATTCAATAAAACTTCAAATAATTTTTCCAAGATTCTTGCTAGTATTTTTAATTTCATATCTTATGATTGTTTTCTAGTTTTCATTTTCTTTGGATTGTTACTATTTGATTTTGCTCATGTTTCAGATTTTTAAAGGTTGTCCTCAGTGTTTTAATATACTGCTTATTGTTACATTTAAATGAAAGGTATTATTTATGTGTGTATTGTGGTGACATTTGTAATTCTAAAATAACAAAAATTATTTTTGTTTCTCAGAAATAATACTGTTTAACATAATTATTTCATGTTGAGTCCTTTAAAAAATAAACAAAGGTGTGTGTGGGAAGAGTAGAAAAATTTTCAGTATGTTATGGCAAATTGTGATTACATAATAATATACTTTTTAAGTTATAAATTAAAAAGGTTTTATTCGAAAAGAAAACTATAATTTTTGCCATTGAAATAATTTCTAAAAGTAATCTTGGAGAAAAAGATTAAAGTTGGATGGAAAGAATTGATTAGTCTCATAAGTTTTTAGAGGTAAGACAGATATTGTCTTATAAAATAGTATTTTTAGAACACTGCATTATTATATCTGAAAAAATTATTGTCTTATGAAAGCATTAATCCTATTGAAGTGTTCAGAAATATACAAGCATACTTATCCTATAGTTAAAGAAATATATCTATTTTGAATAGTTTTTTTAGCACTCTTCTCATCTTTATATAAAATTTATTAAGAAGTCATAAATGATGCAATTTTTCCTGGAACAAATTTCTACTAGAACTAGCTAAATAAGGCTTATTTTATGAATTAAATCTCTTTCTAAAGTGCCAAAGTACAAAAGTGCTGATATTTTAATGGGAGAATCAAAGTCTAAAGTAATCATTGTGCTTTTATATTCCCTTTTCCTGATACGTGTCTTAACCACAATTTTACCAATTTTTACACAGAAACATTTTCACTAACTCTCACCAATAAAGACCTACCTAAGTTTAACATAGATAAAAATTATTGATACAGAATTAAAATGGCTTTTCTATGACTGAATCCCTTTCTCTAGTCTTCTGGCCCTTTAAATACAGTTCCTCATGTTGTGACCCAACCATAAAATTATTTTCTTTGCTACTTCATAACTGTAGTGTTGCTACTGTTATGAATCATAATGTAAATATCTGATATGCAGGATGGTCTTAGGCGACCCCTGTGAAAGGGTCGTTCGACCGCCAAAGGGGTCGCGACCCACAGGTTGAGAACCGCTGGACTAGTCATTCAAGTGATTCTGAACTTAGACTTTTTGCACTTAAATTTTACATCAGATACATAGGGAAAAAGAGCCAACCTCTGTTACATGTTCTCTACCATGCTATGAGATTCAGATGCTCTCTGACAAGTTCTGAGCCTGCATTACCAGAGGGCTTTTCAAAAGTTTAAGATTTAGCCCTGGCCTGTGTCGCTCAGTGGTTAAAGTGTCAGCCTAGGTACTGAAGTGTACCTGGTTGGATTCCTAGTCAAGGGTGCATACCTGGATTGAAAATTTGATCCCTGACTCCAGTTGGGGTGCATGTGGGAGGCAGCCAATTGATGTCTCTCTCTTTTCTACTCTCTTTAAAAATCAATGGTAAAAATACCCTCAGGTGAGGATTAACAATAATCTCTCTATATAAAAAGCCAGCAACTGGAATGACCAGTCACTATGACGCCCACTGTGGCCAGCCAACCGGCCAGATCAGGGGGTGGGGCCACTGGCCAAATTCCTGTGGCCCCACACCCCCAGTCAGGCCCCAACACTGATCGGCCTGCCCCACCATGATCAGCCCACAGCCCCTCCCCCCTGCTGGCCCTGCCCCTGATTGCACCCCCTACCCCAATAGGGGGCAGGGCTGGCCAGCCAACTGCTTGCGGCCCCTCCCCCCCAGCCAGATCTGCCCCTGATTGGCTCTCCTACTCTAATCAGGGGCAGAGCTGGCAGGCCCACTGGCCACAGCCCTTCCCCTTGGCTGATCCCACCCCAATTGGCCCCCCAAGCCTAATTGGGGGCAGGGCCCACTGGCCAATCACCCACAGCCCCTCCCCCCAGCCAGCCCAGCCCTGATTGGGCCTGATTGGGGGGTGGGAGGCAGCCGGCCAACCTCTTGCCTTCTCTTCTTCCCGACAGGCCCAGCCCTGATCTGCCCCGATTGGGGCCAGACCCCACCCATGCATGAATTTGTGCAGTGGGCCTCTAGTAACAACATAAAAAGTTTAAGATTCAGCCCATAGAGTATTCACAATAGCTTCAAACTCCACTGTAAAGGGAGCGCCTTGCACATCTAGAAAAATCTGCTCTGAGCTTCCCTAAGACGATGCTGAAATGCTGCATTATAATTTCCAAAATGAATTAATGAAGAACAACACTGGAGATGAAATGTATATGTGTGTGTATCACAGCTAACATGGTAACTGGAATACAAAGCCTTTTTTCTCACATTTTGCCAATCGTAGCATACGCTTCCCACAGAGGATGGGGATTAACAGCCTGTCTCCTCTGGGGTGGGGGGAGTATGTGTGGAATAAAATGTAGAATCTGCAAATGGAACTCTGAAATGATGTAGTTAATGTTGCATATGTAGTCTATTATGGTAACTGGGAACATGTGTGTCATAATATTGGGCAAACTGATTCTAAAAATGGGAGAGAGTAAAACAAAAACTGACCCCCAAATTCTGTTCCAATTGCATGATCCTAGCAAGATGCACTGTCAGGGACGACTTGATGGAATACTATTCTCTCCTGCTCACCACACCCATCCCTGCCCTTTCCTACCCCTCCACACTTTCTCGCCTTATTTTTTTAGATCTATTTTTCACCTTTCAATTTGGGTGACTAATTTTCCCTATCATGCTGGAGTGCCAGTATGTCTTTCACACTTTACTCAGGCTCTTGTGAACCCATGGATAGCTCTCAATATCGTGAACTTGAAATGTTTTCCAAGAAAATGGAAAGAAAATCCTCTGACATAAGGCACCGAAAGAATACAGGAGACTGGAAGACATCAAGACGATTAGACCTAAGGAGACACTGACCATGCATTTGGCACCTTGCTCACTTACATCACTGGCTGAAGCCACCGCTGCTGTTTATGCTCAGGTGCTCCTAGCCCTATCTGGAACATCGTTCAGAAAGGAATATAACAGGGGGAAGGGAATAAGCACAAATGTAGAAATGATAGCTCAATCTCGGTTTAAGAAATTAATAAGTGCAGAGTAGGAAATAGGTCGTAGGAAATTAGAGCACATAGAGGAATTAGACTGAGCATCGAGAGAAAGAAGGAAACAGAAGATTTACACTGTGGATGGGGGAAGCATGGCAGTGTACATGTAGGCTGCAGATGCACTGTTGTAATGAAGTTAATTTGAAACTTATCCAAATTTTTTCCCTCTTGTGGGGTCTCCTATTACTTTTTATTTTTCTTTCATTGATTTGATGACTTGCATTTGTTTAGCCTTTTATTATCTTCAACTCATTATTTAGTTTAGGCTGTGAACATGTCTTGTAACATGCTTTGAAAATTTGTCATTTGAATACTCATCAGTGATACTGCACACTGCTGTGTTTTAACCTCACCTGTGGGATTCCAAGTTCTATTCATTTCTCAGGAATCCTAGAACCCCAGCTCATCAGCAGAGATGTTTTTAAATCCAGGAGGCAGGAGAGACTATAGAAAATAGTTTATAAATGAAAAATTAAATGGCAGGTGAGCACATTGTATTCTGGGATTGTTTACCCTGTCACGTACTGCTCAAAAAGATGGAGAAGAATAGGTAAATCATCCTTCCTCTCTTCCTTTCTCCTTTTATTGTTACCCCGATAGTTCTAGCAGACATGGAAATTCACAGGATAAATGCCAGATAACATGTGCCAAAGGGGAAAAAACTATAATCTCTAACTCTAAATCCAAATGGTTACCACTGCTTGCCAATCTTCTCTCTAAAATGTCTTTACAACATTCTTCTCTCTTTCATTCTTGTAGCTGAGTATCAGCCTCCTTAACTTCCCACTCGCCATTTGCATTGCATTTTGCTGCTAAGGTGGTCCCCATTCTTTCCTTCTTTAGTGTCTCTTCATTTTAATTTCTTTTATGAGCATTTGCCAAGTTAGTGTGCCCATGAAGCCTCTCCTGTAATGTACAATGGCATGCATGCCCCTCCTCAAAAGTTTCAAAGATATTAAGCAAATGTTCCTAACTGATACTCAATATCATCCCATAATATGGCTCTACCTTATTTAGACTCCTTTACTCTAGTTAAATGGCCTCATTATTGTCTAACTCAACTCAGTTTTCCATTCTACAATCTTTGTGCTCACTGATGGAAGGCCTAGCAAGCTTGTCTCTCCTATTGTTATGTTCAGTGGCGTCATGCTGTTCCAAGGCCCTATATATTCTAAGACATTTTCCCTATCCTTCCACTTAAGTCATCACCTCTGAAACGTTAGATTTCTACATATTTTTTCAGCACACCAATTTCTATCTTATAATATAGTTTTCATATACAGCTATATTTGTATCTGCTTCTATGATTTATCTTTCTCAGGTCCATTATTTAAGGCATAATCCTTATATTCATGGTCTGGGTAAAATTTACCTTTATATTTATATTACTCCTAAACATAGCTTGATGCATAAAACCCCTCAAATATCTGTGAGTGAATTAGTAAATGTGCTTAAAAGTTTAACACTTCTGTATCTTAAATGCATTCACAGAAGATTTCCAGATGATTCTAGTTGTTTATTCTTTCTTTGTAAACAGTATAATTTGCCTATAGTTCTTGGTCATCTATACTTTCTTTGCAAAAGGCCATATCTGGAAAGTTACTTGGAAATTTCATGTTCTAATTATTCCCAAGATTGAGTCAGCTTAGGTTGTATCTTAGTTGTATCCTAATAAAATTTACAGGAAAGTTTTATTTATTTTTTTGTAGAAAATAAGAAACTGAAGAGAACTCTGGAGAAGATTTACAACTCTGTTTAGTGATCTAGGATTATACAACCTCATAAAAATTATGTCATCAATTGCTGGAGAGGAAATTAATTTATTATTTCTAGTTGTGTGTAATAAGAGTAACAATGGATAATTTTGATATATAGAAAAAAATTTGAAATAAGTAAATATCCATATCATTGTAGACATAAAAGATATTTGTACTGATAGGTACTCAAAACACATTTGGACTGACAAATTTGCCTTGAATTAGCTGATTCAAAGCCACTCCTCAACTTATATAAATGTAGGTTATAAATTTGTTAATAATTTTTTATAAATAGTAATCATTTTATCTTTTTGAAAACATATTTGGGTTTAAGCTTACCAAAACAGATGTTTTGAAAATTAGGCAATGATGTATTTCATATAAATGATAATTAACTGATTTGTCCATTTTTTTGTGATTTATTTCACAGTTTATAAAATATTTTACATTTCTCAGTTAATTTAATTTTTCAAATAACCCTATGAGTGGGATTAATTTATTTTACATATAAAAAAACAAGTTCTGAATGCCCAAAACTAACTAGGTTTAGTAATATAACTTTGGGTTTTAGGCCAGTGGCTTTCAAAACACCATTCACTTCATATTAGTACATAATATATACTCAATAAATATTTGTTTCAAGGAATATTGTTTAAGGCTAAGTACAGTCTTATAGAATATGAGTATGTATGGCATAAAATTATGTTTGATGAGTGAATATCATCAGATTAAATCTATGTAGAAATAATTATGTAGACTATGATTCTTAAAACAGAAAATGTAGAATTACCTAAGACTTTGTCTGTATATAAATTTTATGTTCTGCATGACATGCCTTTGAAGGATTCAGATAGAGGTCCCCTCTAGATCCAAAAATCTCTCTAGGTCTTTTCACTTCTAATATTGAGAATGTGCTATTGAGTTGATGGGTAGCATTCTTATGTGTACGGTTAATAAATTCATGGATTTTCTAAGAGATAATTTTTCATTTGTTTTTGAGTGCTGTATAACACTGGATTAATACGTGATTCCTTATTTACTGCCCATTGTGTGATAATCATTTATTAATGGTCATATCTGAATGTTTCCCTTGCTTTTATGTATATGTTTTCTTTTATAATAGCAATGAAAACACTCCAGGCCACGAATTTCAGAGTGGTTATTATACCTCACAGGTGGTTAAATCTATTCTGACTGCCTTCATCTATGGATTTCATAGCTCACCCACAGTTTTGACCACAATAACTTTTAAATTGAGGGGTTTTATTGAATTTTAATTAAGGATAATGCTAAGACTGATCCTCTAAATTTAGCTAATGTGAAAGATGTTTGAGTTTTAGCAAAATAAATAAAAGGTGCCTGGAGGGTAGCACAGGATACAGGTAACAAATTAAACATTTGTTTTAAAGCATCAGTTAAATTTCTACTATGTTGCAGGAACTAGACTCTGAGTAAATAGCCAAAATGCAGTCATTTATTATGATAATGATTCTTTATTTGTGTTAATAAGAAAACTATCCTTTTAGTATTTTAGATTCCATATTTACAAAATTGAGATAAGTGGTATTTAAGCACACACTGTATTTTATAGTTATTTCATAATATTTACTATTAATTGGAATATGTAACTACTTCTGTGTGCTTAGAAGTACATTTCACTCATTAAGGTTATGAAAAGCCTTTATTTCTATAAGTATTAAGCATTTTCAAATACAAAGCTCCCTTTCTGATATAATACAAATTTTCAGATCTAACATGTTGATAGTTATACTTTCAGTATCTGTTGATTGAAATAGTATGCAGTAGGCATAAGGTTAGTAGACTTTATTATTTGTAAGTTTGTATTTTATCAAACATAAAATATTCTACATATTTTTGAAAAATAGTTAACATGTACTAAGAGATATACCATTTTATGAGTCTATAGATAGCGTTTTGTTCCCAATGACCCACTAAAATAATGGGCTTTTCATTGCATTTGTAGAAAATATACTTCAGAACTGGCTCCTTTTGGATAAAGCCCTTTGGGTTAGATATAGCATGGACTGGAGGTCACACTTGGCCCACCATCACTAACTGCACAACAAATAATGAGTAATTAAACTTCCCACTCTCAGTTTTCTCATCTGTAAATTGGAGAGATTGATGACACCTACTTTAGTGGGTTGCTGTGAAGATTGTTACATTGCATATGTAAAATATTCAGTATATTCCCCAGCACCCAGTTATTTAGGGATGTTTTTCTTATCATCATCAATATTGTATATCATCACATATAATAATATAGATATTATTCAGTGAGATTGTGTGCCTATAGTATGCTAAACATAAAAAAATGAACAATTCAGTTTCTTAAATTTATTGACCTTTATTAGCATTTCCCTTATTATGCCCTATTCAAGATTGTTTTGGGTATAGCAAAAACAGTTTGGAACTGTTACATAATCCAGTAATTTACAATTCATGTAAGATTCTAAAGTATGTGCCATATGATGATTTAGGAAAGAACAACAGTGCGTCTAAATTACTCATGCCGTGAAAGACTGAAGTCCCTTCTGAGAACACTGGAGGGTACTTACTTACTCAAGAGAATCTAAACAACCTATAGGATTATCTTCCCTCAGTGAATTGATACATTTCTTAAGTGGCTATTCAAACGGCTTTAAGATTTATGTTTTTAAAATACAGTAATTTGGTCTGAAATAGTATGTCTCCTCACATAGGAGCTTGCTCATGGAGCTGTGTCAATAGGTTTCAAGTGGCCATAGATTTCACTCTGGACCAATCTCCCTCATATTACAGTTGCTAAAACTCAGTGTACATGGTTCTTGGGCTAACATTCATGATGTGCTTGAAGAAGGGTGATATTTCTGGGCTTAGAGAATGCTGTGCTATGCATATAAGAGTAAAAAATCAGAAAGGTCACACCTTATCTATATGGCTATATCACACAAGAGGACAGAGGACAGCCTTTAGGAAATAATGACCATAGACATCAAAGTGAGTTATTCATGGAAAAATTGAAATCCTCATACAATACTGCAAAACTGGGCAGCCACTTTGGAAAAACAGTCTAGTAGTTTTTCATAAAATTAAACATAGTGTTACCATATGATGCAACAATTGGGTATGTACCACTCCTGGATGTGTACCCAAAAGGAATGAAAACATGCCCGGCCAGTGTGGCTCAGCAATTGAATGCTCACTCGGGAACCAAGAAATCACCAGTTTGACTCCCGGTTAGGGCACATGCCCGGGTTGCGGGCTCATTCCCCAATAGGGGGTGTGCAGGAGGCAGTGGATAGATGATGTTTCTTTCTATCTCTCAATCCCTCTCCCTTCTTCTCACTCTCTAAATATCAATGAAAAGATAAAAAAAAGGAGAAACGAAAATACAACTGTGCAAAAACTTGTACACAAATATTCATAGCAGCATTATTCCTGATAACCAAAAAGTAGCAACAACACAAATGTCCATCAACTGCTAAATGGATAAATTAAGTGGGATAGATCCATAGAGTGAAATACTATTTAGCAATAAAAGTAAAGTACAGATACATGCCACCCGGTGGATAAACCTTAAAAACAGTATTCCAAGTGAAAGAAGCCAGTAACAAAAGACCACATACTGTATGGTTCTGTTTAAATGAAATGTCCGGAACAGAAAAATTCCATAGAGTCAGAAAGTAACTCAGAGGTTGCCTCTGACTGGAGGCAACTGGAGGCGGGGTGAGGTGTGAGGAAATGGGAAATGACTTCTGATGCATACAGGGCTTCTTTGGGGGGTGATGAAAATGTTCAAAAATTCATTGCAGTACTGGTGCACAAGTCTTTGAATAGGCTAGAAAACATTAAATTGTACACTTTTAATGGGTACATTGTATGTGTGAAGTACATCCCAATAAAGCTGTTACGTAAAAAAGAATGAGTTGCTCCTCCAGCCTGTGTATCCCACAGATATTCATGACCAGTTTCATAAACCAGGCTACCATGAGGATTTTCAGGTTTCAAGTTTAAAGGAGTTGAAACAGGCATTTTCAAGAACAGCAGTTATTGAAATGCATCAAAGCATAAGTGCAGTCCCTGAAGAAACACTTTAACTCATGAGCTTAAATAATAACCAAATTTAATTCATTCCAGGTACATTCTCATTAAAGAAACTGCTGGCCAAAATGTTGATATAAACATTTAGCTACTAAGCGAACAAATTAAACTCCTTTATGATTTAATTGCACCAGTGAGTATTTCTTTCTGGAATGTGTTTCTGCTTTGATATATTTCAATACACGTTATGAATTATGTTGAATGATGGCATTTCAGAATATGTGTGAGTATGTATATACATATGCATTTTCAAACTGCATTTAAGATGTTATTTAAAATATGTGTGCATGTGTACATGTGAACATTCCAACTTCTATGTTTATGTGTATGTATACAATACAGAAAGGCATATTCCCATAAGTCCCATGCAATGTAGTCATATTGTGGGGTATATATTTTGCCAACTAGTTGCAAGCATTAACAGCAATATTCTCTCTCTGCCTTCTCTCCTTTCCACTCCATATATATACATATGTGAATGTACAAATATTTGATAATGTTTACTTATCACGTGATAGATCGACAGTATTTATAGATGGCTATTTTGATCAGTGTGCATATTTTGAACCACTGGAACCATTTTAAGGAATTTTTAGTGCTCTGAAAATATACAGCATTTCACTTCTAGATGCAAGCAGATTCATGGCAGCGATTTATAGAAAAGGAATGACTGTAAAAAATAAAACAAAACAATTCAGCGCAAATCTTTTCACACTGCTTCAAGTCTCAATGCGCTGCTTTTCAGTTCGTTTCTTTCTCATTGAATGCTTTTAATATAAAAATGAAAAATTATTTTTCTTATCCCATGATAACCTAATAATAAATAACTTTCCCTTTCAAAAGAAAATTATTTTTTAAAATTCATTAAAATGAAAAAATTCTTTTATTTGTGTATTCACACAAAAAGTCATACCTCTACATGTTTGACTTCTCTGAGTTTAGCATACATCTGGTTGTGTGTTTGTTGATTGTATTAAAGATGGTCTGAAGTCCCATCTCACCATCTCTTTTTTCTATAGTCAAAAAAATCACCATTTATATCCTTTACCCTCTTGCCCTTTCTGGTACATCCCCCTTCCTCTGTCGCTCACAACCAATCAGAGATAATTGTAATTATTTAGTTTTCCACCAAACATGTGTATGTACTACTTCCCTACACATTTAAGTAGGATACATGGCTATGATAGTGAAATGGCAAAATACCCTGCTTAAATATAGCATTCAGGCCCAATTTTTAATAGTATTTAATCAGCTATATGGCGGCAGTCCCATTTCTGCCTTATGGGAGTTTTGTTTTCAGTGCGGGGAGTCACTGTCACGAAAGGCCAAAATGCAGACTAGGAAGAATGAAGTGTGTCTTCTCAAGGGGCGTGGTGCAGAATGTGGGCCCGAGCAAATGGAGACAATGCACGGACGTGGAGCTGAGGAGCCATGGGCTGTCCGAAAGGGAGGGCACTGCCCTAGGGCCAAGCCATTTACAGAATGTCTGAGAGGAACACTGAGCTCCTTAAATATATGCGGTAGATTTGATGTTTAGTGAGATGTGCGCATCAGGAAGGATGAGAATTTTCTATAAATAGCAGCAGTGATGGCCAGACCAGGGCAGGCAGAGTGAGGCTCAGGCAGCGTGGGAGGCTCACACAGAGGACCAGCAGCAGTTGAGTAGGTGAACACAGAGAGTTCAGACGATCACTTAGAGTTTGCTGTACAACACTATGATTTAGAGAAATGTATATATTTTTCTGGTTCCATAGAGTGGCTTCAGTCACTTTTTAAAAAATATATTTTATTGATTTTTTTACAGAGAGGAAGGGAGAGGAATGGAGAGTTAGAAACATCGATGAGAGAGAAACATCGATCAGCTGCCTCCTGCACACCCCTTCCTGGGGATGTGTCCGCAACCAAGGTACATGCCCTTGATGGGAATCGAACCTGGGACCCTTCAGTCCACAGGCTGACGCTCTATGCACTGAACCAAACCTGTTAGGGCATTCAGTCATTTTTATCGACTACTTTGTTGTCTTCCTAAGGTGGCAACAATTCCAGTGGGTTGATATTTGGTCTCAATAAATGGGAAAGATTTAATTATTCTTTATCAACTTTCTGGTTCCCAGAGTGAACAAAACTGGAAAATGCAATATTGTCAAATATTGTTTGTGTTGCATCATTTGCATAGGACTTCTCTACACTTTCTTTACTTGGTGAACTCTTACTCATTTGCAAAGGCTTGAGTGAAATGCCACTTCCCAGCTGAATTAAATCACTTTCCATCATGAACCCATAACTTGTATATTTAATTCTCTTATATTGCTTTAGAGATATTTACTTGACAGTGAGATGATTTAGGGAAAGGACCTAATATTCAATTTGATATCCATAGTCATTAGCACAGTGACTGAATATAGTGCATAAAGGTGGAACAAGTAAATGAGGTCTGTTGATTGTCCAGCTTGTTTCGTATACAATATTCCATGAGAAATTCCCTATATTTACCATAGGTTATTCATTTAGTTCTAGCTAATATGCATTTCTCCATCATTTCTGAGCTTTACTTAGAATAAAATAGGAGATGAGGATCTAATACCTAAAAGTCTAATGACTCATCTAATAACAATCTTTGCTATCATAGAGTAAGCTAACAATGTCTGAACTCCCCTTCACTTTCCACATGGGTCAGAGAGAATTGCTCATCTTTCCCTGTGACCTCTCCTGTTTCCTCACCCTCCCCATGTCTTTAAAACCAGACGTTTCATTTTGGGAGCCTATTTAACTCATTCTTACCCTTTTGTAGTACACTCTTCATACAATTTTCTGCCAGGTCGCACCTACCTGGTACCTTTTCCTCCACTCACCCACCCTCTCCCACATGGCTGGCGCTAAATAGTGAACTAGTCCAGGGATAAGCACTTGAATTAAGAAATCTATTTCCAGAAATTTGGATTTTGAACCTCAGGTGTTTGGATCAGGTTCTGCATTGCCATTTAGAAGGGCCATATGGTCTAAGAAACTGAGGAAAGCAGAGAAACAGACTAAGTGAACACATGCAGAGAACTGGGGTGAGATAGAATGACAGGGAGACTTATCTAATACTGGGAGTCCTTGATTGCATCTTTCCTCTAAGATTGAGCCACGTCCTGAGCTTTGGTTTTCATAAGGCAGCCCAGTATCTTTATAATAAATTTTCTTTTTGTATAGGCCAGCTATATTTGGGTTTCTAAAAATTGGCCCAAAGTGTCCTAACTAATTTTCCTGCATGTGACATAATGAATTGGTTGGCACATAATAATATTTTACCACCCTGTGTTCATATCCTCATAGGTCTCTGGTTGCTTTCTTAGTGTGGACACTCCTAAGCCTCTGAGCTATCTGGTCTCCATGTCTCGGTTTCTTGATCTGTGTATTTCAGGAGAATTAGACTTTGTGACCGATGCTCAGAAATGGATGGATCTAATTGGCATGCATCATGAGGCCTCTATGGGAACTGGCAGTTAGGACAAGTAGTGATCTGCTCACTACTGCATGCCCCAGGGAAGTGCTACTTCAGGGAGCAGGAGATATTATTTAGTGCAGCAGGAGATATGGGGCACCTAAATATGGAGGTAGAACAAAAAGGAGAAGAAGCCAGTGAGGGAATATGGACTCAGTAAAGCAAACAGCATCTGAGATGGATGGAGCTTGAAGTCAAAATCATGAGAGGCACTAGTGGCGCAGAAGCTGACACACGTGTGTGGGAGAAGAGCAGACCTTGAACTGAAGCAGTGACAGTTGCTGAGTGTTTCACCTGACTCTGAGGGACGGGTAGGGTTGAAGTAACTTTTTCTTTCCTGTTAGAAGTAAACTACTATGTTCATTTGTCAGCTAGCTTTGGAGCGCTTTAACCATTTATTTGTTTAATACATTTTCATTGAGTATCTGTTGTATCTGAGCCCTGTTAAATGATTGTAGGAGCAGACAGAGTCATCATTCTTGTGAAGGTCACAGCCTAAGAGGGTGACAATGAACAAGTTTGTCAGCAAATAAATCTATGATCACATGTTATGATGATTTCTCTGAGCTCTTGTCTTGAACCCCCAATATCAAGATGCCATCCTCCATTTCCTCTTGGAGCCAAGTATTTTCAGGCTAGAGAAGAGATTAAATACTATATTTTGTAAACATTCAGATACCGGTTTATAAAGCTCAAAGAGAAAATTCTACAATAAGGCATGTCATTTTCCTGATTTATAAGCAAGTAAACTATTCATTGTTGGGTTGGAGAGGAGTGATGACACGTGAGCACGTGGGTTGACCTGGCCGAGCTAATAGGGAGAGGGCCAGGAAGTGCAGGCATCTCAGCGATGTCAGAAGAGAGGACGGCATTGTGTCTGTCAGGACTGGCCATTTTAAGAAATCCATGTTAGAAAGTGATGGGAACACAAATGTAAAATAGTTTTGCTTGACATTCTTAGCAGGGGTTCATGGGTCTGAGGTATGAATTGTTCTTGTGAGGTTAGGATTCCAGGAGTCAGGCCAGGACAAAGCGTGCCCACTTCTACCACTGCCTCAGGCCCACCCTCACTGGCACAAACACAGCCCAACAGTTACCATCCTCAATCCATCCGGATGGACTGTGTCTTGCAAGATGTTTTCTCCTCCCAAGCTAAAAACTGCTTTAAATCCTAAAGCTTTATTGTGAAAAATGCCAGAGCACAACAGTGCAATTATATGTGAAGGATATCAGATCTGCCCAAAGAGTCACCTACTAGAATTTACACAGCGAGGCAGTTGGAGTGCTTAACTAATTAAATAATTACTATGAGCCTGGATGAAGAACACAGAGTGAGAGGCAGACATGGGCATAGATGTTCCCTGACCCCGCCCCCACAACAGATCATATAGCAAGCTGAGCAAGATATACAGATGTAGGTAAAAAGATACCAAAGTCCTTGCTTGTTGGTGAGGATGGACTGCAAGGGTTTTATGTTCTATCAGTCACCATACAATCTTGATTTTTCTAGAAATCTTTAGTTTGAAATTATGTGGACCTGCATCATTTTGGTTTTGCCTACTAATTACTACCTCAGAAGTACTTCTTCTGTCCTTTATAATTATTTCTAAATTAGAAACTGAATATCATGACACCCAATTTCATTTATCATATGTACAGCCTCATTGTGTTCTGTGTAAACACTGACTAATTTTTCACAATCATCTAGCCAAGTGTGTACTGATTGCCTTGAGTCGGAGTCAGCAAACTATGGCCTGTGGGCCAGTTCTTGTCCTCTGACTGTTTTGTATGGCCCATGAGCCAAAAATAGATTTTACATTTTAAAATGGCTGAAAAAAATCAAAAGGTGAATACTATTTTATGTCAAATAAAAATGATCTGAAATTCAAATTTCAGTGTCCATGAATAAAGCTTTATTGGAACGCAGTCACACCCATTTATGTTTGTGTTGTCCATCATTGTTTTTGCATTATAGTAGCAGAGTTGATTAGTTGCCACAGGTGTTGTATCGCTCTGAAGACCTAAAATAATTATTATCTGGCCCCTTATAGACAAAATGTGTTGACTATGGATGGGAGTATGTCCAGAACAATATGCCTGCATCTGGGGATAGAGAGACAAACATGCGAAGCCCTACACCTTGGGGGTTCCCAGGCTAGTGCTCTGACAGCAATGAGCCCCAAGTGCTGAGAAGAACCAAGGGTGGGCCTTTAACCCAAACTGGAAGCCCTGGGAAACTTCCAGGACCAGAGTACATTGCTCAAAAATGCACAATGCATTGATATTTGTTTGGAAATGAATTTGCTGGTTTCCCAGAAAAAATAAAAATATTTTTAACTTCCATCCCAGTAACTTTGGTCATGTTTTCATGCAGTTGTGGATTAGTGAGTTAACCTATGGCAGTTTATACATGGATTGAACATACTTTTGTTTCCACTGAGCTACTATGTAAACCATTTAATATTGATATTCATAGAAAGGGGTAGCAATGGAAAGCTTATTATCATGCCAATCAGTCAGTGTTGGTTGGTTCATTTTGAATTAAAATGGAAGCAAACCAATGATGATAATAATGCAATAGTTTGGATTCCATCAGCCCTAGTGGTATTAATGCTTAATTTGGGCAGCATTTGTCATCCTGTTTATATTTGAATATGCTAGTCTAGGACAATTGTTAGAAATGTGAGCTTTGGAGTCACACAGACCTGGATTTCAGTTCTTGCTGTTCCTTACCTGCTATGTGACCATTGTAAATTATTTCCTAACAATGAATGCCTTCATTTCTAAAGAGGAGGGATTGATTATCTCTGTTTTGTATGACTGTTGGGATGCAGGTATATAAGGTGGTAAACACAGTGTCTGGTATATAGTAACACTCAGTATATATTTGCCTTTGTTAGCAATAAGGACTTCCTGCATTAAGTCCATATATCTGCACTGTTTCTCAAAACTGGCTGATCACAGGAATCATTAAAGTCTAGACATTAAAAAAAAAGAAAAAGAGAAAAGGTATTCTTTATCTTTAGTCTGATCTGTTGAATAAGAAGCCTTGGCTCTAGTGGGTAATTTGCATTCAAACAACAAAAACAAATAAATACCTTCTTAGGCATGAAGTGTTTGGCAAAGGAGGCAAGCACATACAATGGGATAAAGATGGTCTCTTTAATAAATGGTGTTGGAAAAGTTCAACAGGCACATGTAAAACAAAGAAACTGGATTACCAATTTACACTATACACAAGAATAAACTCAAAGTGGATAAAAGACAAATGTAAGTGGTGAAACCATAAAACCCTAGAAGGAAACATAGGCAGTAAAATCTCAGGTATCTTTCATAGCATTATTTTTGCCAATATATCTCCTCGTGCAGGGGCCACAATGGGAAAAAGTAAACAAAAGGGACTACAACAGTCTACAAAGCTTTTGCACAGCAGGAGAAACCATCAACAAAATGGAAAGGGAACCAGTTGAATGGAAGAACATATTCGCCAATGATGCATCTGATAAGGGTTAATTTTCAAAATACATAAAGAATTTATACAGCTCAACATGAGGAAGACAAACAACTCAATTAAAAAAAAATGGGCAAAGGACCTAAATAGACACTTCTCCAAAGAAGACTTACAGATGGCCAATAGACATATGAAAAGACGATTAAAGTCACTAATCATCAGAGAGATGCAAATTAAAACCACAATGAGATATCACCTCACACCTGTCAGAATGACTATTGTCAATAAATCAACAAAGAACAAGTGCTGGCGAGGATGTGGAGAAAAGGGAACCCTCATGTATAGTTGATGGAAATGCAGATTAGTTCAACCACAGTATGGAGTTTCCTCAAAAAATTAAAAATGGAACTGGTTTTGACCCAGTGCATCCCAGTTATGGGATTATATCCTAAGAAACCTGAAACACTAATTCGAAAGAATATATGCACCGCTATGTTCATTACAGAGTTGTTTACAATAGCCAAGATCTGAAAACAGCCCAAATGCCCATCAGTAGATGAATGGATAAGAAAGCTGTGATAGATTTACATAATGGAATACTACTCAGATGTTAAAAAAAAGGAAGTCTTACCCTTTACAACAGCATGGATGGACCTAGAGATTATTATGCTAAGTGAAATAAGCCAGTCAGAGAAAGACAAATACCATATGATCTCACTTATAAGTGGAATCTAGTAAACAAAATAAACTCATGAGCAAAACGTATATCCATAACCCATAGACACAGACAACATGCGTGATAGCCAGAGGGAAAGGGGGTTCAGGGTAGGTGAAGGTGGACAAAGGGGAAAATATGGGGTCGGAACGAATCTTTGGTTGGGGCAATGGGCACATAATGCCGTGTTCAGATGATGTTTTCTTGAATTGTACACTTGCAATCTGCAGGGTTTTGTGAACCGATGTCACTGCAATAAGTTAAATAAAACAATAACAACAACTTCCACCTCTAAAGTCCTTAGAAATGCTGAGGTTGTGAGTCTCTCAATAAATAGATAAAACTGCTGTCCTTCAGAATGAGATGTAATCTTAAAAAATGAGGAAAATGTGTGATCTGAACAGAGTAAGGAAAAGTATTAAGTGGTAAACCAGCATTTCAGAAAATAGAAGTTTTACGGATCATGTATACTAGTGTATATATATAGTTTATATGAGGCAAGCCTCCCAGTGTATATTGTATATTGTCTTTCTTTAGCTCTTCAAAATATTACAATATGGTCTCTTTCCAGTTAAAATTATTATTTCTTTTTACTTTTCTCACAAGCGCTCTGTTTTTCCCTCATCAAAGCATCGGCTTTTATTCTGCTTTAGATATAAACCCAAGGTTTCATAGACATGAGCTAAGAACAGTCTTATTGAGAAGAGAGAAACATTTAGAATAATAGGAGCTGTTCCACGCACAGTAACAAATGAAATACATCTTTTGTAAATAACTCCCACCAGAAATCTTATATTTCCAGGCATCTATGCATATACCTTCATATAACAACTTTTGTGTTCGTAAAACATTCATTGAAGGCAGCTCTGCAGTTTTATAGAAAAACAACGTGCCAGGGATGCAAGAATCTTGCCAGTTCTGTGAAAAATGACACCAATTAAAGCTTAAATTGCTTGTTTTCTCATAAGGTACATATTTTCATAACTTTGAAATCAAATAATTGCTGCTTTTATATTAAATACAATAAAACAAAAAGGATGCTAGTTTAGAGGAACTGCTACAAGCATTTTAATATAATTTTCCCACCATTTAAAGTCACAAAATATGGAAAACAAGTCAAGTATGCAAAGTTCCAAGGAGATAGAGAAACTCCTTCAGATTATTACATCATTTGTCTTTTGTGTCAGGAAATGTGTATATGATTTCATTGTTTGATTAAATGCCAAAAAAAGGCACATTGCTCTTATCTAACTGATTACAGATTTTATTCATATGAAAAAGTATTTGTTAATGCTTTACCATTAGGAGAATTTTTTTCTTTTTTTAAACTCTAAACAAGCATTTCCAAAAAAAATAATCTTCTAACTTCCCAGGCTTTATTTCTTTATTTTACATTAACAATACATGTTACTCAAATTTCCCAAAGTAAAACCCAGTCCCTAATGATTTCATATCTGCAAACTGAGCAAACAATTCCTTTCTGACTGAGTAGAGCAGTGTGTCTGTGTGCGTGTGTGGGTGTGTGTGTGTGAGTGCGAGCTCTGAAATATATCAATTTTCAGAAACATTAGGGAAAATAATTATAACATGTTGATATATTTAAAAGAAAAGGTTTTGATATGTGTCTCTGGGGCATTACAAATCAGAGAGGAAAATACAATTTAAAATCTGATTCAAGTATTGTAAGGTAATATCCTTTATTTAAATACCTTTATATGATTGTTCTTTACTATATATGTAAAGTTTCTATTAAGCAGATGCTGATTTCCTTAGGCAACATAAAATACTGATTAATAAATCTGTGCTATGTGAAAGTGCTGTTGCATTGATGCTTTTATTTGTATGTGGGGGTGCCTGAGTGACAGCTATGGTTTCCGAGAGAGATACCATGTGGTATAAACTAGCTGTCTGCATTAATAATAAGCTTCTGCTGAAGCCAATTTGAGGCTACACCCAGGGATTTCAAGGTCATTTGCCAATGGCCCGGCCTCCATTAACTTCTTCAGTAAAAGTCCCAATGATCCTTATTTTGGCCTTGAGTGTGTGTTATCAAAATCATCCCTCTTAATATTTCCACATAAATAGCTTGTTTCCTTAAATAGTCATTATATTCAGTGGGGACAGTTTCTGAAAGCCTCTCAGTTCAATAGAAAAACACATTTGGAAAAGTCTGTTATTTAAAAATATATCTATATTTGGAAAACAAGACTCTAAGAATGCTTTGAGCATTTAATTAGGAGACATGAAAGACAGATAAATGTTCCCCTTGTCACGGGGATCCTGAAGTGATATGTAACAGTGAGATTTCCAAAATACTGAGACTTTCGGTCTGCAAGTGGGGTAATGATGCTATATTCACATATGTGTGCTGATTTTTTAAAAGTCTTTTCATTACTGAACATATTAAATAAAAAATATTTGGTAATAACCTCTTCAGCTTCTCCCTTTACTATGATTTTTTGAAAAACAAAAACAAAAACTACACACACAAAAAACACACACCAAAAAACCCTCTCCCCACCCCAAGAAGTTGTTATTTACATAAAAATGTGTAAACATTGAAGCAATTTAACAAACAGGGCTTGGAACTTAACAAACAGAGATTGTGGAAAAGACTAAAGAGAAATGATCTTATTTATTGTGTTATTTAAACCTGAGTTCCATTACACCATCTTACATTTAAGAGGCAGCCTGCTAATGCAAGCAAGGGTGTCTCCTGCAACGAGACAAAGATTAATGCCATGTGTACTGATGATGCTCCACCACAATTCAGAATTCTGTGGCGCCATGACGCCCCTGTTTTATATGGTGGTTTGCCAAGAGAAAATTACTTAAACCAATTGTGAATGCATTCCTCTTTTACTTTTTATACAACCACATTTATGTAAGTAAATAGTATAATGAATATTTTTGAAATGATCCATCATTTTGAATTCACCTAGTTTGTATAAAATGCAACATACAGTGTTTTTTTTTTTCCCTCTCGTAAGAAAGACTTTCACATGGGAATGTTCAATTTTTTCCCTCTATGAAAAAGATTTCTCAGAGACAACCAACCACAACTGGAATAGATTCTTTTAAACATATTGTAATGTGAGAATTTTCTTCAGCTGGAGGGTGTTTTATTCTTTAAATTGAAAGCCGTTGTTCCTTAGAGCTAGTATGACATTGTAATGCATGATGTGCTAGTCATCTTTATATGCAGAAATTGATATGCTTAAAATACATATTAAATATTGAAATGTTATGTGATATCTGAAACTCCTTCAGTGTTTCAAGTTTGTGAAATTGATAACTGGGTTACCTGTTGCAGATATGTGTGGGGACTAGAAAGAGGATTCCATATTGAGAACTATTTCTTTCATCTAAGGTTCAGCCTAACTTATTGGTTAAAGATGGCAAAGTTAGCCAGGAATATTTGGCGACAGTCATATATATCGTAAAACTGTCACTTGTCACAATCAACAATTAGCCCAATTTATCCATGAACATCATGAAAACACAGTGACTGTTGAAACTGAAACTTATTTTATTTCTCCTTAGAGAGCAGTTTCTTCCAAAACAGAATTGGGATCAGTTATAGGAGGTTTTGGTAAAAGTGTTTTGGATTTGTTCATTCTATTTTTCAAAGGTGTTCTTCAATTTTATTATCCAGTGGAAATGTGCCTGTGTATGCAAACACACAATACATTTTTAGTAAGCATTTTTCATATTATTATTTTTACTAAGAGTGTTAAATTAACACATCAACATTTTGAAGGATAAGTTTTCTTCTTTTATATCTCTGACCTGAACATTGTTTCACCTTTTCCTATTTCTTTTGAGTGAGTATGCTTATTATACTTATTACTCAGTTTTTTAACCTGTAGAATGAACAATAGTATTTAACTTATAGAGATGTTTAAGAATCAAATGAGACCTTTTGTATAAAGGACCTACCTAGCACAATGCTTAAAACAGAAGTCCTGCATGAAGTTTATTCTTTCCCTTCGTTTTCTTCCCCTCATCACTCTCTGTTGTATATATGCGAATGATGGCTGGATGACTGTGATTTGAGCCAAACAGATCATGTGACTTCTCTGACAGCACATGGACAAACTACTTGATATCTGAGGCCCTTTGTGCTCACCATTTTGTCATAGAAGGAGAATAACGGTTAATTCATTAATTTATTTAATATTTAAAGGGTGACACTTTTCTAGGTTCTGGTGTCTCAGTGACCTGCATATAAACATAGTTAAGAATTTTTACCCTTCTGACTAGTAATTTAAATCAATTTCCACATTCATTAAACATTTATTCACTTTAACACCTTTTCTTTCTTTTGCTTTAATCAGAAATTACACTGGTGGATGTAGGCTCACATGAGAAACCAACACTTTAGAAAAGTTTTATGGGCATCCAGTATTTTTTTATTTTCAGTGATGGGTATTCTTAACCTATTAGCATAAATCTTAGACTTCTGTTTCCTAATAACTTACAATACAGTTGGGAATACAAGTCAAAGGAGAATGAAATTCTAAATGCCATGCCGCAATAGCAATTCACAAGTTTGCATAATTGTGCTGTTGCTGTACAATTTCAATGATATTTTATTTCCTACAGAAATGGATGGTATGGCTTATAAATCATGGAAATCCAAGTTGGGCCTCGTTAGAATTACATTTGTATAAGTATAAACCCTCCCCCCGCAATGCCCTCCCTAAAGGCTCAAGCATATGTGAACAATCAATAATTACAAATCAAGAGTAAAAAGAAATTTAGATTTCACTATCTTCCATGAACTGAACACAGGGGGTATGGATGCACAAAGCATTTGTTTTCAATCAGCTTAAAAACTTGGTAACTCCTTAGAGAGTTAACCCTAATGCTTCTATTCTGCAGGTATTCATTTATGCTACAGTGACTGTACTAGAATTATGACTGTGAAATGAGTTTCTATTCATCTTGGTATCACCCATCTTCCAGCAAAATGCCTTGTACAAGGTAGTAAATTAAATCGAATGAGGGACCTGAGACAAAGAGCTCACGCGTTCTGGATTTCAGAGCTCAGGATGAACTGGGACCAGACTTCAAGGTTGCTGAACTTCAGACCCTTGCCACAGTCAGGAATTGTGCATGCATTATTTATATTCATCAATTTAGCATCGCAAACTGAGGTTGTTATTGATCAAGTAATAATATTTATGACCACGCAAAATTATCTCAGAACTTCCAGAGGAGTCACACTGATAGGATGGTCTCAGCTATTCCCAACCAGACCTCCTAAATGCAACCGAGTTTATTGGGTGTGAGAGACTTCTGAGTGAGCTCATAATCAATGTGAACTCCCTGTGTTCTTTCTGAACAGTAAACATCCCATAGCACGGACCCCCAGAGAATGAATCAAATCTCTCTCTGCTCTAGTGCTGTGCTTTGTTCTCAGTGTTTGTCTTTATCTTTCAGCTGCCTGGCAGTTTGGCTCCATTTGTGTAAAGAAAAGGTATCCACAGTTGACTTAGGACAAAGGTTTCTCTATAACTGAAATCTGCATATATAAGCATGTTTGCTTTCAAAGTCTTTGAAACATTAACATTTTATTCATTGTGATATACAATTTAGCAGTTTGGAATATATGACTGTTTAGAGAATATCTTTAGAAGTTTCATGATTGTGCCACGTATTTTGTAAACATGAATTTCCCAAGATATGCACGAAGGTCACCGATTTGATCTATGACCCTGATGTCATGATAATTTTGGCAACTCTTCCATGCCCATTCCTTGGATCTCTCCCTCTGCTCATGTATAACCACCTCCGTGTTGGCTCATCAACTGTGCACAGCCCTGCCTCTTTCCTGTGAGAGTAAACATTTCGTCAAATAAAAACAGTTTCATGACTAGGGTTTCCTTGGCCAGAGTTAAAATAAAAGCTTTCCCCTTATGTAATTAAGGCAGAGACAACCGTAGACATGTTCTAAATCCTTAAAATGCTCAATCCTTCTACAGTCCCCGTGTGTCCCATTGGAGCCAAAGTCATCTTAATTATGTATTCTAGGTGGAAAGCAAAAGACCAGATCTCTTCTCATGTGGACTTCAAAGTCTTTCAAATCTCATCCACATCTCCTTGGTTTTTCTTTCATTTAATATGAAGTGTTCCATCATTATCCTTAAACTTCCTATTGATGTACCACTTTTTATTTAAAGAAATAGAAATTGGATGAATGAATCAGTGATTGAGACTATTTCTCCCCAGTGTCCAAATCCCTCTCTGGGAGTGAAGCACTCCATGTTAGTAATAAATTATCTCTTCGTTGCCTTAGTCAAAAGATTTTTTTAGGGAGCCTGGATGACCCAGAGTTAGGACAGTCAGATGGTATGTGCAATGTCCTTATTTCTCAACAATTCTAATATGTAATCCACTTAAAACAGCATGCAAAGCAGCCTATATAAATTAGTTATTAAATCTGAGTTATGAATAATCTTAAAGGTGTGTGAATATGCATGGTGGAAAGAGAGAGAGGAGAAAGAGAAAGAGAGAGAGAAAGAGGAGAGAGAAAGAATGTGTGTGTGTGTGTGTGTGTGTGTGTGTGTGTGTGTGTGTGTGTGAAGGGGCGAGGGAGTAGGAGTGATTGATAAATAGATGTATATAATTCTTGATAGCCTACTATTTCCCAGGCCTGGTTGGGCGCTAGAGATGTGGTAAGCCAGCCATGATCCCTAATCAGTTGGAAACTGTAGTATAGACAATAAACTGAATAAAGATATATTCACATTCTGATAAATATTAGAATAAAGTGAAATGAAACAATGACAAGGAGAGAAGCCTCTTTGATACTGAAAAGGAAGTCTCTGAAATTATGAGATGAAGCCAATCATGTGACAAAACCAGAAAAATGCTCTTTAGAAAATACTAAGCACAAAGTCCCTGAGGAAGGAATGTATTAGAGCATAGTGACTTGGGGGGGGGGGGGCGGGGTGCAGAAGAGTTGTGATATTTTGGTTTCATCTATCTTGGCCACATCTTTGATCCTCATTGGCTCTTGTACCTGTCAGAGTCTTGAAAAACTATGGCTCATTCAAACTCCCTAATTTAGGAGAGTGTCATAAAGGGACAATTTGCAAAGCTCTGAGAAGTATTTAGGGAAGTGAATGAGGATGGATGTAGTAGCCACTCATTAGACAGAAGAGGGGGTTTTTACCACCCAAGCCTAACGGGCAAGAAGAAAGGGGGTTTACAGGAACCCACAGAGGGTATTCTAATGGAGAGAGGTACTGACTGGGAGCTGTGATCTTCAGTAGAGAAACACAGTCAATCCTCAGTAACCTGGCAGGGAGGGGGGAAGTCAGGAGAATAAATATATTAACCCCTCTCTTCTGTAGTCCTCAGATATGCTCTGCTGGTAAACCCACCCAGAAGCTGGTGTGTAAAGGTCATCTATGGACGCCATCAAAACCGGTCACGTTCCAATGTACAGGGCAGGACTGAGAAAAGTTGGATGGTAAATATGGAAGGGCCAAGGAAAAATGTCTGATGTAGCTCCCCTTCCAATTTACTCTGCTAGTGCAGGTGCTGATTTGGGGAGAGGGGTGGAGGTGGGGGGGTTCCCAGGGTGCAGAGAATGAGGGGGGTCCCACAGGAATTCACCTTATATTTGAATGACTCTGACATTGGTAAACTTCGTGACAACCTAGTGGTCAGGAAGTGTTCATGTTTTCTCTTAAACATGGGTGACTTAAGTGAAGAATTATTGCTCATGAGCAGACTAGGTAGCCTCTTTCTGTCTGCCAGAAGCTAAATGTCTCTCTAATTTTTATGTTTCTAATTTTGGGAATGAAGCCTTTGGAAGCTGAACATCACAGGGTCGTGAAGTATTATATGCAACTTTTTCTTATTCCTTTCTCATTTGCAATACACTTGACATTTTGGAAAAACAAATTGGCATTATTTTCTTCTCAGATTCCATTTTGGATTTAGCTTCACAGGTAACTGCATTCATTTAATAATTCTCTGATACCCACAGCAGTAATATGCAAAGTAAGTGTGTATTAGTGTGCTCAGGCTGCCATAACAACATACCACACACTAAGTGGCTTAAGCCACAAACATGTATTTTCTCACAGTTCTGGAGGCTTGGGAGTCCAAGATCCAGGTGCTGGCAAAGGGCTGTCCGTGCCTATTTCCTCCTGGCTTGTAGACAGTACCTTCTCGCCGTGTCCTCACATGGCTTTCCTCTGGGCAGGCTTGGAGAAAGAGAAATTGCTGGTGTCTCTTCCTCTTCTTATGACACCAGTTCTATCAGATTAGGGCCCATTACTATGACCTCATTTACACCTAATAATCTCCCTACAGGCTCTATCTTCAAATATAGTTGCATTGGGGGTTAGGACTTAAAATATATAAATGGGAGGAAGACACGGAATTTAGTTGATAACAGAAATGCTGTATTAGTTTGTTAAGTCTGCCTTTGAAAAATTACAATAAACTGTGTGGCTTGAACAACATACATTTTATTTTCTATTTTCTCATTGTTCTAAAGCAGCCGTGGGCAAACTACGGCCCTCAGGCCGGATCCTGCCCATTTGAAATGAATGAAACTAAAAAAAAAAAGACCCTACCCTTTTATGTGATGATGTTTACTTTGAATTTATATTAGTTCACACAAACACTCCATCCATGCTTTTGTTCCGGCCCTCCGGTCCAGTTTAAGAACCCATTGTGGCCCTCGAGTCAAAAAGTTTGCCCACCCCTGTAAAGGCTAGAAGTCCAAGACCAAGGTGTCAGCCAGGTTGTTTACCCTGAGGCCTCTCTCCATCACTTGTAGATGGCTGTCTTCTTCTGCTGCCTTCACATGGTGCCGTGTGTGCTGTTGTCTGTATCCTAGTCTCCTGTTCTTATAAGGACACCAGCCATATTGAATGAGGGCATATTCTAATGACCCCATTTTTACTTAAATGTCTCTTTAAAAGTCATTTTTCCCAAATAGTCACATTCTGAGGAAGTTAGGGCTTCAAAATATGAATTTTTGGGAGGGTGGGTGACACAATTCAGCCCACAACAAATGCTAGAAGGTATCTGTGGAAAACAGATTTCAAAATTGTCTGGCATTTGGGAGGGAAGGTGTTTTGTGCCATCCCACCACAATGTTTGCTGAAAGCCAGGCAGTTAAAGGAGCTAAGGTACGGAAAAAAGAATCCTCTTTGCACCAACATTGGCCCTGTACTGTTGGCCCAGAGGAGTGTTTCCTAATTCATGAGTTGGTCATTGAGCAGCAACTGTCCTGCCCCTCCATCTCCTCACCCTCCATACTTTAAGTCTTGCAACTTATCGTTTGAATTTTCTTTTTACTATGAATACTAGGGGCATGGAAAAGAGTCACACTATGGTACCTTCTCATGGCAGGCTGTGCTGAATCAATCAACTTCAGCCCCAGCAAAATAGCACTAAATCCTGGTGATCTTAGTGCACTGGGGGAACTTAACAAAAACCAAACCACTCACTACGAAAAAGACTGGAGTCAATTTGTGCCAGCAAGAAATATGATGATCTTTCAAGAATAGGTTCCCAATAGTGCCATAAAATGATTATATAGTTAACAGCTTATGGTCCTGCTTCTGGGGAATGTCAAATGGTATTATACCTGGTTCAGCATGGTTTTTATATTTTGGTATGAGTAGGCACTCATTTCAGTTTATGTTGCAAGTAAGATACAAATCTTCCTGCCAAAATATGTTCAACTTGCCACTTTCATCACACCGGTCAGAGAACAGTGGTGTCCAGGAGAGAGCATTACTATAGTTGGTGTGCTGTAAAATGACTAACTGACTTTTTTGGGGGTGGTAGTGGTGGTGGTGTTGTTGACTTTAACTTTTGCCAAATTCCATGGTGTAAATATTCCTGCCATGGCCAATTTCAAGCTACTACCATGATGTCCCTGATTTCAGGCAAATGGTGCAAACCAGCTCCAGCACACCACTAGCAGTAGATTGAAACCAAGAGGGAGAACCCTCGGCTTAGAGTGACGCATTATCGTTTTAAGTATACATACAGCTGTGAAATCTACAGAGCATATTCAAGGAAGTTTAGTCCCAAATAGAATTCTGCTGAGGACTACCCAGTAATGCCATTGATAAAAGCCTTCCTTTGGGCAAATAAATAAACACAGGAGAAGAATCTTCTAAGATTAGTAATGTGAACCTTAAAGAAAGGAGCAATCTGTGGTGTGAAAATAGCATCGTAGTGAAAGGATTTAGACTAGTTTGGCCAAAAATATTTCTTGAGCACAAAGGATTATCTTTCCTTTTTTTTTTTTCAGGGTGTGGGAAGTGTTTGTTTTTCATGTTTTGTTCTTGAGAAGAGCCAGTGGGATTGGAATACACTCTTTTTCCTTTGGAGTATGTAAGTATGTATAGTAAACTATCTGCCTTTTTCTTCTCAGATGGTAGAACTTCTTTTCAGCAAATCATTTTTTTTTCTAGAAATATAATCCATCTAGGTATTGTTCCATAGGACATCCTGGATTGAATGGGCCTGCCTGCCTTTAGATTAAGAGTCTAAAACAAAACCAAAGCCACTCCCCATTCCCAGCATCCTGATTTGAAAATGCTTTTTCTTCTAGGATGTGTCACATATTGTATCTGAAAGTTTAACCCTCTGTGTTACTAAAACCCAGAAAGGGGAGAGGAAGACCATCATTTCCCATTTTTTCATTTGCAGAAGCTATGAGTGGAAAGGCTCAGACACAGGGAGGCCATTCAAAACCAAAAGAAAGATAACTGGCTTCTAGGCTTCTGTAGCTCAGCTGCCCCTGCCCAGACTCTGCTGTTTGCTCTGCTATTGGAGGGGTTCAATGATGGGCACCAGGGATTTGCCTCTGCCTCAATTCCGCATGGAATTGATACCCCTTATATCCCTTGACCTCTGGCAGAGGACAATTTGCCATTGAGATAATGGTTTTTCTACATAGTCATCCAGTTTAGAGTTTCAGGAGCAGTAATAAACTTGTTTTATAAATTCCAAGACTGCTAGAATGCTATATCTTTATATGCTTGATTAATCTGAATTTCTTATATTAAAATAGATATACATCTGTTGTGCATAGATATATAACATAATAAATAACAGTGGACATTTGTATAGTTTTTATAGATTATGAAGTATTTTCATATTAGATTATATGATCGAAACAATAACTTGGTGACTTTGACAGGAATTATCCCATTAATCTTATTTGTTAATTAGAAAATTAAATGTCAGAAAGATTAAACAATTTTCACAAGGTCACATGGTTTGTAAGAGAAAGGAAACTTGAACCTTTACCTTCTGACTATAAATCACTATAATCCATGTTCTTTTTTAAATGAACAAGGGCTAAATATACTTAACGAAGATCAATAAGAATCTTTCTATTTTTGTTTCACATTTCAATCAGAGGCCTTTAAAATCCCATTCTGTCTCAGTGTTTATAGCCCTCTGATATTCTAGTACATATTTTTCTGCTTAAAGGAAAAAAGGTTATTCTTTTTAATTTTTTTCTAAAAAAAATGTCTGCCTAAGGTTTGACACTGGCCAATATTTTATATCCAAAAAAATTCTTCTTAAGGTTTTAGAATTGTACAGATTATTTTAATTGAATTTATGGGGTGACATTGGTTAATAAAATTATATTAAGTCTCAGGTATACAGTTCTATAATACACCATTTGTATGTTTTATTGTGTGTTTACTACCCCAAATCAAGTCTCCTTCCATCACCATTTATCTCCTCTTTATTCTCTTCTACCTCCTCCCAACCCCCTTCCCTCTGGCAATCACCACACTGTTGTCTATGTCCATTAGTATTTTCTTTTTCTTTTTTGCTCAATCCCTTCACCCTTCTCACCCAGTTCCCAAGTCCCTCTCCTCTGAGAGCTGGCAGTCTGTTCTCTGTATCCAGGAATCTGTCTCCACTTTGTTAGTTTATTTTGTTCATTAGATTCCACATATAAGTGAAATCATATGGTACTTGTCCTTCTCTGACTGGCTTGTTTCACTTAGCATAATACTCTCCAGGTTCATCCATGCTGTCAAAAAGGTAAGAGTTCCTTCCTTTTTATGGCTGAGTAGTATTTCATTATATAAATGTACTATAACTTTTTATCCACTCATCTACTGATGGGCATTTGGCTGCCTCCAAATCTTGGTTATTGTAAATAATGCTGCAATAACCAGATTATTTTTTAAAATGCCAATCAGATATTTGCTTCATAGTTAGGAGTTTTTCCTATAGCAAGCTTATGCAAGAACTCACCTAAGGCATTTTTAGTTCTTTAGTCATCCCTCTCTTCCCTTCCTTCCTCCCTCTTTCCTCCCTTCCCCTTCACCCTCTTCCTCCCAACTTACTTCCTTTCTTCTTTAAAAAATTTTTAGGAATTCTGATGCATTTTGAATGTACTTGGTACCTGGAGTATGGATTCATATTTTTTTGTTTCAGATGATGATCAAGTTTTCCTAGCAGCATTACTGGATAGTTCACTTTTATCCACTAATTTGAAATGTGATCTTTATCATCCTCAACTAAAATTCTATATACATTGGCTCTATTTATGGATTTATTATAATACTTTACTAGTCTGTTAGTATTTATGTGATACTTAATAGTATTTTAATTATTGAGGATTTGGAATATATTTAATATATTGCACAGTTAACTTACTTCTATTGCTCTTTAATCCCAGAGTTTTCTTGGATATTCTTATGTATTTATTTTTCTACACAGATTTTTAAATGATCTTGTCTAGTTCTTTTAAAGAAGCAATAAAAACAAAATAAATAAGAATAAACAAAAAAAACAGTTATTATTTTTGGGAGACTTGTACATAAAGTGTATGAGTTGACCTAAGCCAACTGGCATCTTTATGAATGGGGGGCAGTCTTTTAGTCCAAGGAGATTGTATGTCTTTCCATTCATTCAACTCTTCTTTTTGTGTCATTCAATATCATTTACAAAATTTCTTTATATGAGTCTTATAAATTTATTTTTTCATTTTTAAGAATTGATTTTTAGAGAGAGGGAGAGAAGAAAGAGAGAGAGAGGGACATTGATGTAACAGGAAAATTGATCAGTTGCCTCCTGCATGTGACCCTACAGGGAATCAAACCTGCAACCTAAGTATGTGCCCTGACCAGGACTGAACCCGCCACCTTTCAGTTATAGGATGATACTCCAAACAACTGAGCCATACTGGCCAGGGCTTGCAATTTTTTTTTTTTTTTTTTTTTAGTTATGCCTATCTTTAGCCACTATTTTATTTTATTTTTTTTCATTGGTTAGTGCCTTAAGAATATTAATCATAGCAGAGATGTTGGACATTCATATTTTGTTCCTATATTTAATATATTCTAAATCTGTATGATGCTAGATTGGGAGAAGAAATAAAAATATTTTTATTATGTTGAGACATACATGTACTGTATTATATTATGATTTTATTTTAGGAGCTTAAAACAGATAAATAAATTAAACACAGAATTTTTTAAAAAAAAATTATGCATAGCCAAAATCAATACATGTTCTAGTAAGTCAAAAGATAAAACTTGCCGAAACCGGTTTGGCTCAGTGGATAGAGCGTCGGCCTGCAGACTGAAAGGTCCCAGGTTCGATTCCGGTCAAGGGCATGTACCAGGGTTGTGGGCACATCCCCAGTAGGAGATGTGCAGGAGGCAGCTGATCGATGTTTCTCTCTCATCGATGTTTCTAACTCTCTATCTCTCTCCCTTCCTCTCTGTAAAAAATCAATAAAATATATTAAAAAAAGAAAAGATAAAACTCTGGGAACAGAACTCATAACTCATTGAGATATTACATATATATGTATTCATTGAACTATTATGTTATGTACTTGACACTAATAGAATGATCTATGTAAATTATATCTCAGTTAAAAAAAATGATATTCTAGGAGTCAAGGATGAAAAAATACCAGCAAATTAAAGACATCTGGGCAAAGGTCGTGAAAGGAAAATGCATTTTTTACTCTTAAACATATGAAAAGATGCTCAATAACACTCACAATATGAGAAAAAATTGCAAGGATCCTATTTTTCATTTAAAGATTGGCAAAAGTCTAAAAGTTTGTTAAAAGTTCCTGTGGGAAGTGGAAATTAGTATGACACTATGGCAGGTGAGTTATCTACATCTATTAAAATTATAAAGGCAAATATGTCCTAATACATCAATTTCATTTCTGGCAATTTT
Organism: Myotis nattereri; assembly: GCF_964212035.1. NCBI lineage: Eukaryota > Metazoa > Chordata > Mammalia > Chiroptera > Vespertilionidae > Myotis > Myotis nattereri. The sequence continues at coordinate 67,765,804 of NC_138082.1, read as the reverse complement.
TCCTACAGATATACTTGCATATAAGCAAAATGATATATGACCAGATTATTTATTGCTACTACTATTTATTGTAATACTAAAAGACTGAAAAGTAAGTGTGTTAGTTGTCCAGATTAGATGACTGCGTAAATAAATTATAGTACACCTATGTAATAGAATACTATGCAACTCTAAAAATAACCGAGAAATCTCTGCAGTTACTAATGTGGAAAAAGCAAGGTTAGTACTTAGCGTGCTATGTTTTGCTTTGCAGTGGTTCTCAACCTTCTGGCCCTTTAAATAAAGTTCCTCATGTTGTGACCCAACCATAAAATTAGTTTCGTTGCTACTTCATAACGGTAATGTTGCTACTGTTATGAATCGTCATGTAAATATCTGATATGCAGGATGGCCGTAGGTGACCCCTGTGAAAGGGTCGTTCGACCGCCAAAGGGGTCGCGACCCACAGGTTGAGAACCACTGTCTTAGAGGCAAGAAATGAACACATTTCTCATATGTCATTGCTATATGTGCATAACAAGTCTCTGAATGGATGACTAGGAATTAATGACAATGTTTTCCTTGGTGAATGGTGGTGTGTAACTAAACAGAGAAGATGAACTGGAAATGAAAATTTCACCATATACTTTTTAAATGTACTTTTAAAATTGTGGAACCATGTAAATGTATTATCTATTTGAAATTCTATTTAAAAAGAAATCTGTTTTGCTAAATTTATCTCTGAGAATGCAGGTTTAGTACAATTTAAGTTTCTAACCTGGATGGAACTTAGGGTATTTTGCTACATCAAAGCTGAAAAAGAAACGAGAAATGAATCTAGAAATTATGACTGATATTCCTCAGAATGAGGTGATTGAGGGAGGACTCACAATATGTCAGAGGAAAGTGTTCAAAATGAAACATGAGATTTTCGTCTCTAAGATTCTTTGAAAGAAATGCAATTGATTTTGGAATCATTATATTTTTTTCCCTGTTAATTTTAACTCAGTGTAAAATAATGTTATTTAAATCCAGGAATTTTAATTAATTTACAAGTAATACTCGAAGTGATTTTTATAAAATAACCTCACCTGTCTTTAAAAATGTGCAGAAAGTAGTTCAGATGCCTTCGGTAGAATTCTGGATGTGTTCTTCAAAGCGAAGTTCTCATAAAGGGAGGGGGAATCCTCCAATAGATACCCCATTCCCACCTCATGGATCGTGTTCCTCTGAGAGTGCCAGTCCCTGGAGAGAGGTGCCTCCAAAGGACACAGGGCCCGAGGGAGGACAATGGGTTCACCGGCAGTTCTGGGGCTTGTTCTGATGTGCTAATTCTGTGACTGCTTCTTGGCTTTGCCCATGGCTTTGGCTCTGACTCTTGGCTTGGAGCTGGGGCCTTGGCTTGGTTAACTCTGTGACTTCTGGTTCTGAACACTGGCTGTGACCCCAGAATAAATACTTGCAGCAACCTCATTAGAACTCCTGGTCTGTTGTTCTCTCCTGGTTTCCTGGCCCCAGGCTGCTTCTCTAATGCCAGCTCACAGGCTTGAACTATTGTCCAGAGCTGTATGGGAAAGAGCTTTAGTAAACCATGAAGGACTACACAAATGGAAGGGATGAATAAAATTATCTCAATTCAACCTTTTTGACAAAGACACTAATAAGAAATGCATGTGTTTGATGATAAGTGGAAAATGTCCAAAGCCTTTGATGACATATCAAGGATTGGACTAGAGATCCTTTACTTTTGGATCAATATTGGAAAAAAATTAGCTTAATATATGAACAATGTGTACATTCCATTAAGAAAAAATCTTATCTCCAAAGTGTATGTACTGGACTTGCTTCTTCCTGTGTCTCAGATTCATCTATCCAACTGTTCCCCAAGCCCTTCCAATAGGATGTCTCCCAGATAACTCAACTGAACTCAGCCTATTCTGTGGCCAGTTCCTGCCCTCAAACTTCTGTGTTTCTGCTTCTCCTTTCTTCTCCAGTTCAAGAACTGTGCCACCATCTACTAACTGACTAAGTCAGAGACCTTGCATCACCTTAGCTCTCCCACTCTCCTCTCTACCTAACAATAATTAGATCAATCTCTTTCAAATTTCCTCTGCTTCTCTTCTATTGCAGCTCAACATCTCCTCTTGAAGGGACAAAGGCAAGAGTCTTATGGCTGGTCTCACTGCTTCCAATCCTGCCTGACTGTAGATCTATATGGATAAGAAAGGGATATTTTGACAGTACACCTCTGATCATGTCTCTGTCGTTGGATCCCAGTTTTACCACTTGGAATAACCATTCCCTATTGTCTGGTAGAGTAATTTCACCCAATTCCCCACATTTAAGCCTAGATGTCAAAACCTCTGGCAATTTTTCCTCAAGACTTAACCCTTTTAGGACTAATTTAATCGCCTCCTCTATGTGTTCTTGTAGAACTCCACTTCTGCTAACAAAGAGCTTATCACACTGTAATATAATTGCCAGGTTACTTATCTTCCCAAAGACTATAAGGCATAGTGAGAGTACAGGCAATATATGTTTTGTTACTTGTCATATTCATAGTTCCTAACATAAACCACGAATACAATAGGCTTTCAACAATTATATGTTACATAATTGAGTGAATGAATGCATGAACATTTAAAATGAAATGTAAAATAATTCAGTTACTAAAATAAGGAAAACATCTGTTTAGTTCTTAAGAATAGTGGAGTGAAAGAGATATATAGCTAAAGAAAAAAAGACTAAGTGCTAACAGATTAACAAATATAAAGACAGAAAGATGAGGAGTTTGCTGATTCTGTTCTTGGTAAGGTGAAAAAGAAAAAGAGAGAAGGATGTGCCTTGTGTCTATATATTCTAAGACCTGAGGGGAAAAAATGAGAGAAAAAGACCAAGTCACAAAGATAGGTAGGTTTCTTAGACTTCACAGCAATGAAGGTTGTTACGAATAGCCTTGAAACTTTTTTTTTCAGCCTTGAAGCTTTTTATTACTATAATTTTTGAAGCTCTGATGGCCATTGAAAACGTTTTTCATGGGTTAGATATAGTTAAGTCATGCCCGGAGTTCCCCAACTCTAGGCTAGCCCTGGAATAGTGGAGATTTTACTGTGAAACAAATGTTAGTGTGCATTAAACTACTGAGCACAGCATTTGACACTGAACTTTGGAGTACTGGCAAAAGGTTTGGCTGCAAAATTCCAACAGCTTTGCATTATTATAATTCATCCTTATCTGGTTAAAATTTTTCTGTGCTAAATATTGTTTATTCATTTGATATATTATTATTGTACTATATATTTATTTTTACATATGACATTATTGTACATTCTTTTTCTACTCAAGACCCTTGAGCAAAAAGAATTTGAGTCTTAGCCAACTTTAGATCTCAAGTATGGAGTAGTCCTGGTAGTTACTGGAATTTCAGAAATACAATTATCGTGTAAATATTCCTTTTCTAAACATAATCTTGTCTACTATTATCTTCTTTATTTCTGTTAATGAGGAAGATGCTAGTCCTATTCTAAGGAAATAATGGAAATAACTGTTTATAACTCCATTCACAAAAATCTTCTCAATAACAAGCCTTCTCATTAACTCCTTTATGTAGTTTTTGTCATGGGTCTGCATCTAAAGGTGTCATTATCAGTGTTGCATTGTTAAATGAAATACAAGTACTGATATCATGGCCTTTAAGAAGAGTAGGAAAAGAAGACACCGTTATTAGTAAGTTTGTATTAAAATTGTCTTTTACTTTCTGACTGTACCCTGTATTGTAGGGCAGAGTCTCTCAACTTGGGTGACATCAGCATTAGTGGCTGGATAATTCTGTGCTGTAGGACTGTCTGTGCATTATGTTTAGCAACATTCTTCACCTCTCCCCACCGGATGCCAGCAGCAACCCCCACCTCAATTGTGATAACCCAAACTGTGACATTGTCAAAAGTCCTTAGGAGAGAAAATTGACCCTGACGGAGAATCACTGCCCTACGGTTTAAAGCTAGTTTTCTGTTGCCTATCCAAATTTTATCCAGTCCAGGCTCTGTGGTAGTTGCTCAAAATTAATTTTTGAATGACGATGAAATACAAGTTCTCTCTCCTTCCTGTGTTCCCAGGGAAAAAAAAGTTTCATGGTACTTACAATGCGCTCAACACTGTATTAAGTATTGTGGTTCCCCCCCCGCCTCCCCCCAAGTGCACAGCTTGATTTCTGTGCTAAAGAAGTTTTTAATCAGGGTGGAGAGAAAAGCTCAATACTGAAAAAAAAATGAGACTGACAGAAGACAGAATTTATTGGCAATAGACCAAAAGTCAGAGTGGTTACATTTCAAAATGTATGGCATAAACTATGGTGATGTTACTGAACTTTTGATTTGATGTTCCCTTGAAGGTTCTATGACCTATTTTGACATGTGGGCAGTGGTTAAATGCTGGTTTATTAACTCAAAGCTCTGTGCTATAATATATAATAACAAAGAGAACAGTAAGAGAGTATTCTGTTTAAACAAAACAGATCACTTTTACATGTGACAGCCAAGCCATGCTGGGGAGGAGGTGCTGAGTTTGGTGATGTTAGTAGCTGAGTGGTAACTGAAGAAGACAAATCTAACCAGGCATGGCAAGTCCATGCCGGCATGTGATCTGTACATTTAGAACAAGGCCACATGAATGGAGATCATACCATAGTTTTCCACTACCATCAGACCTTAGCTCTTTCATGATTATAAACCTTTCCTAACATTCACACGTTCTAAACACATTTCTTTTCTTATTTTGCACAATTCCTGCCACCATTGAAAAGACTTAGGTCATATGCTTTTGTGTTATCTAAATGGCATTTAAAACAAAACAAGAAATCCTTTCTTCACTTTTAACCATTGAAATCCTGGTTGGACAAGTTTATATCAACTTTTAATCCCCTGAAATCAAAATTATCTGATACATTTTTAAAAAATCTCATACATGAAATGCAAAGTAGCCTTTGCTTATAACTATCACATTTAATAAATACAAAGGACCTCAGAGAAGATGAAGTGTTGGGTGTGACTATGACCCTTCGCAAATATTTTGGCGCTCCCACTTTCTCAGCCCATGGCAGAAGAGCAGATGCTCTAACAACTTGGAACTAGGTGAGGCCACATGACATGCTTTCGCCAATGAAATGTGAGCAGAGTAATGAGCGTTATTCCTGGGCCAAAGCTTGAAGTGATTACACGTGATTTTCCTTTACCGCGTGACCAGTGATATTTCAGATATCAGTTGCTCTGTTATCTCAGTCTTGGAGTGAGGATGATGACAGAGCTAACCTGCTCAGAACTTATGGAAGAAAAAGAAAATTGGTTGTTTAAGCAACAAATACAAACACAGACAACAATATCAATACAACCAGTGTGCTTTGTTCTGTTAACTAAATAATTAGGTAAAAGCGGTAATATAAAAGGAGGAGCAGACTTTGAAACAATGTCTTAGGTATGATTTTGAATGGTAATAAGTATATTAGAGGTATGCAATAAATGGTTAATTTTTGTGCAGTCCATTGCTTCAGATCTGTTTTTAAATAATCAAAATGTAGAACTGCATATCAAGATATACACAGCCATTTAATTTTTAGCAAGCATAGGACAAAAATACTGGGCTACATTAATTAACTTTCAAGAGAACTTCAAAATTAAGATTTAGTAAATTTCAATATTATGTAGGGTCATGGAAATTTAACAACACCTTTTTTTATTAGATGTGTAGCTGTGGTGTAATTTATTAGATGCATATGTATGCATATCAATTTTGAGGTCTCAGGAGCCAAATTCCATTGAAAACTACAATGACCTTACAGTGCCTTTACTTTATACTATAATTCTACACTGTACCCCTGCTACCTTAGAGTTAAAGACTACATAATTGGAGTGGTGCATTGTAATAATTCTCCTGGTCTTTTTAACAAGCAATATTTATTTAATCCTATTATATTAAAAATAGTTGGAGAAAGGGCTCCTGGAAATGCTATTGAATAGCTGTTGCTCTTAAGAAGTTTAAAATGTAGATAAAGCAGATTTTACTTAGGGTGGAAGAGTGAAATGCAAATGTGCTAGGGTGATTCTGTATCAATGGGGCAAGATTTGGATCCCATTTCTCCGTCATTCTGCTGTAAGGTGATAGAGGCAGTTCTGCTTGTTTTGAAAACATGTATTTGTTCCAAAGTGATTAAAATATTAGGAGACAATTTGCATAATGCAAATTTTGCACTTGCTTATGCACATTTTTTTTTCTGTGAGAAATAAATATAGAAAACTGAATGCAGTAGAATAGAGTCACTTAGAGGTTCATAGAATACCTGTGTGCACACACCTCAAACACCTACCTGCTACATTGCTCACCACACATGGTATGAGCCACAACTTCCACTAAGTTTACAGCTTTCAGTCTAAGTTCACATAGCCCTCCGTTTACCCCTTCACAGTAACACATTAGCTGAGCCCTCTGAGCCGCTCTTCCATAGCAAACTTCAGGCCTTTTTCAAGGTAATGTGATATTTACTATAGTATTTATGTAATTCTTAACCATGTATCATGTGTAAAATGATGCTACCATTTTTATTAGATTTCTATTTTTTTTTTAAATGAGTCACTGGCCAACTTTTTGAGTGCTGGGCCCAACAGCATTTTCCCCATAAGCCTGTTGTCTTTACTGCATGATTTTGCATAAATCATATTCTAGCAGAAGTGACTCTACATGCCTGCTTGTTTTGGTCCAATATCAATAGCAGTAATACTGGTAGTGTTAAATATATGATAATATGGAGGCTATATGGAAGCTTATAACTATGGCACTACCCAGTATTTAACTTTATAGAAATATTTAAAATATTGGGAGCATTGCGTTTATCTATTTTTTGAATTGAATTTATTAGGGTGACATTAGTTCATAAAATTATATAGGTTTTAGGTCTCCAATTCTACAATACGTCATCTGTATATTATCTGGTGAGTTTACCATCCCAAGTCGAGTCTCCTTCCATCACCATTTATCCACCTTCTATCCTCTTCTACTTCCCCCATCTCTACCCTCTGTCAATCACCATAGAATTCAGGCATGGCTCTAACTATGATAGTAGCTTTCGCAAGGAGAAATTGTTTCCTAAATATATAGTCAATTATCTCATCTGGGAAGGATAGGGCTTCTTGGGTAATCAGTTTCGCTGGGTCAGTCATCGTCACTTTGTGTCTTTTGCCTTCAGCAATAAAAGAACAAAGAAGAAGGTCCAGTGTCCCAACTCATTCATTTATTCTTACTTTTGGCAAATATATATTAACCACTCTATAGTATTCACTGTTCTAAACATGGATATTGTGGTAAGATATCAAATTCTTGTCCTCATAGGACTTAAGTTTACCATAAAAATTTATATATATACATATACACGCACCAAGTGTCCAGATTATTATGACCACCTGATGTTTGTAGGGAAATTAGCTATAATTTCATGCTGAAGTTGCTAGATGGCCACACCATTATAAACATCTGAATAGCACAACATACCTAAGTATCCTTGCTGATCAAGTTCATCCTATCATGTTGATGGCGTATCCCAATGGAGGTGGCTTCTTCCAACAAGACAACGTGCCATGCCACAGTGCTCGTATTGTGCAGGAGTGGTTTCAAGAACATGAGGGAGACTTTACCTTGCTTGGTGGCCCCCACAATCACCAGATCTCAATCCAATTGAGCATTTGTGGGATGAAGTTGAAAGAGCCATCAGGCAGCTGGTTCCACAACCATCAAATCTCACAGAACTGGACAGTGCTATTCATCAGGCATGGTGTCAGATTCCTCGCATCACCTTTCAACATCTCGTGGAGTCAATGCCAAGAAGAATCGCCACAGTATTGAAGGCAAAAGGTGGCCCAACGAAGTACTGCTGGGGTGGTCATAATAATCTGGCCACTCACGTTCAAATATATCCCACATTCAAAGGCTGTTAAATCGCATTGTTTACCCATATCTTCAGGAAAAAATCACTTCTACTGTCGTGGTAAACAACCTGCTTCCCTATTTATAATGGTCTGGCCCTCTAGCAACTTCCGCGCGAAATTATAGCTAATTTGCCTACAAATGTCAGGTGGTCATAATAATCTGGACACTCAATATATATATATATATATATATATATATATATATATATATAGAGAGAGAGAGAGAGAGAGAGAGAGAGAGAGAGAGAGAGAGAGAGAGAGAGAGAGAGAGATTAAAGAGAATGAGTGGTAGATTTCTTTTATGCCTGGTTTTGAAGTGAGTCTGTAGGTGGCAATCCTTCAGGATTAACTTTTAGTTTTAATTAGACCCTGGCAAACTAGATTTAGGTAGTTGTTCTTTCAGAAGAGAATGCCAAAACAAGTATTCTGAAGCAAATGTTTTCAAAAGGAATGGCTTGCTCCTGGAATGATCAGCAGCCCTAACTAGGCCAGGTTGTAGATGTGTGGCCTGATGCTGTGTACCCCGGGCCTGTGGTAGAAAACTTCAAGAAAAGTCGCGTTTGGCTTCCAGTGGTTTCTAAATTGAATTAACCAAGCAAATATTTCAACTATTCAGCACCAGCTGGAAATGTTAACTATTCACATTAAACTTTGAAAACCTTTGACAGTGTTTTAGTTCCCAATACAAATGTAGCCCAACTCATTTTGTCTTAGAGGAAGAGGGTTAACTTTGTTTGTTTCTTCTAAACATAAACTTGCTTTCTTAGTTAGATTAGCCGGGATTTTTCCCAGTCTTCCTGACTCCCCTTTTTCCCCCCGATTTTCTTTTGTTCTGCAGAGGACTCCGTGCCTTGGGTGAGGTTCTGAACTACAATAGAGGGAGAGGGGGCCTTTGTGGTCTGTTTTGAGCACCATGAATCCGACAAGTTTTACTTTCTTAGAGTGCTATATAGTGATTTTTTTATGTGTCTAAGAAATGGAAACATTTTGTCTCATATAAAAAAGAAATATTTTTATACTGTGCTCCACTCACAGACCACATCAGAGGTATTCTAAGAATAGAATAGATCAAATATATTTTATGGAAATATAATGAGAAAAGGATGTGTTCCCAAAACTCACTCTGAACAAAGGAATGCAGCATAGTCAGAAATACTTTAATGCTCCTAACAATTTTCTCATGTGAACGACTGAGGAACAGCCCTGGTTTGAAGAAATCTCCCACTTCTCCCCAGGCTCCCTGAACTTGAGATCAGAACTGGGAAATCTATACATTGTGAAAAAGAAAATGTATGGAAAAAGTGACTTGGGGGCATTAACCAAAAAGGCATTGTTTGAAAGAAGAAAACATCAATATGAAACGTTTTGTCATATTTCATTTCATTGATCATGTATTTATTTTATGTATTCCAGAGTACCAAAGCTTAGAAGTAACCGAATTTCTGGGGATTCATATTAGATTTGTCAGTCTGTGTTTGAGGGAACTTACTGGGAAGCCAGATAGATTACAGTCATTGGCTTTTATCATCCTGTTCTATCATGTATACAAAGAAGAGTAAGACCAAGTACACGGAACATCTATCTTTTCTGAAAAACAATATACATCAAGGACTGAATTTATATTCAAATAACATTCTTTTCACAATAATAACCTACAGGTGTTTGAGAAACTACACTTACCGGTTTTATTAAAGTCACCTGACCAAAGGTTAGATTTCATTCTAATCATATTACCTAATGTATTTTAAAAACATGTTATTTTGCTTTTTTAACTTTGCTAGCTGTTACTCTGGTGCACAAGTGTGATTTTCTCGCTTTTCCGAGATTCTGTGTTCCAGTTTATATATTCATATTGATTCTGCTGCTGGAGCCAGCGTTGCCACCAAATGTCTGTATTGTCTTGCTGAGTTTATTTTGCTTCACGTTTTTTTCACTTCTGAGGTATTCTAAATGGGACAATAATATTCAGCCCCCTTTCAACCCTACTTTGTGTTTTCTCAAAAAATATACGCATTCTCAATGGATGACTGTTTATTTACTGTTTCGACTACAGCACAGTCTGAAGGGACCACAGAGTCCCATGAAGGAAAAGTCATCATAATATTTGTGCATTAAACACACATATTTAGGTACATATATCTATTTTTTTGAAAAACCAAAAATGCATATGCTATCATGGCCCCCAAGGTAGCAATAACATATGCAGAGAAAATTTATGCAGTTCCAGGCTGTGAACAGGATTTCCAAGAGCTACTTCCAGAAAACATTACCCCCCTCCTCGTTCTTCAATCTGTCCACTTACTTCACTCTGAAGACCTCCCTCCCCTTCTACATTGACTAGCTGGGTGAGTTTGTCTAATTTAGCTTTGCTGCTTGGTGACTTTTGAGGAGCAATGAAAACATTCTTAGGATGTGGGTGTGTGGGTGTTTCTTTGTACATTTTTCTCTAAGGAAGAATTTGCAGGATGGATGCACTGCTTAATGTAAGGAGCAGTTTTATTTTAAAGGAGTTGAATAATGTATCGAGGTGCATTTTTGTCAGCTTAAAATTTTCTAGTTATTTTCAATGGGGAAAACAAATAGAAACTATGTATCGCTTAAAAATAATTGAAAAGCTTTTCAAAAGATAAATTTTAAAAAAATCTTACTTTGTAAAATCTCCTGAATGAAGAAAAAAGATATGCCCTGGAAATCTTACTGCTTTCATTATGTAACAGGAAATGCTACAGGACGATAAAAATCTTAAGAAGCAAATCCTGCTCAGTTTTGAATGACATGCATTCTCAATGATTATGATATAATGTTTAAAATATTATATTAATATTACTTTATAATATTATATGTACATATATACTCTCTGCTTATGTTATTAGCCTATGCTAATTATAAATTTTAAGGAAAATTCAAATATTATATTGTATATTATTTTTATTTAAAACTAAATGCACTACAGTTCTATTATTTGGGATCTTCCCCCCTAAGTTCTGAGGAACCATGAGGAAATATTGGCATTGAAATATGACAAAACAGAAAAGTAAATAGGATTTATGAGAGCTTGTAATCTCGTTTTACTGGTATTTTTTTGTCTTCTGCCTCAGTGTTTTCCATAAAAAAAAAAATAGGCATGAATTAAAGAATGTTCATTTAAGTTTCATTTTATTAACATTATGAATTTAAAAATAATTTGGTCCATGATAAGATAGCCCATTCTATTTTTTGTGATGCTAACTCTTAGCAATAATTTTAAAATAATTAAACTTTACCATTTTATAATTCCCACACTTTGGTTTATTTTAACATATGGGTTCTTATCCACTCTCATGTGTTTACCCGCCTTGGAGTAAACACGGTGCCTGTGCACTGCCCCACACGGCCTTCCAGGGTCCGGCCACCTGCTGCCTCTCAGCAGCCTCTCCCGTGCTCTTCCACTGACTCAGCTTCCTTGTCCTTGTTATTGCCCCTCCAGCAGTGACCCTCCATCTTGAAGTAGGGCATTCACTGTGTGTTTCCTGTGCCTGGAGCATTCTTCCCAAACCTTCCTCTATCTGACTCCCTTACTTCCCTCCATTCTTTGATCAAATATGACCTCTTGGTAAGGCCAACTGTCATCACAGTATTGATGCTTTAACCATCGTCTTCCTAGCCTAGCTCCCCACATCCCCTTTAGTCATTTAGTATTTTTTGCCCATAGGGATTATTGCCTTTTAATATACTAGATAATTTATTTGTTTGTTATATTTATTGTCTGTCATTTCTTAAAAAATGCAAGCTACATGAGGCAGAGATCATTGTCTATTTTGCTTGCTGATATATCCAACTGCCCAGATTTGTGCCTGGTCTGATACAATCCATTATATTCATTGCATGAATTACATGAGTGAATGAATAAACAAATGCAAGATAGTTCTTTTCAGTGATTATAATGGCTTCCAAGCTCTTCTCATGGCTATTTCTTTTCTCTAAAAATGCTCCATTTTATTGGCATTCATATATAATAGTATTCTACAGATTGCTTGGTAGTCTGATTAATTTGAAGTATAAAGGGCAAATCTCTTCTATGATTTGGGGCACTGTACTTCTAGTGATTCTGTTTTGAGGCAGTCATGTCATATGACTCACAGGGCAATTATAATTAACCAGAACACTGGAATATTCTTTTATATGAGCTGCCCTTAAGTTTCATATTCCTCATTCTGTACTTGTGTAGTTTTATAAATGCAAATGTTGGAGTTAACATTTATTCATTTTACACTAGATTTTGTAATAGTTGATGTATTTTTGACAGGTTATTGAGATCTTTACTTCATTCATTCAGTCATGAATAAATATTAATTCAATATTTACCCTGTGTTAGGCATAGATATACAACAAAGAGCAAGAAACAAGGATGCTCGCAGCTATATTGGAACTTACAATCATGTGGAGGGGCAGGCATTAAACTATAACCACAATGCAAAATAGGAACTGTTACGGGAGGTTTTCCCACCTTGAAAACGTATAACAGGTGTTTTGGTCGTTGAGGAATTAGAATTGGTGTGAGATCTGAAAGAAGAGTTAACGAATGAAAAGGTTAAAGAAGTTTCCTTGCAGAGGTGACAGAATGGAGAAAATGTCTGTGGCACACAGCAGCAGCTGCACATAAGGGCCTGAAAGAAGACCAATGTATCTAAAGTAGAGGGTGTGCAGGAAAATGAAGTGAGGTGAGTGCAGGTGGGAAGGGACCTGATCTTGCAGGACCATGAGGGCTGGGTTAATGAATTTGCTATCTTAGATGCTCTTACCTGTGCGACGTTTAGAGGTCCTCAGAGGCACATGTTATTTTGTTCACTGGACCAGAATTTGGTGTGGTTGTGTTTTAGCTTCCTGTAGAACTTATATATTCTATGTAAGATTTATTTCAGTTAAGACACTATCCCAGTCATCAAGTATATAGACCCAAGGGAATAAGAAGATGGAGGTTGGGAAAATTCTGGTAATAAACATTTCTCCTTTATCGCCTCTGAGGATAGCACGGTGGGGAGTAGTTGTAAAACGCAGCAGAAAGTGGAGTGGAGCCTGGAAGCAGAGCATCTTTTCTGTCTGTCATGGCTTATATTTATAGGGGCAGGAAGAAGAGCTGTTCCAAACCTCTCATTTAAAATTGGGTGTTCCCTTGAAAATCCAGAGTTTCAGCATCTTTTGTCATTGTTATTGTTTTCACTTTTCTCATCATCCTGCATGTAAATGGCAAATATACAGAATGTCAACTAAAGGACAAATACTAATTAGATATTAATTTAATTCGACCTGAATGCATTTTTTTTTCAATATCTCCGAGTACAAGCCTGGTAATAGTTTCCTTATTTCGGTATATCACTCCACCCACACTTGTTTATTGGCAGGAAGTCTACTGGAGGGAGAGGTCTCCTCTTACTTCCTGAATTGTTCAAGAACCCCAGGGGCTTGGCTAATATGAAAGTGATGTCCTTTAGGTGTCCTGCTTGCTTACCAAAGTTTGATGCTGGGAACAGTGGAAAGTCTGATGCCTACCTGCCATTTGGTAAGTCCCCATTTGTCATGGCCCTTGCCTAACTCAGCGTGATGCCACATGCTGGGCTCCAGAGCTGCAGTCATTACACTTCACAAGCATGGATCGCCTCAGTCATTGTTTTCTAAGCTCAAACTCTATCCTATAGGAGGTGGAAAGTGAGGACCTTTCAGTCCTCTCTCCACATTTCATTAGAATCTGCTCTTCCCATATCCCTGAGGCCTTCTCATAGAGCTGGAATCACCAACCCAAACTTCTGCTTTGCTCCTGGAGACATCTCCATTGTGGTTACCAGAATGGCTCTCTGTCTATAATCTTCGGTGCCAGCACCTTGTTCTCCACTGCCAAATTTCACTTGCTTTGAGTCTTCAGTAACTAGAGTCAGGCTCTCCCTGGCAGATGATCCATGAGCGGCTTCTGCTAATCACACCATTACCACACCAAGAAGCTGCTGTCTCTAAGCTACCCAAAGAAAGAAAATGTTTTCTTAAACCTTTTTCATGTATTTTCAGAATGAAGGGAAGCCTTTCAAATGACCTTGAAAAGCTTAAAATCTACTTTATGTTGATACGCTTATGCTGGCCTGGTTGCTGGGGATGAAGGTTCAGGTTTGGCTGGCTGATTTTGCCAACTTAAAGGAAACAATTGCCAATTATAAATCTGAATGCATGAGGACAAGGATTTTTATGTTTGATAAGCAGTGCTATATCCTCAGAACCTAGAAGAGTCTGATATATAGTAGGTGTGGACTTTTTTTGTGGGATTAATAACTGAACCAAGTATCATTTCTAGTTAAATTGATTAGTTTATGACATTATTGTGGGCACAAAGTACCTCACCAAGAAGAAAGTGGGTGTATTCGTTCAAAGCTTTACTTTAAGCTCATTACAGATTTGGAGAAGGAAATAAATGGAGAAGGTATGGTGATAAAAGTAGGGCGAGAGAGTGAAACAAAAAACTAAACTTTTTATCAGAAGCAGATTGCAATAACATTTTTACTTTTAAATATATATATATATATTTCAAATAAATCAGGAAAGCAAGTTTTCATGTTAACATGAAGAAAATAATTTGTTTCCAATTCTTAAATCCCATATAAATATTCTTATTACATTCTTTATATATCCATGCAAATAGTCTCAAAATATTCTCATACTGTATATGTAAATATATAGGGTGTCCCCAAAAATGTATACACACTTTAATAGCTGATAGCTCAATTGATGTTTCTTTCTTTTCAGATATACTCCATTGGAATTAATAATTATTCAGAGTGTGTATACATTTTTGAGGATACCCTGTATGTATACACACATACACATATAATGTGCATGTCTTTCATATATACGTGTATATTTTTAAGATTTAGATTAAAATTAAGATTAAAAAGCAAAATTCAGTAGAATAATGGTCAAAATGTCACTCTATTGTCTCTTCTATAAAAAAACAAAGCAATGGAATATCCAGGATAACCACCTAAGTATTGCATAGATTTCATACTTGTGATATTATTAGACAAAGTATAGGTCATAATTAGGTCCTTTGCATCTTAATCTCCAAAGAAGGTGTTTTGTTGGTTGGGTACATAGAAATGGATTTAAAAGTACTTATGCCTACCTAATATTTTTATGTACTATACCAATATATTGGGAACCTAATAGAAACCACTGCAATTCCTCATATAAAGAATTGCAGCCTCCAATTTTATATTCCTTCAGGTCAAAGCCATATTTACTTATGAAATTGAGTGAAAAGGTACAAAAATGTACATTCGCTTTTGCTTGTCACATAAATTTAAATCCCATCATGAAAGTGAGGTTGGTACAGATTGAATGAGGGTATTATCTGTTTTCAAAACACAATATAAGCTGATATTCTTTTTATCTCAGATCATTTGGCTTTTGTGTTTTTCCTGTACTTAATGTGTACGTTCTTGTGTGTTGTCATAGAAATATGATCTTTATTTTAATCAAATTTTATCTATATAATTTACAAGTCTCTGTTTGAAGAGCAATTCTTATTTAATTCCCATCAAAATTTCTGGTTTTTCCTTGTTTGAACAAAATCAATTTTAACTTCAATTTTGTATAATTTCTAGGGATTTCCTCTCATTTAAATAATTCCCAAGAATAAAATCTGATGTTTCTTTGTAGGAAAAGAAACACACTTATGATGTTTTCTTAGGAAATTTATAATGCACAAACACAACAGTTTACTGGTTTACAATTTAGGTCTACTTCAAAATGAAATTCTGAAATATAATAGCCATTTAACTCAGAACAGCAGAGGAAATTAAAAATTATATTATACTATGTATAGTATTTACTTGTGGGCATTTTGGAAAAAATGTATTCTAAGTCCAGTAAGATATTTATTAAAAGGCTGCTAGAAGAAGGCCAATAAAATAAAGTAGACATTTTTTAAAGATCCAAAGCATGATCTTTAGAAATACTTATGAATACCTTTTTGGGTTGCATATACCTCGTTCACCAAAGCAACTCACCTATTTGGCTTTCTTAGTGCTATTCAGCCAGCGGTCAACCTGGCATTCCCTTTGTCTAAAGATAGTCAGACTCATTATGCTGTGTTAATAATACTTGCTAATTTGGACTTTGAGGCAATCAGAATGTTTGTTTCAAGTGTATTTATATTTTTTAATTTTTTTTAAATAAAATTAGAAACTCAGATCTCAATCATTTCAGATTATCTTTTTAAGAAGTATTTGTTTAATCTGCCCAAATAAATTGTGTTATGGTAGTAGGATTTATATATTTTACACCTTTGGATTCATTAATAGCAGTAAATACAGTGGTTGAGAATATCTGCTTTAAAGTGGATAAAACAGACTCAACCTCTGACCCTGTTTCTTACTTGTTGTGGGACTCCATATAAGTTACTCAACTTCTTTAAGCCTCCAAGATAACTTAGCTTCAGAAAGATAGCTTCCTCGTCTCCTTTAGTATCAAACTCCAGTTCTCTCAAATCTACTCTCTTCTCATAAGAAATTTAGCTTCTTTTCCAACCACTCACAAAACCTGCAATGAGATGAACTGAACCAATTCCCCTTAGAAAGAAGTTTATAGATCATCTGTTTCCCCTCCCCCCATATATGCCCCATGTGGGTCTCACACTTCTCTTATGAGTGCCTTGTTCCAAGAAGCACAGCCAGTATTCCTTCCACAGAGACCAAGATCTTTTTGGAGGAGATTCTAATATTAAGAAAATTGAAAATTCTTTTCTGTCATTACTTAGAGAGGATATTATGCCTGAAAATATTTAATTCATTTTAATTTACATAATACTTATTGAGAAATTTTCTGTGCAAAGCACTGGATTGGTAAAGTAAGAGGACAGAAATGGGATCAACAACACCTGTGTCCTCCCATCTGTGGAGACAGATACGTACTAAATAATACCAACAAAGGACAGATTTATTTTTTTTGTCTTTTGAACTTATTTATTTTTATTTTATTTTTTATTGTTTAAAGTATTACAAATAGTAGTACATATGTCTCCTTTTCCCCCCCACTGACCTCCCCCTGGCTTCCCCTACACCTGGCACATGCCCTCACCCCCCTTACCCCTTGTGTCTGTGTCTATTGGTTATGCTTGTATGCATGCATACAAGTCCTTCAGTTGATCTTTTACCCCTGCCCCCCAACCCTCCCTTGCCTTCCTGCTGTAGTTTGACAGTCTGTTTGATGCTTCTTTGTCTCTGCATCTATTTCTGTTCATCAGTTTATGATGTTCATTATGTTCCATAAATGAGTGAGATCATGTGATATTTATCTTTCTCTGACTAGCTTATTTCACTTAGCATTATGCTTTCCATGTCCATCCAATGCTGTTGCAAATGGTAAGAATTCCTTCTTTTTTATATTTTTTATAGCGGCATAGTATTCCATTGTGTAGATGTGCCAAAGTTTTTTAATCCACTCATCTGCTGATGGGCACTTAGGCCCTTTCCAAATCTTAGCTACTGTAAATTGTACTGCTATGAACATAGGAGTGCCTTTATCCTTTCTGATTGGTGTTTTTAGTTTCTTGGGATATATTCCTAGAAGTGGGATTACTGGGTCAAATGGGAGTTCCATCTTTAGTTTTTTGAGGAAACTCCATACTGTTTTCCACAGTGGTTGTACCAGTCTGCATTCCCACCAGCAGTGCATGAGGGTTCCTTGTCCTCCACATCCTCTCCAGCACTTGTCGTTTGTTGATTTGTTGATGATAGCCATTCTGACAGGTGTGAGATGGTACCTCATTGTCATTTTGATTTGCATCTCTCAGATGATTAGTGACTTTGAGCATGTTTTCATATGTCTCCTGGCCTTCTGTATGTCTTCTTTAGAAAAGTGTCTAGGTCCTTTGCCCATTTTTCGATTGGATCGTTTATCTTCATTTTGTTGAGTTGTATGAGTTCCCTGTAAATTTTAGAGATTAAACGCTTATCTGAGATAACGTTGGCAAATATGTTCTCCCATGCAGTGGGCTTTGTTGTTGTTTTGTTGATGGTTTCTTTTCCTGTGCAGAAGCTTCTTATTTTGATGTGGTCCCATTTACTTATTTTCTCCTTAGTTTCCATTGCCCTAGGAGTTGTGTCGGTAAAGATATTGTTACGACATATGTCTGCTATTTTACTGCTGATGGCTTCTTCTAAGATTTTTATGGTTTCCCATCTTAGATTTGTCCTTTATCCATTTTGAGTTTATTTTTGTGTATGGTGTAAGTTGGTGGTCTAGTTTCATTTTTTACATGTATCTGCCCAAGTTTCCCAACACCATTTATTGAAGAGACTCTCTTGACTCCATTGTTTGCTCTTGCCTCCTAACAAAGAATAGATTTTAATAAATTATATTTACTTCAATAAATAAGTGGTATGTGGACACAGAAGAGGAAGAAATTAAACGTAACTGAGTGATTTCAGAAAACAATGAGATTGATTGAAATTTTATGTCTAGTCTAAAGGATAGGTTGAATTTCGATTTGTGAATATTGGTATTAAAACACATTGAAAGAACTATTGACAGGAGAGAACTATTTAAGAAAAGGCCAGGAGGTGAGAGTAAGTGAAGTCATGTTAGATGAGCTGTAGAGAATTAGGGTATGGTTGGTGAGATGGAGAAATGGGAGATGGTATAATGAAAAGTAGATCTGGAAAAGAAAGCTTGGGATCAGAACCACAGAAGCTCAAGGGAAGTGAATCTGAAAAGAAGTCATGCAACGGTTTTGAATTGCTTTATGATAATTAGATTGCAGAAGTATCTGGGGTAAAAAAAAATGAGGTTAATAATATGATAAAGGTCTTTTGCCCTTGAATCTTTATTTTTTAAAAATATGTTTTTATTGATTTTTTTTTTTTTAGAGAGAGAGGAAGGGAGAGGGATAGAGAGATAGAATCATCAGTGAGAGAGAAACATTGATTAGCTGCCTTCTTCATGCCCCCTACTGGGGAGGGAGCCTACAACCTGAGCATGTGCCCTGACCAGGAATCAAACTGGTAACCTCTTGGTTCATGGTTCGATGCTCAACCACTGAGCTACACTGGCTGGGCATCTCATGAATCGTTATTATGTCATTGAGCTACATCTATGATTTCATTTAATCCACAAAACAACACTGTATTATTTCCATTTTACTGAAAGGAAAGTTAAGATACACTAAGGTAAAGCAATTTATTTAAGAATACACAGTAAGTCCCCAAAGTGTGGTTCAAATTTAAAATTTTATGACTCCTAAAACCTTGGTTTTAAGTTTTTTTCTTACTATAAGGGAATTGCAATTATTCAAGCAGAAGTAATGAGATTCTTCACTTGGACAACTGGAAATGGAAATGGAGGGGCAGATATAAAATATAGTGTAATAGGAGATTCTATGGGTTTTCAAGATTGGGTAGATAGGAAAGGTGAGAGAAAGCAAGAGATCTGTGGACGGGAAGGGAGAAGAAGAAGGGCACCATTGCCTTCAAACAGGAGGAAAAATCTTGGCCTCTATAAGGTAGATAATTGAAATGGTAAGAAAGAATAGCACCATGGAGATGATAATACTATGTGAGAAGGATGCACAGAAGAAGGGAATTAACAGAAGGAGAACAAAGCAGCATTTCCTAAAGCCAGGAAGAAAGCCAAATAAGACCAGGCAAGAGATTATAGAGTACATCAGAGAAGAAATGGTGCGTTATTCATGAAAACGGAAAATATACAAAATGCTGCCAAGTGGCCAGGTGCTTACTAATTGGGCAACCTGGAGGAAATCAGTCCATTTCCTGAAGCTGCAGTTTCCTCATGTTGCTGTTAAAAATTGTTTTAAAGAAAAGGCTGTTGTGAAGATCAATGTGCTAACACATGCAAAATGCTTAGTGCAGTGCCAGGCATAGAGTTCATGCTCAATGAAGTCAGCTGTCAGTGTTATCATCATCATCACCATCAGCATCTCATCATTGATAAATGTAGAAAGACATATTTGGATTTGATGACTCATAGCTTTTTAGTGACATTTCAGTAAGTAGTTTTCATACATCGTGGGGCAGGAACAGATTACAAGAGGGTGAGAGCAGTCAAAGAAGTAGAGAAGGAAAACAATTTTTCAAAAAGCTTGGCAGTAAATGTGAGGGTAGAGGGCAGTGAGTCAATGGGAATTAGTACAGGAAGTTTTTTCTAGGATTAAGTTTTCACTTTGAGAGAAAGGAAGGGGTAGAAAGGGAGAAAGTAGAAACATCTAAGATGAATAAGCTTTGAAATGGACATGCAGGAAGTGATCATTTGGAAGAGATAGCAACTTCCACAACCTTATAACAGAATTATTTTCATGCACAGGTGGGATGAGTTACAGAGAGGATTACAATCGGGTGTCGCCTCATTCGGTGATTCATTTGTACAACACAATTCCAAACGTGGACTTATTTGGGAGTAAATTCCACAACCAGAGCAGTGACTGTATATTTACCATCCTAAAATGTCAGTAATGCCAAGGAGAGGTCTCAAGGAATACAAGTTAGACTCCGGATGGTCTTGCAAGGACATCACTGATTTGACTGGAGAGAGAGAGAGAGAGAGAGAGAGAGAGAGAGAGAGAGAGAGAGAGAGAGAGAGAGAGAGAAAGAGAGAAATCTCATTTCTTCCCTTGTGCCAAAGAACATGAGAGTGAGTAAATCTTCACAGGGTATGAGACTGCAATAAAAATGTGTGCAAATTTAGATGGAAATTAGGCATGTTCCCAGGGCTCCTGGAAAATTGCCAGCACAACGCTCAAGACATTGCCTTTATAGACTATGTATGTATTTATTTCTTTGTAAATCCAGTCTATAGAGTTTTCTGTTTATGATTGTTCCCAAGGACGTTCTTTCTCCAAGCATTTCTCTAAGCAGATACTCACTCAAAGCTGGTTTTCAAATCATATCAAATGCAATCAGTATTTTCTGTGAAATTTCTCTGCTTGATATTACTGTTCTGTTCTTCATAATTTTATTATGCAATGATCATAGTAAGGTTTTATCAAGGATGCATAGCATATGTGTGCATGTGCGTGTGTGTGTGTGTGTGTATCAGAGCAATTCTAAATATAGGGAATTAACAGTATTAATTATTTCTCAGACCTCTCAAACACATTTCAAATCTACACTTGAAACATTATCTGTTTTACATTATAATTTAATTCATTAATGCCCTTTACATTCTATGTATTTAGAGTTTGAAGTGTGTCTGAAGAGTACAATATGATAATATAAGTTGAAATGTAGACTATTAATTGCTGAAAAATATTAATGCTGTTACTTTCCAAATATTTCATTATATCAACCTGTTTTTCTTATTCATTCATTTTACTAATTTCAAAAAGCATAGCTAGGGCCAATAATATTAAACCATTTTGAGTTATAGAATGTTACAATGAATTATAGTTTCTCTGAAAGACACAAATATACTTAAATCAGTGACTTACATGGTTTTTTGGTGGTTTTCTATCTTTACAAATAATTCTAAGTTTCTTTAAAGTAACACAGTTCTACATATAAAAATTTATTATCAGAAGAGAAGTCATTCTGAGACTCAATAGTTATAAAACTGGAGAATATTTAGTTTTGGATATATTTAAACTCTCATGACTTTATGAAATATATGAAATTAAATATTGGAGCCACTTAATCTATGTTGTTTTGTCTTCTTTGTGCTTCTTTGATATTATTCAGAATGAAATTACTGGATATGACACATTCATTAATTTTTATTTTATGTTGAATTTATTAAAAGTTTATATTATCTATTAATATTATAATTGCTTTTTATAAAATAAAATAGGTGCCTTCCACATGTATTTTGTATTTCTGTTTGCTGAGTTCGTAGCATAGTTTAGAGAATTAAAAAAGCATTTTGGTTGGAGACTTGGAGAAAGAGCTATTTTTTAACTGGAGGATATTAACTCTGGGCTGGAAGTCAGACCAATGGTTCTTCAGGCTCCCAGGTCCAGCCTCCAGCCTCAGGCCAGGGTGGTGACCTCTCTCTCAGAGAGCAGAGGAATGCTCCTCTTGCATCCTCTGTCTCTGAGGATTGTCTTTAGAATCCAGCAAGAGTTACTAAAACAAGCATGTCAAACACAAAGGCTAGCACAGGCCAAATAAACAAGGTTTAAGTTTATGTGGGCCGCAGAAAAACATAAGCTTTAATTTTCATAGAAACGTAGGTATATTTCAATAGAGACATGCTAAATACAAAGGGCTGAAATAAATTATATATATATACACACACACACACACACACACACACACACACACACACACACACACACGGTGCCTACTCTGAGCCTCCATAGCCAGTATATTTCCCTTTACTTCCTTCTGCTTAGTGGTTTTTTTTTTTAATTTATCTAATAAGTACTTATCACTATTTCTATTCCAAACTCATCCCCTAATTGATGAAATCTCTCCCAGTATGTCAAGAGCATCAGGAATATTATTTGTGTCATTTTTCTCTCTCAGGGACTTCTAACTTCTTCCATTCTGGACATGGGTGCATAGGTGTTACCTTTCCCATCGCATTGTGTTGATTCTCTGGTTTCAGGCCCCATGTCTCCCTCTGTCATTTAGGACCTCATTTTGTTGAAGCACATCCTCTAAGAGTTTTCTTTAAAAAATACATAAGAGAGAATGATGCTTGAGAGTACTCATGTATGATAATTCCTTTACTATATAAGTAGTGTTTTGGTGTAAAATTCTAGATTGGAAAAGTCACTTTCTTTTAGAATGTTGACAGTATCATTCTGTTTTTTTGTTTGTTTTGTTTTTTGTTTTTTCAACTTCCAGTGCTGCTATAGATGCAAAGCTATTTTAATTGCTTGTGTTTCTTTGTAGGAGCTTATGAGAGTTTTCCTTTGCTTTCCATATTCTGCTACTTCTTGGTAGTTTGCCTTGCTGTGTATTTAGTAGCATCAATGATGGTGGGTGCTTAGAATATTCTTTCAATATGGAAGCTCATGTTATCTATTATGAATATTTTCTTTTTCTTGGTGCATTTTTTTTGATGATTTTTCCCCTTTGTTGTCCTTTTCTCTGGAACTCCAATTATTTTGATAGGGATTAACTGGATTGACTTGACTCTCTAGTTTTCTTATTTTTCTTCCCTACTTTCTGTCCTTTTTCTCTATTTTTTTTGACAAATATTCTTAACCTATTTCCTACACTTCTTTAACTTTTAATTTCTGCTATTCTATTTCAACAGCACTATTTTCTCTGGATATTTCTTTTAAATATCTATTTACTGTTTCATGAATGCAGTATCTTCTTTTATCTCTTTGAGAATATTACTTAAAGCTATTTTTCATAATTTTTTTCCTCTTGTATAAAATCTGTTTTTCTAAAGTGTTTTCTAAAGCATTTCCACTTAACTTCTCTTTGATTATTTCCATCTTACTTCCTCATGTTAGAGTAGACACTTCTTTAGATGCCCAGACCTTCTTAACTATCTGCAAATATTTAGAATGGGGCATTAAAGTTATCTAGGAGGCTGTGAGCATGTGAATGGGATCTGTGGACTGTGGTTCCCTCTGTAAGCTTATCTGGCTGGAACATTTCATTATGGAACACTTGATGTCAGAATCTTTGGGTCTTCTTCTCTTGGGCTGGTATATTTTCAAGAGAGAGAACTCCTCTATTCTTTTGCCTACAGTGTATAGGAGCAACTGCCAACATTTGGGGGAAGCACAGGGCCTACACAATGTGAGGGTGGAAAAAGCAGTTGGTCATTTTACTCAAATCACATCTCTTTCTCTATTATCCCATAATGGCAATATAATTCCCAGTAATCTGGGCTCAGAACCTTAAAATCCTCCTAAAGTATTATTCCTCCTTTATTCATAAGTCTATATTAATAGCCACATCTTATCTTCCTGCTATATGGCAAGATATTTGTTGGAAAGATCCAAGAGTCAGAGCAACATGGTGGAATGGTTAAGAGCATGGAATGTAAAACAAACAAACCATCAAATTCTTTAGAAAGAGCATACAACAACACCTTTCTTACTGGTCAAGGAATATGTTGTTCTGGAAAAGAGAGTTTTCCAGTTAATAGTTAACCTAGTAGCCTGATGATGAGAAAAAAAAAAGCAAGAAATACAGAGCTGGGTTTGAATCCTGGTTTTATCATTTGCTAGCTATGTGGCATTTTCAATGCCTTTATCATTTTTAAAGCTCAGTTTTTAGCACTTTCCAGGATTTCTTCAAACTCAAAAATTAACATTACATTTTTTTTTCTGAACAAGAATATTTTCCTTGTATATTTTACAATTTTTATATTTTATATTCCTATTGTTATATTTTTAGAATCTAGATAATTTTATAAATTATGCATTATTTTAAAAATTCATATTTTATTCTGATGTACCACAAATCATTTTCCCTCTATTATTTGTGTTTAACCCTAATTTTTTATATTTGATACTTAGAGTGTTCTACCTCCATTGATTACTCAGCTCTTGCTTCTAAATATCCTAATCATTGATGAATATTTTTCTAGTTTCCAAGGTCTTTATAAACTAGTCATCTTTCCATTCAATTAGACAATGTTTTTCTATGGGTTACATTTGTCTCCAAGAACTTTCTTTTATTAGTAACCTACATAATGGAGTTTTTTACATAGTTGATACTTACTCATTTTACTCTTCCTTAACAACCCTGAAAACCTTTCTGATGAATGGATGAATGGATGTGTTGGAAGTGGTGTCAAGTATGCATATAAATTTTAGCTGTTTCATTCATCAGCAGTGTGTGTAACAGTAATTAGAGCGAAATTGCAGTCTATGGGAAAGTGTTAGGTGTGGCTCATCATTAATGGAGGTGATGTGATGTAGAGTCAAGTGTAAGGGAAGTTGTACAGAGAGGATGTTTTGTTTCTGAGAAAAATTCAGGAATTGGTTACCATGCTCTGTTTCTGTTGTAAATAGGCTGTATTGAAAGAAGATAGCATAATGTACAAGCATTTAAGAGCAGACTGCTCAAGAAGTAATTGAGGCTGAGGGATTGCGTCCACAATAGCACCAGTAAAAAGGTTCTTTTTATTTGAGTCAATGGAAGTCTGAAATATGTTGAGACAGAAATATTCTTTTGTAATGGCAAGTTGGATACTAAAATATGATTTCTTTCTTGGTGCTTTACAACACTGTGGGAATTTGTGGTTAAAACGCCTCTTTTCAAATATAGCTAATACGATCTGAATTAGGCTGTGGTCAGAGAAAGTTTTCTGAGGTTAGATTACTATTTAGAAATATCTTTTCACCTTTATTTATTTTTTAAAGTTCCACATGCCTTATAAAAAAACCTTTTGGAATCATACTTTAAATGCCTTAAAATTCATTTCCTAACATGAAACACAAGATTTTAGCTCTTTTTCACTTATTGCTGGAAAGTGAGAATCTGAGCTCCATAGTGCAGAAAACCTTGGTTCCTCTTATCTGTGATTTAAAAACACTTTACTTCTCCAGAGACAAAGCAACAATTATGACTTGAAAGACCTTCCTTTCGTGTTATCCTTTCTTGTTTGCCTAACAAAGTAGTACATTTGCTAGCTCTAAAAATGTTACTGTATATCAAGTGTGGTTTACTCTACAAAACCATATACACATAAAATGACAGAAGCTCTCAGCTCATAAACCAAAACACAGTGAAATGAGTTAGCATAAATGAATGTATGAAATCATGGAGAATGATTATCTGGTAATGATACCATTGTAATTAGCTGGTTAATAATAGGAAAGGAGTAAAAGGGAGGCCAGACATTATAAACATGGTCATCTGGTCAGCTTCATCAGGAAGCTGCAACTTCACACTCTCCAGGGAACCACCAGTCCATGCTTGCAGAGCCCTGGGGGAAGGGAGTGGACACGGGGGAGATGGACACATGCCCGGTGAAGCTGGGTGACCTAGGGAAGATGTCTGTCAGTCAAACCTGGGAACAGATGATTGGCCAGTGTGGTTGGGGTCACTGCAAGTGCATGAAAATGTTGGAATACATAATCCCCTAGACACAGGAGTTTGCTCTCTTGGCTCTTAGCTCTTGGTGCTCTTGTGGCTCTCTTGCATTTAACATGTTCCCTCCATAGCCATTGGCCATGCAACCCCTCCCCCCACTCCCCATGCAATGGATTGATGGACTTCAGCTAGACTGATGCTGGATTGGACTGTTCCAACATGGAACAGAAACTCCGGGCAACAGCTAAAGGCGCAGCTACACTTTTTCCTTGGCAGGGCAGAGGGAAATGGGACCTTGGAAACTCAGGGGTATAATCCCACACAAGTAAATATCACTCATTCTCCCATGGAAGTTTCAGAAAACTCTTTTTCCTTGTGACATCCTAAGAAGCCCACATTTCTTGGCAATAGGTGGGGAAAGGAGAGCAGTAAAAAATAACAGTAACGGTGATGTGCTCAGATCTGTGCTTCAGATCTCTTACCCATGTTACTTGGTTACAGTAAGTACTAGTTGTGTACATGTGTACATGTGATTCATGGTTTCAACTCTCCTACTTAAGATGGTTTCTCACAGGAAGAGACACCAGACTCACATGTGGTAGACAAGTAACATTATTTAAAAAATGTTTACTGAAATGTATTGGGGTGACATTAGTTAATAAAATTATATAGGTTTCAGGGGGTACAATTCTATAATTCATCATCTGTATATTGTATTGTATGTTTACCACCCCAAGTCAAGTCCCCTTCCATCATCTTTTATCCCCCCTTACTCTCTCCTACCTCCCCCAACATCTTTTTTCCCCTTGTAATCACCACGCTGTTGTCTGCATCTATTAATGTTTCTTTTGTTTAATTTCTTCACCTTTTAAACCAACCCTCCCAACCCCCCTCCACTCTGACAGTTGTCAGTCTGTTCTCTTTATCTATGAGTCTGTTTCTATTTTTTTTAATATATTTTATTGATTGTTTTTTTTTTACAGAGAGGAAGGGAGAGGAATAAAGAACTAGAAACATCGATGAGAGAGAAGCATCGATCAGCTGCCTCCTGCACACCCCCCACTGGGGATGCGACCGCAACCAAGGCACATGCCCTTGACCGGAATCGAGCCCGGGAACCCTCAGTCCGCAGGCCGACGCTCTATCCACTGAGCCAAACCTGTGCTGGCTGTTTCTATTTTTTTGTTAGTTTATTTTGCTCATTAGATTCCACATATAAGTTAAATCATATAGTACTTGTCTTTCTCTGACTAGTTCATTTCACTTTATTTATTTATTTTTTTGCTTGTTTCTTTTTAGCTTTGTTGATCTTAAACAAATAGCCAGATATTTCTCCAGCAAAATGGGTTTATTCCGGAGCAACAGAGAATTGCACTTCAGGACATGAGGTCTAATTGTGAACAACACACAAGTCTAGAGAAGCAAAGGTAAGGAACACCCTTTTATTTACTTGGAAGGAGGTATTGTAAAGAAAGAGTCCATTAGAGGAAACTGAAAGTTCAAAGTATAGTGACTCTTCATTGTCTGAGCTACGGCAGTCTCCTACTGGCTGAGTTGTTACTGGGCAAGGAGGAATCTTTTCTGCCTCCAGCTAAGGAAGTCAAGTACAGTTCACCCTTGAGAAACGCGAGTTTGAACAGCATGCATTGAATTGCAAGAATACCCTTAGATGCAGGCTTTTTTCAATTGAGCCTTGCAGTTCAAACCTGCATTGTTCAAGGGTCAACTTCGAGGTTGGGAATCTGTGAATATGAAAGGCTGACTGTAGTTATATGTGGATTTTTGACTGTCTAACCCCTGAGTTGTTCAAGAGTCAGTGATAGTATCACTTCCTGCCAGAGATGCAAGGCATGTCTCTTCCTTTTGGAGTCAGTAGTTGAATGACTCCTGCATGGGAGTTCTCTTTTCTAGCCTCTCAACTCCGTTTTAAATGAGATTCCTTCTTTTGATTAATTTTCATAGGTTCTAAGGAGCTTGTAAGAGTGACACATTCTGGTTTTATTTTCTCCATCCTTTCATCTATTTCTATATATATATGTATATGTGCACACTCAAATATACATATAGATAGATACATAGACACCTATATCTATTTATCATCTATCTATCTATCTATCTATCTATCTGTCTGTCTATCTATCTACCTATCTATCATTTATGCCTCCCTATTTTTTTTTACCTAAATGTAGTCAAAAGCATACCTTAAAATTTTTGTTGACTTTAAATATAAAAACATATATTTATATGCATATGAAACCTATTGACCTTAAATATATATAAAATATAGCTATATTTTTGGCTTTCTCCCTACTCTCTTTTCCTAACCAATCCTCCTCCCATCATAAATAACTAATGTAAATGACCTGACAATCTCTCCATAATATTTTTCTTTCCCTGTATTTCTCCCTTCTCATATTATACATTACAATTTGTAAAATAAATGATTGATTAACAGACATTTATTTTACAATGATAAAATCAAATTATCTTTACTTCTGTGTATAACATTTTATCAAAAACTCCTCCAAGACAACAAATCTAAATAATTATTTTAAAAGGCTACATAATAATCTATGGTGAAGATAAACCACCATCTATTTAGCCATTGCTCCTATTAATAATCATTTATTCCACTCCCAAACAACCTATTATAAATAATGAGCTATTACAAATAATGTTCATGCATATATATCTAATACTATTGATTTTATCCCTACAGGGTAGATTATAAGGTATGGGATTTATGGTTGAAGCATATATAATAATAAAAGCATAATATGCTAATTAGACCAGACGTGCTTCTGGACGACCTTCCGGATGAAGCCGGAGCTATGAGGGAAGTCTGGTTCCATGGTGTCAGAGGGAAGCCAGTGCCAGCAGCCAGGGGAAGGAAGGCCTACTCTTGCATGAATTTCATGCATCAGGCCTCTAGTATATGTATATTTTAATTGTACAAATTCAGATTTTTAGTAGGAATTACACTAACTTTTAAAAAAGTTTGCAATTCTGTGTATGCAAAGTGATATTTCATTGCTAAATAATATGAATTCCTTCCATTTATAGTTAGAAAATTTATATATTTATCTATTATTTTTAATATTATCTATAATAATAAAAGGCTAATATGCTAATTAGACTAGATGTCATTTCGGACGTCCTTCTGGGCAAAACTGGGGCCTGAGTGAAGGCCTGGTCCTGGGTGCCTGCTGACGGCTGGAGGGAAGCCCAGGTCCCGGGTGCCAGAGGGGAGCCAGTGCCAGCAGCCAGGGCAAGGAAGGCCTACTCTTGCATAAATTTCATGCATCGGGCCTCTAGTATATATATGTGTGTATATATATATATGTGTATATATATATATACACACACACACATACATACACACACATTTGGAGTCACTCTTTTCTAAATTGCCTATAAATCCCTTGCTTAACTTTTCGTAGTGTGGGATCTAGCCTCTAAGATGTTCTCAGTGATAGCTGCCTCATGACTTTCAGTCCCTTGTGTATACTTCTCCTTTTAAATGTAGGCTAGATTTAGTTAGTAGCTTCTAACAAATAGAATACAGAAGAAGTAATGAGATTAGGTGACACAAAGGCTGCAAACTTTCTTCTTGAGTGCTCTCCCTTGCTCACTGTGTACTGTGTAGCAGGTGGGAAGTCAGCTGCGATATCATGAGGCAGCCCGATTGGAGAGGCCAATACAGTGAGGGAGTGAAGCCTGACAAAAACCATGTGAGGGAGCTTGAAAGCAGATTTCCCTTCCCCAGTTGTGATTTCATGAATCTGTAGTGACCAACCGCTTTGTTGCAACTTATGGAAGATCTAGAACAAGAGGAACCTAGAGGAGGCATTCCTTGATGCCTGACACACAGAAACTGTGAGAAAATGAATGTGTGCCCTTTTAATCTCATAAATTTGGGGGAAAGTTTGTTATGCAGCAATGGATAACAACTACATATAAGACTCTTTTATTTTTTTCTCTCACAAGCTTATAACTCCTACATTATGATATTTACCTAGAACCTTATGCATTCTTTGTAGATATTTTCCAACTCTAACAGGTGCATATTAACTTTATTTATGCTAACTCTTGCTATGTGACTTAAATTGCATTGTCAAATATTTCCTTTTTGCTCCTTAAAAAAATGTTTAACAGTAGGTAAGATAAATGCATTCTAAATGTTTTCCACTATTTTTGTTTTATATTTTATAACATAAATCTTTATTCATCTTGAATTTATTTTATAAAGCATTATTTGTATGATACATCTCCTAGGGATGTCCTTTAAGTTTGTTAGCATATTTTTTATCATTTCCATTTTTTTGCATATTTCCTCTATGGTTTGAGATATTTCCTTTACTTAATTTCTCAGGACAATTATTCAAATTTTATCAGTAGTATACTCACCTTCAATTTATGTATTGATTTTAAAATTCAATAACCATGTTTCCCAGTTGGATTTTTTCCCCCAAATCTTGCTCTTGAACCATTTTGTGTACAGTTAGAATTTGTTTTGTGTCAAACATCAATTCATCGATCTCCTCTGCAGTTCTTTTTTCTAGGAACTCCTACTCTGAGTGTTCTGCTTGTTCCCTCCCTCTAGATCAGTGGTTCTCAAACTTCTTAATGCCGCCACCCTTCAATACAGTTCCTCATGTTGTGGTGACCCCCAACCATAAAATTATTTTCATTGCTACTTCATAACTGTAATTTTGCTACTGTTATGAGTCGTAATGTAAATATCTGATATGCAGGATGTATTTTCATTGTTATAAATTGAACATAATTAAAGCATAGTGATTAATCACAAAAACAATATGTAATTATATATGTGTTTTCTGATGATCTTAGGCGACCCCTGTGAAAGGGTTGTTTGACCCCCAAAGGGTTGTGACCCACAGGTTGAGAACCGGTGCTCTAGGTTCTGGTTCTTGAGCAGCATTGTGATATTACTTTGCCAGCTTGTTGTTCTCCTCATTCTTTGGTATCAGCTTAGCTTCTGGCTGTCTTGTGCATTGGCATTCCTCCGCATGATGGAAGGGTTTGCAGTGACATCTGAAAACTCCTGTGCTCTGCTGGTGAATGCTGTTCTCCTGTAGGGAAGCAAATGAAAACCTCTCCATTCTGAGTTTTCCCTATAGCAGAAGTTTGGAATTGTACTCTCAGTGGAAGGGAGAACTCAGTTTAGCAACTCTTGGCTTCTCTGAGTTCTGGGCAGTCAGCCTTCCATAACCACTTTTCTTCCTGGAGTCCACAGATCTTTTATACCTGCAGAAGCTACATTCCTGCTGGGCCCAGCAGCTGTTTGGCTCTGGAGAAGTGTTGATAATTTGGTTAGAGTTGTAGAAAGACAACAACAATAATGCATGTCACATATCTTCTTCCAAGCTTCTTTCTTCACTCCAATGCTTACATGATATGAATTTCATAGTTTTGGCTGTGTAGTACATATTACTAAGGTGTTCATAAAAAGTGTTTATAAAATTGAGATTGCTGAAATAAGCATAAGAAATAATAAAGATATGTTATTTGTCAATCCTGAACCTGGATCTATAAATACCAATTGTATATTCCATTGAAATGGAAGAAGGAATCTAGACATTTGAAAATTAGCACTAAAAAATGTATGTTTTCTTTTCAAATTTAAACTGTTTCCTAGAGAAATGTGACTTTGGGGGGAAATTGGATTTTATTCTTCTTTTAGTCATCTACAAGAGCTTTTAATGAGTATACTTAAAGAGAAGAAATAGCCAAAACCGGTTTGGCTTAGTGGATAGAGTGTCGGCCTGCAGACTGAAAGGTCCCGGGTTCGATTCCGGTCAAGGGCATGTACCTTGGTTGCGGGCACATCCCCAGTGGGGAGTGTTCAGGAGGCAGCTGATCGATGTTTCTCTCTCATCGATGTTTCTAGCTCTCTATCTCTCTCCCTTCCTCTCTGTAAAAAATCAATAAAATATATTAAAAAAAATTAAAGAGAAGAAATAAACAAAATGTAAGGTAACCTGTCCAAGAATTTTGAGAAAAATCAAGGAACATAATTGTTATAAATCAATTACAGAATGACAAGGAACAATGAAGCAAACTTCAAAATTTAACTGAAGGTGAAGTTCACTGAAAATAATTTTACTTAGTTATTCTTTCAATTGGCACTTCAATTGAAATAAATTTTGTCATTAACAACATAATTATACTCTCTACTTTATATTTGATTCAGTTTAATTCACGTGTGAGTATTCAACTAATACATTTAAAATGACTTGCTGGACTAATAATACTAAAATGTGTATGTAGGTTAGCTCTATAGTTATCAATGCAATATGAGTTTACAAAGATCAGACTTGGTAAATATGACGTATTTTCTCCAATTAGCGCAATGATAAAACAATCATGAAAATAATAAATTAAAACAACACCCAGATTATCAAAGCCAATCTGCTTTTTTGGGGGTATATTTACTGACCCACTAGGAAATCCTTTAAGCTAGAAGATTATATAGGGCCAGGTGATATCTGTGACCCCAGAGTATTTATAATGTCTGTCTCTCTGATGATATTCTCTTATTTGTTGAGCTGTCATTCTCCTGGTTTTCTTTAATTGTTTGTCCATGGTTTTCTTGAACCCTTTGAACATATTGAGGACTGTTGATTTAAAGTCTTTGTCTAGTATGCTTACCCTCTGGGCTTCCTGAGATATGGTATCTGCCAAATTTATTTTAGCCTGTGAGTAAGCCATACTTTCCTATTTCTTTACATGCCTTATAATTTTGGTTGAAAACTGAGCATTTTGCATATTATAATGTGGCAACTCTGGAAAACAGAGTCTACACCCTCCCCAAAGTTTGTTGTTTGACTTGTCATGGACTGCAGTTATCCATTTGTTTAGTAACGCTGCTAAACTACTCTTGCAAAGACTATATCCTTTGTCATGTCACTAAGGTCTCTGTTCTATTATCTCAGCAGTCAGCCAGGGACATGACGGGGCTGTCCTTAAATGCCAACATTTAGCAGCTCCTTTGTTCATTAAGCAATCCCCTGGTTTTTGTAAGATTTTGTATTAGTTTCCAGAGTTTCAAAAGAGTTGATTCTGAAAACTTTTGCCAACTTAATTCTTCCACAGAGGGATGGGTCTATGGAGCTCCTTTCTTCATAATTTTTTGGTGATGTTACTCCTCACTGATATCTATTTTATTCACTTGAGGAAAAATTAATTAGATGCTGGGGTATTATTTCTTCATATCCTCTTTATTTCTTACTGTATAAGTCTTCAAAACTTTTTCTCTGATGATTTCCAAGATCATAGGTTCAAGACCTACATGCAGATGTGAAGTAATCTTAAAATTGAGTTTAAAAATTTCCTGTCTATACTAACAAAAACACAATTTGGAGTCATTATGGGAAAAGCCCTTTGGGTGACCTTTTTTTTTTTTTGCTTGTTTGAGGACTTTTTAAGAGTTTTAGGTTAGTTTTATTTAACTCTTAATTCATCTATTACTTTGTGTGTTTCTAATAATTAACTTTAGTAATACAAATTATTTCATTTGTTGTTGTTATGCCATAAGTCTGAATGATTATGGAGTTAAAAACTACTGTTTTCTAAGCTGTAGTTTTATAATTCTATCTATGTAATGAAATAGACTAGTATGTTTGTCAAAGTTAAAGAATTTTGAAAAATATCTCATAGAATTTATGACATTCATGATATAAAAGTTCATTTTATAAAGAAAAATATTCAAATAAGATCCATAATATGTATTGATATCATACTACTTAACAAAATTGTATAATAAGTACAAAAAGTGATTTTAAATCTATATAAAAATAATCTTTGTTTATTCTCTACTATAAAAATGTCTTATGGGTAGATAATATTATTTCAAATAATTGAATTTATTTTTATATGCCTCAATTGTATAATATTTAAATATGAAAAGATGACAATGGTGAATAAACTAGCTTGAAATATTCTGCAGGTTTTTTTGAATAGTGTGCCTTTAATGTGGCAGCTCTTAGCAGTTAAAGGAACTTTGACAGTTAAGTAATCCTTTCACCACTTAAGTACAACAGGGTTTTATTATTAAGTACACTGCCTGGAAATGGTATCCTTTTTTCATTCACATTATAAACAGTTTTGTTAGATTGGTAATCCTGCTTGTCAGATTTGTTCACTGTTTGATATTAATCAGTAGGTTTATAAAAGGTGCTACACTGGACAAAAATGAATAGAAAATACATTATAAATAATGTTTCCATAAATCCCAAAGAGTCCGACATTTTCTAATGCTAAGGTGTACAGAATATTTTGACGTTTCGTGGGTGGTTTGGTAGCTTGCTACTAAACCAAAAGTTTAATAGCAGAGCTACTGTCCATTTCATTGTATGACTATAGAATTGGCTCTTCCAGTATAAATTTGTTACAATTTCACTGGACATCTTTTTTTGTATTTAAAGCTTAACTTTTAAAAGCTTCTATTCTAGAACATATGCATAATAATATACTGTGATTATATTATGAATGAAAAATATTAAGTTATGAATGCTTATATCACAGATGTCTTTATCTTTTTAAAATTTTTTATATATTTTACCAAACTTTCAAATATTACTTTACCTAAATATTTCACAGTGTAATCAAAAGTTTTATTCACCAAAATATGATTTATTTCTCTAACTTGAAAATGTTGGGATTGCTTTGGAAATGGTTTTAAATTTGTTAGAAACTCCAGGGTTTAAAATATGTATCCAGGGAGCTGTCCTGGGGAGGTCATTAAATTAATAACTACTTAACAAAAAATGTTGGAAAATTACCCATAATGATCAGATATAATTCCTGGATGAACAGATAGGTATCTGCTTGTTTTGCAAATAGGTCTTCATTTTTAAAATATATAGATTGCAGAAATGAATATATAGACAGTGTCCAGGGTTATTTGGCCTTTATGTGCTTTGACCTCTCAGTGTGCCCTGGCTTTGTGAGAGCCTTCCTGCTTGCTCCATGTCCAGCTGTTCCCCCTGCTCACAGTGTCCCATGGCTAGCAAATTTTAAATGCTTGCCCATGCTGAGCTTGGGTTTCCAAGTTGCACAAGAAAATTGTTTGGTTCTGAATTCTTCTTGTTCTTTCATTGTTTCCTTGTTTAGCCCCTGAATCTTGATATTTTCTTGCCTGATATTCTCCTCCCAGATGTGATCTTGCTGTGCAATGGCATTGGCCAGACCTCACCTATTGCTGGAGGGCAGGGCTACCCAGAGAGACAAGGAGAAGAACAATACAAGAAATAAATACATCCACTTTTAACAGAACAACTCGTTACAGTATGATTGAATTCCTTAATCTGTTATTTAAGGTCTATTATAGTCCTTAAATGACTGACACATAGATATGAATGAGATGTAGTCTTTGAAGTCTTCCACATCACCAAGCCTTTCACTACCTAGTGAGAGAGAGCTGAAGAATTCTAAGCAGACCGGATTTACCTTGAGTTTCCTTTCTTCCTTTCTTCTTTCTTTCTTTCTTCTTTCTTTCTTTCTTTCTTTCTTTCTTTCTTTCTTTCTTTCTTTCTTTCCTTCTTTCTTTCTTTCCTTCTTTCTTTCTTTCCTTCTTTTCTTCTTCCTTTTCCTTTTTTATGAGTGTGGGATTACTGGTAGAAATTCAGCCAAGCAACAGGTATTATAGGGTCTGTTCAGTTGTTTCAGTTGCATGAACATGTGAACCTATGGTCAGGAACTGGGAGGCATGCATAGCAGGGTGCTTTTGGACCATGGCAGGGGAAAGTATTCTCATACACATTTTGGAAATGATAATCTAGGTGATGAATTGTGGGCAAGTAAACCTGGCTTCTAGTGATGGATACACCATTACCCCTATGACTCCATCAGTCTCTAAAACTTCTGGGCCTCAATTTCCCTATTATTACAAAACTAGAGGTCTGGTGCACAAACTTCTTGCATGGGGGGTGGTGGCATGTGGGGGATCCCTCAGCCTGGCCTGCATCCTCTCACAATCTGGGTCCCCTCGGGGGATGTCCAACTGCCGGTTTAGGCCCAATCCCTCAGGGATCCCAGTTGGATATCTCTCTCACAATCCAAAACTGCTGACTCCTAACAGTTGGCCTGCCTGCCTGCCTGATCACCCCTAACAACTCTGCCTTCCTGCCTAATCACCCCTAACCACTCGTCTGCCTGCCTGATTGCCCCTAACCACTCTGCCTGTCTGCCTGATGCCTCTAACTGCTCACCTGCCTGCCTGATCACCCCTAACTGCCTCTGTCTCAGCCCCTGGTGCTGAGGCTTCATCCGGAAGGACATCCGAAATGACATCCTGAAGGTCATTTGGCTGTTCGATTTAATTAGCATATTAGCTCTTTATTATATAGGGTGATCACACTTTATGTTCTCAATTCCTTTTTTTCTTTAGTAGCTATAGGATGGCACTGTATGTGATTTGTCTTCACAATAGATGCCAATAAAAAGAGAAGCTACACTCTCAAATTGGGAGACCAGGCGGGAAGCAAATATTCCTTTCTTGAAAAAAACATATTACATACTGTGCATAATGATAGAAAGGGGAATAAAGGAAATAATAGACCAATTACTTTTCTTACTGAGCAAATGTTTGCAGTTTTTAAGTTTATTCTTGAATTATGAGACTTCTTTTATAGGATTTATGCACGACATGAAAATTCTTAGACATATTTGTTTAGTTTGCCTTTCTTTTGGTATTATTTTTATGAGACCAAGAATATTATTGATATTAATCTATTACTGGACATTTTTATTCAAAGGCTTAAAAAGAACACTGAAGCATTATCTGGGGTAGACTCACTTTTAGGAAAAAAAAATAAACACAGAGAAACCATAATCTTGGTGTAATGTAGGAATCTAATTAAGACTAATGAGACAACATTAAGTTTAATGTATGATGCGTTTTATATGTCTCACCATTAGAGCAGTGGCAAGCTGTTCATCAGAGTCTATCTTTGGTGCCTATCCCCCTCCAGGTATTCTTCAGCAATCTGGGTTTGGACCGCAGCGCTGGGTTTGCAAAGAACCCAACATAAACGCAGCCCTGAAATATCAGGGCAACGTTGGAATCATCTGCTGGTGGACTCAGCTGACCAATAAATCCTGACACATTTGTGCCGAGGAAAAGGTTCTCCTGCCTCGTAAGACCTGAATGTTGTATTTAGAAACACCATGACTCATAGTCAATGTCCCAGGAAACTAAACCACTTGAGAAGAGAAGTAGGACAGAGAGCAGAACAAGAGATGATGGTTTACTGAATTCCTAAAATTTAGGGCCATTGCTGGTGTGGAGAAATTGGGGAGAATCTGAGCAGAAAAATTTCATGGTAGAATTTGTACCAGAGGTTAGCTGATGTGTATATAGTCATAAGATAATGGGAACTGGTTCCCAGGAATCTAGAATTAAGGAGTTTCACATAACATGATAAGCATTTACAATATCTAGCACAACGGATTACAATAGCTGATGTTTATTGTGGGTTATGTGTGTGCTAATTAGTGCTTTAAGTGCTTAATGTGTATTATCTCATTTAGTTTTTACAGTAACCCCATGAATTAGCCATGATTATTGTCCCCATTCTACATTAAAAAAAAAAAAAACTAAAGCAGAGAGATGAAGTAAATAGTTACACAGCTAGAGGCCAAGGAGAATTAGAACAGGAATCTGAATAAGATCTTGAACCTCTAAGGCTAGAAAAATGGGCTTATATTTCCATATAAGCTCACATCTGCTACGACGGAGCCCATATTCTTTATTGCAAAACTACTATTCCTTTGTTTGTTTTAAAATTAAAATATCTATTGTAATATGACTCCTTAAGTAGAAACCTGAAGTTCTCTGAGCTTGGGTCATGCTGCCCTGAAACTTTTATAAATGGCTTATAAAATTGCAACCTTTCTAGATGTGGAATGTTTTTGCTTTAAAGAGTCATGTTTTATCCTTGCGAATTGTTTTTGTTTGTTGACATACAAGTTTTGTACAGAGTTTCTGAAAGTTTGAATTCATAGCTTTCTGGATCCTACCAGTCCCAGGGGACAGTGATTCAGAATCGTTGCTGGATGGTTCAGGCAGAGGACAAACCGTATGTATCTGTGGAAGGCCTTGGCCAAAACTCACGACCTGACTAGCAGTATTATGTTCAGCATTGTGGTAATTATAGCGTTGATGCTCAAATGGAGAAGAAAACCACTTTTTGCTACTTTCAGTAGTTCCTTGCCTATCTTAAGTCCTTTTTTTTTTCTTTTGGCCAAACATTGTTACAGAAATTACAGCTTTCGAGGTTGTAAGTTGCAGAGCTGAGAGTTAAACCCAGGCAGTGTGGCTCCACACTCTTTACTACTCACTGCACTGCCTGTTAACCTGAGAGTTCCTTTCCTTTGGTGAACTTCAAAAACTTTCCTCTCAATTGCTTTGGTGATGATTAAGTTAGAGCCTCTTTTGCGTGAGAGACAAGCTGAAAAAATGTGGTTATCTCGAAGGTGAAAGAATCCTCTCTGGACAGAACTACACAGAGTTCTAGGTCACCGTTTTCAATGAAGTGAATTTAGGCAGGATGAGATCCAATGCTTCAGTGGCAGTGAATTATGTGGCTTAAACATGTGTAATTTGATGTAGACCCTCCAACAAAAGGATTTTTTTTTTCTTTATGATTTGTGTAGCTACAGGCATTTGCACACTATGGTGTCAATGTGGAAAACCCTAAATCCTATGGTGAATTCATTTTCTGAATGCTAATGCCACACTAGAAAGTTGATCCACTTCACTGAAGAAAACACCAAGAAGTTCTAAAATATCTTATTATAATTAAGGTTGGGTTACCTGCCTGTTCTTTAAAACTAATGTTGAGGAAAATGATTGTCCAGTGCAGTGGTCAGCAAACTCATTAGTCAACAGAGCCAACTATCAACAGTACAACGATTGAAATTTCTTTTGAGAGCTAAATTTTTTAAACTTAAACTATATAGGTAGGTACATTGTTATTAACTTAATTAGGGTACTCCTAAAGCTTAGGAAGAACCACACTCACAGGGCCAAAGAGCAGCATGGGGCTCGCGAGCCGCAGTTTGCCGACCACGGGGCTAGTGGTTCCACAAAGTTTTCTTAAATGACATCTATCTATCCCCCTTTCTTTTTTTGGATTGATGATTTCATTAAAAGCCATTTTCCAATTGTCGTTTGGCTTTCTCAGCTTTAATGTGGTCTGTGGGGTTCATTAGATCCAGCGTGTTAATAGCATCAGCTGGGTTTAGGTTTCATTGCAGCTGAACCTTACCATTGCTCATCACTTAGCTAACATATGCCTATATCATGGTACCTAATGGCCCCTTCTGCAGTGACTACTGTACGTTCCCTCTAAATGACCAAAGTAACACCCGATCATCAGTGTGAATGCCGGATGGTGGGAGACCAATGGCTTCCTCCCTCTTACAGGACAACATAGGTACTGGGTTCAGAATCTTCCAGCTTTTTCTGGCATTTTCAGTGACCCATTTTCATCCCCTCTTCCTCCCTATCCAGTAAAATGGTTGTCTTAGGAAGCAAAATTCAGAGGTTTTCAAAGTAGTGAAGACTTTTTACATTTGCTGCACAATTTCTGCATTGAACATTGTCTAGGCCTTGACATGGCACAGCTCAGAGAAAGTTTCATTTGCACATTTGCTTTCTGCAATCCCATTGCTCCCTAGGGACACTGAGCGAGTCCAAGTGTGAGTGGGAAAACATTGCTGTTGTATAAGGACAGTATATTGCTCCTCAGAATTTTTGGTGTTTTGAGATAATTTTAATCTGTGTATCTTATTTTTGTCTGCCTTTGATATCTGAGAACTGAATATAAAACACTGTCCAATCTCTTTCTCCCTTTCCCCCTAATGTCATTACAAAGGCAAAGTTGAGGGGCCCAACATTGAGGGGCTGCTGGGTTTGGGGGGCTGGGTGGAAAGCAGCCCAGTGTGAGGGAAGAGAGTAATTCTGCTTCGAGGAAGATACTGCCCAATTTTTTAAACTTAATAGGATTAGTCATGGGAACTATTTTTAGCAGAAGTTCAACTTTACCCATGTATTTTAATGTGGGAAAATGGTGTCCTTTTCCCTCTGCTAATGTTTGATGTATTCCAGCCCTCCTGCGAGCGTGTGTGAGTATCTTAGGGGATCTGGAGTGGAGGCGAGCTTCCTCTCGGATTCTCTCTGTTTTCTTTCGTGAAAATGACATTCCAAAGCTGTTTCACTTTCTGACAGGAAATGGAGCTTTGCCAGAAATGATTAAAGTCCGAGAAAGCATAACAGTTCCAAAGCTGCAGCACTTCTTTCGGAGTCCTGAGTTTGACATGGTGTCAAACAAATATGAAATATTGTTTAATAAATTTGAATAATACAGAGATAGGGGGAAATTCATTCTTGGCTTATAGCAGGAGTGGTTGGGATCAAGTATGTAAGAGACTACCTGCATCTAATAAATTGAAATACATATGTAAATACACTTGGATAAGGTTAGCCCAGCCTGTGACTTTATTCCATTTTGCTAGTAATATGTGTGAGACAAAGTCTTATTTGAAATACATGTAAGTTTAACAGTGTATATAGCTCTGCAGTGTTTAAGGGGAACAGCTTCTGCTTGTGTGATCAGACCTGTGGATAACAGATAATAAGTAACTTTTGGAAAATTATATAATTAGTTCAATAAAGTCATCAATAAAATCAGAGACCAAAATAGTTTTGTTAAAAAGGACTAAATAATAATTCAAAACTTTAGCCAATATCTGGAATCATAAGCCCAAAGACTTTTATACAATAGCAGCCTCGATGATTTCACTGACAACCCTAGTTAAATCACTTTACTTTTCCACCATGGAATTATGCGTTTATATACATAACTATGTGCTCCCCTTCCCTAAAATAAAACTGACCTAGGAAAAATAAAGCATCTCTCAAAAAAAAAATACCACTTCTATGAAAATAAAATCCTTATAAAATGTATTTTTAAAACTCTTGAAAAACAATTATCATGAAAATAAACTAATTTTATAACCTATTCCTTTTACTCTTTTGGGTACATATTTGGAATATATATTTTTAGTGCAAAAAGTTCAAACGTTTTGGTATCCACTGACAAATACCACAATTCAGGACCACTTTTTAGACCAGTTAAATTGATTGGAGAAGTCACTCAATGTCATTGAGTACCATTTGTCACTTCATAAATGTCTACAGTCTGCTACCTACAAAAGCAGCGGGCCCGCCAAATAAATCACCTCACCTCGTGGGAGCAGATAGGGTCCCTTCATCTGTAATGGGTGCAGCCTCTCCTTTCACATTTGTTCATTCTGTGATTCTGGTGCGGATTGACACTGACATGGGAAGGGCAGCCACTGTCAAAGACTCTTGAGAGCCTACGTTCCACTGATGTACGTGCTAATAGAGATCCATCACAATATTCCATTCATGTCACCCACGTATCAAACGCACAACTTAAGCATCTAGATAGCTGACGATAGGCCCTACATTCTGTTGAAACAGGAGATAGCTACATGGGACTGAAGGGAAACTGGCAGAGGAAGCATCATGATGAACAGATCTATAAGCAGATAAGACCCATGTCACCTGCATGTGCTGTTCACTGGACATAATCGTAAAGTTCTGTAGTTTAATTGTAGCCACAGTTTGTTAAAATATGATCAACACGTACACAATGTTTTTGCTAATTTTGAAACATCTTTCATTTTAAGAATTATTTTCTCTGTCAAACAAAGAATGGCCACTGTTGCAGTTAATGCTTTATATTATGTCCTAGCTTAGGCTTTAATAAAAATTTGCTTTCTCAGGGTCAAAATGCTTTCACCCTGAAGTATACATTGTGTTTGTGGACATAAACACACACACACACACACACACACACACACACACACAAGCTTTCATATATAGTATACCACCCTGCCACGCTAACATTAAAAATTAACATAAATTAATGAAGACAATATGCTTCCATAATGTCAAGTCTTTAAACACTGTGGACTCCAGGGAGATGAAAATGGACCTCGGTTGTTGCTGAAACGTCTCTAGTATATTGTATTCCACTCTGCAGAGATAATGGCTATGTCTACATGACAAACTTGAAAAAGCAGTATTCCATAAAAACGGCTTTGTTTTATTGGATTTTTACTATTTTCCAGGATCTTTGCATAAATAATTTCACTCTATTTCATAATAACTGAGAGAGGTGGATATTTTCATTCTCATTTTAAAAAATCTATTTTTTTAAATTACAGGTAGGAAGAAAGAGGGAGAGAGAGATAAAAACATGAATGATGAGAGAGAATCATTGATCTGCTGCCCTCGCACACCCCACACTGGTGATCCAGCCTGCAATCTGGGCATTTGCCCTGATTGGGAATTGAACCATGACCTCCTGGTTCATAGGTTAAGACTCAACCACGGAGCCACACCCACCAGGCTCATTCCCATTTTACAGATAAGGAAATGGAAGCATTAAGAAGGTAAATGTGGTACCCAGTATCATCCAGAAAGGAAGAGAACTGAAAGCTCACACTCTGAGCTGTCTGCTCCAAATTTCTACACTATAATATACCCTCAATCAAACTTTGAGAACTCAAACAAATCTTTGAGAACGAAAGTTGCAGTGTTGACGCCAATGGAGAAAGAAGACAATCGGGTCCTCTGAAACTTTCCCCCTTTCTGAAGGACCACAGGACTTGATCTTGGGAGCAGAGGTGTCTGCAGAAATGAAATGTCCTGCATGAAAATCCTGGCCTGTACTTGCAGTCCTAAAAGCCTCACCCCGGCTCCTAGATGAAAATCCTTTCTAGGAGGAAAGTGGGTAGGTATGGGGCTGTTCGAAAGGTACCTAAAGATGCTACTTACTGACAGAAACAAGTCAGTCATTCACACAAAAAGTGCTAATTTTATTATTTAATTAGCCAAAATCTTACGTAAGTTTTTGACCTTCTATGAAGAAAATAGCCCTTGAAAAACATGCATGAATATTTCTCTTACTAATGAAATGAACTTACAAACAGCTATAGTCATGCACCGTTTAAAATGTTCTGAGAAATGCATCGTCAGGCGATTCCGTTGCTGTGCGAACATCACTGAGTGA
Organism: Myotis nattereri; assembly: GCF_964212035.1. NCBI lineage: Eukaryota > Metazoa > Chordata > Mammalia > Chiroptera > Vespertilionidae > Myotis > Myotis nattereri. The sequence goes on along the minus strand of NC_138082.1, from coordinate 67,722,748 downwards.
GTGCACTTATGCAAACTTAGAGGGATAGCCTGTTCACACCTAGGCTACATGGCATTGCCTATTGTTCCTCGGATACACGTCCAGACAGCATGTTACTGTACAAAACAACTGGGGATTAAGTCAAGCACAAGAGAAAATGATGCAATCTGGAAACATGGTAAACGTGAGACGTATGAGGCTGCTGCCATCCTCATGTGGTTTTATAATAAACGAGGTTTGTTTTTTTTATAAGCAGAAAGAGTCCACTCTAAAATAACAATAAAAAGTATAGTATAGTAAATACATAAAACAATAACAGTCATGCATTACTATTATCAAATATTACATGTACTTTACATAACTGTATGGGCTATACTTTTATTCCAATGAGAGCTCAGTAGGTTTGTTTACATGGGCATCACCACAAACATGTGAATAGTGTGTTGCATTATGTGGTTATGACAGCTATGACTTTACTAGGTGATAGGACTTTTTCGTCTCTCTTATAATCCTATAGGACCAGCATCAAATGGTTCATCGTTGACCAAAATGCCATTGTATAGCACAGATTATATTTAGACTTCCCAAAGGGTCTACCTTACTCTCCTGGGGTAACTAATTGTTTGGGAACAGTTGGAATCTACTGAGGATGGGTATATATCATTAGAAATTAGTTGCTGCAACTTTTTCCAAAAGATTCATAACTAGAAAATATTAATTTTGTAGGGTAACCCAATAGAATTCCATCAGACATGTGTTTGTTGACATGAAATGTGTTCTAAACAGGTATAGTAAACCTATTGTTCTTTTCTCCTGAAGAGTAAAAAGGAAGCATACACGGACTCATTTGAAGTAGATTTGAACAAATAAATAACAAAAATTAATTCTGGTTATGTGATCTAAGTTATGAAAAATGGCATTTTCCTATTGATAAACAATGCAGAATTGACCCATACCCAAAGCAGGCGGCTTTCATAGGACTGTGCTCATTGTCGACAAACGTTGGGAAAAGGTCAATGGTTAATTAAATAATCCATCACCTCAGGATTGAGAGTAGTTCTCAACTCTGATAATCAGTGACAGAAATATTAAAAGGTCAAAAAATGAGTTACAATATACTCTGTTTTGTTATTACATATTATAAAGATGTGGCTCTATTAAAGGAGTAGAAGATAGAAAAGGTTCAGATCTCTCAAGAAACATGCCTTCTAAACAAATAAATGCTGGATTATTTATTGATATGAATAAAAAAGCCTTTGGATTCAGAGGCTTTAAAAATACTTGTTGTACCTTTTGAAAAAATATGTTTTTGATAGAGAACATTTGCCTTATACTTAGAAAAGTATGTGATGGGTTTGGAGGGGGTTGGAGGAGAAACTTCTTTTCGTAGAATTACTTTCACTGGAGTCTGGTATTTTCAAAATGTTATTTGCTCTGCAAAAGGACATCTTTGCAAACGTGGTAGCTTTCAACTGCTGACTATGTCTTCTCCCCTCCTGGGTAACTCTATCACTCTCAGAGAATAGTAACATCTCCAATTGTCTTACATCAAGTCCAGAATAGCCTCTCTGTAAATTAAAAGTGCTACATAAACTTGATATATCGATTTGACCTAATTTCCTTTTGCCAGGATTGGCTTCCTCATTATCCCTTTCTGATATTCTTTCTTACTTTGTGTGTTGTTGTGTTTTTTTAAAACACAAAAAAAAACAAAAAAAAAAACACATGAAAATTATGACTTAATGTGGGCTGCCTTATCTAGCAAACATGCTTTCTCTGTCTCCTCCCTTATTTCTCTTCCTGCCCCAGAGTGCCATTCATTCATTCTGAATTTTCAAGTCTCAAGTGTAAGCATTTCTTTTCCTGTGCTCTAGGTTGACTCAAAGAAATATCACCTCTTTTAGTCTTTCCACCAGCCTTTCTTCTTTACCTCTTGGGGCCAAAATATGGAACACAGACAAGGAAAAGAGGTGCCCCAGAATCACTGCTTTCCAGGAAGCCATAAATCATGTGTGATTAAAGTAATTGGCAACAATAGAAAGAAAACATGTTCCTGTGCTTTGGCTCTTTAGTTTTGCATATGAGAGGAAACTGGTCACCAGTTGAGATCACTGCAGGTTTAGGGGAGAAATTTTTTTATTTGAATAGAAAAATGAAGCCTCTTACTTCTCCCTTGAGAATGTGGGCCCTGATGAGTGATATTATATGGCCGCAGCACTCTGCTGAAATGCTCATTTATATGGCTTCTAAACGAGGGGTGCTTCACCAGGGACTCTGATCCATGACTATGCACAGCTTCACCCCCTTGCTGTCTGGGTGATCACAGCTGTTTCGAATATGGGCAAGTGTTATATGATTATTTTATCTCTTACTGTAAAGCGTTTTGCAGGACTTTGTATGAGAGGCAATATAAAAATAAATTGAATTGAACTATGGCTTCACCTCCCCACTTCTTAGTGCTGAAACCTTTAGAGCAAAAAGTGCAGTGCTGTGACAAAGGACAAGATTAAGGCGATGCCAGGGAAATGGTCAGCTCTGGACAGCCCTGACCCTCCAAGAGGAGTGTGTGTGTGTGTGTGTGTGTGTGTGTGTATTTGGGCTGTTGTCACACTTGCCTATGTGTTATTTAAAGCCTTAAAACTAGATAAAATCATGTTTGTGTTTTTAAATTAGTTATTTTGAGTCATAAAATATCTTGAATCTACTTTCAGAGAGTGCATTTCTACAAAGACAAGAAGACTTGTTAATTATATAGATATCTCTTTTATATAACGTATCACGGTGCATTGAAAGCTGTCTGGTTAGCCTCTGAAAGGCCAGGGTCTGAACCACATCATATGAGTCTCAGAATCCACAACAGCAATAATTTTTCTTTTAAAATAAAATAATCTTGGCTTAGGGTAATAGGTTTTTCCTGCAGAAATATGATTTGGTGTTTTATGACACCGCATCAATACATTATTTTAATAAATGGCTCTTGGTTCACCAGAAGTGCTGTATTTTGACAGTATCAGCCAACCTTTTCATTTGTTTAAGCAGGAAAAGTAGGGTGCCAAAATAAAGCTACTCCAAAGGAACATCTCAAGAATGTTTATGAAAACTCCGTTATAGCGACATTTATTAGAGTTAAAGCATGGTACTAATTTGTCATGCAGAATTCCAGGGAAGTGAGTAATTTCTGTATTTCTCTAAATGCCAGCGTTTCATACTATGAGGTAACAATTTGCTTGTAAATATGAAATTAGCAACATAGACTGCAATGTGACAAAAGGTGTCAGAGATCCGTCATTATCTGGCAGTGGTGATTAGATGTATGTGCTGCCATGCCATGGTGTTTCTCACACAAGGAAGTGGGGGAATGGAAAGATTTATCACACCGGGCTCTCTGGAAATGAGCCTGACTTCTTTTTATTTGAATTAGATGATTTGCTCTTCAATCCCCATCTTTCCCTAGCACACCTCGTTCTTATCTCCATCAACACTCACCGGGACTCTGCTTATAGATGGGCATTTCAGCCCATGGAACATCAGTCTTATTTCAAAACTGTGACCACACTGACTGTGGAATTATCAAAATACAGAGTGCAAATCTTTTCCTCCACCAGAGTCCTGATTATGCAGTTGCAGAGAGCTCTCTCCACCGTAGATTTGTTGTTTATTATTCCCTTTTATCTACAGCTCTCAACAATAATTTTGCATAGTGAGTCAGATTCTCCCAGGTGTCCTGGGGATAAGTGGGGATATTATTGTCTCCAGGCAGTACATGGTGCCTCTGGGGCCTGAAAAAAAATGAATATTCCTTCAAAGGTGCTTATTATCTTAGGATGGCATGGAGGCACTCGCAGCCATTCATTTGGGTGCTTATTGTTTGTGGGATAGTATGCTCTGTTTCAGAAGGGCCACTTTTCTGTCCCAGAGTTAAGGTAATAGACAATATATATAATATGCATACTTTAATGCACACATTAGCATTTCTTTTTCAAATGGCTCATTTTGTGGAAAATACAGTTGTACCTAGTAATTTATACACAGAAGTAGGAACAGATCTCAGGAGCAAGACAAGAGGGAGAGATGTTATTTTCAATTTATCAAATTACAGGTTCTAACACCTCATTCTTACTTCCTCCCTGCAGTGAAGTGAAAGTTCATATCTCCCCAGATTCATATGTTGAAGCTCTTATACCCAATGCGATGGTATTTGGAGGTGGGGCCTTGGGGTGGTGATTAGTGCACGGGTGTTGGCCCTCATGAATGAGATCGGTGCCCTTATAAGAAGAGACATGGGAGAGATGATCTCCCTCTCCACCACAGGAAGGACACAGTGAGAAGGCAGTCAGCTCCACGGAAGGAAGAGGGCCCGCACCAGAACCTGATCATGCTGGCACTCTGACCTTGGACTTCCAGCTTTCCAATGATGAGGAACAAATTTTTGTTGTTGAAATCGCTCAGTCTGTGGTATATTATAGCAGCCTACTGACTAAGACACTGTCCCCCTCCCCACCCGCCAATTGGGTTTATTTCTCATTTATACCATGACATCATTTCTAAATAGATGAATCAACAGATAAAGCTACAGCCTGGACCTTTGCTATATCACCTCTGTTCTCTTTTTCTCTCTGCTGCATTTATCCAGTTTCTGCAGCTCCCATGCACACATCTGCTATGCACCAGGGCATAAGACCATTCACTTTTGCTCAATATGCCAGGTGTTTTCATGACTATGGGTCTCTGTTCATGTTGATCTCTAAGACTAAAATCACTTTCACCATCTCTGAGTACTGAAAACCCACTCATCTTCAAAGCCTGCCTCAATCCAACTGTCAAATAGGAGCCTCAGTCTTATTGTCTTCAAAAGGGGGAAATATATAACATCTTTTTTTAATTGGTGGTCTTTACAGTCAAGTGAGAATGTGTGTGTGATGCTGTCTAGTAAAATGCCCTGGCGTTCTTTAGTTCATCTCTTCTTTACTGAGAACCAGAAACATAATGGACTTAAACACCCAGCCTCTTATTATGCATACATATGGAAATATCTTTTTGTATGCCTTGTAGGCCCTGAGAAAATGCTTAGCATTATTTATGTGTATATAAATACATAATACTTATAACACATTTGGGACTCTAGACTTAGTATGAACTTAACAAATATTTGTTAAACTGGCCTGTCCCAAGTAGTCAATGTCCCAAATGTTTCAACGTACGTTCTTGGATCATTTGGATCAGTACCAAATTGAACTTGAAATTCGTCCAATTCACCAAGTTTATTCTTACTGCAATGCACTCAACACAATCAGTGTTTCTAGTTGCTACTTTTGGACAGACATTGCCAAAGAAGTATGGTATATGAAATACACCAATGTCATTTTGGGTTTCTGTATGATTTACTTACAGCAACACAGTCCAATTGGTGCATTGATATAGGCTTGGAAATGGAACTTCATTTCCAGGCTCTCCCAGTGCTTACAGAGCCCACATGTACTGCTTTGTTTGTAGAGGTCTTGGCATGGCTTTGTCTGTATTTTAGATGGCAATGCCATGAGAGGAAGGTTAAAACCCATAGAATGAGGGACACTTTACTTCAAAGTGATTTCTGTGATGTCAAATATACTGATTATGACACAAAGGAAGGGGAAGACAATGAGAATAGGTCACTTTGGTATTGCCACGTGCCAGTTGACTGAGCATAATGTGACAGGCACACTAAAGAACTGTAAAATGCAGGACGTCCAATGCTGTGGTGGGTTCCTTTGTCAGAATTTTCAGACTGCTTAGGATAAATGGTGTTGGCTCATTATTGGAGAGATTTGACACATTGCAAAAGATGAGTTGCAGCGTCTCAGGTCCTAAAGATGAGTTGCAGAGTCTCCATGTTGCTGAAACATCTGACTTGATATCAACTGGCCAGCTAGCAGAATAGGATCAGCTTAGTCATTTTTAAAAATCTATCCAAATGTGACTTATAAAGTTGTTGTTGTTGGGTTTTTTATTTGGTATATTTATCTCCATGCCCCTTTTCCCCTCAGGAGAAGCTGGCCTCTTTAGAATGTGTGTGAACAGCTAAACTTTTGTGTTGGCAGCTTAGTGTCCAGCCCAGAAACCACATCCCAAAAGGCACTGAGGATGAGACGGGCCATCCCCATAAAGCCATCTTCAGATTGCGGTCCCATGGCTTGGAATAAGCCTGCTCTAGAGCTAGTCATTTCAGATGTAAACGTTTGCCAAATTCAATTTCCCCCAAATGCATGTACCTTTCACCTCTGCCAATCAAACCGCAAGTTTAAAGTGTATGGAAGGAAAAGAGCAAAAAGCCTTCCAAAAATTCATAGGTTTATATTTTAAGAAGGAATGGAAAAACGAAATTTTAAAGAAAGAGGTAAAGTTTGCCTCTCAGGCCAGGGATTTCCAAGTTCTCATATCTGTCAATGAAAGCCAACCTAATTAGTAGAAATCAGGGTTTTGCATTAGAGACGCCTATGTATAATGAGTTCTATTGTGACAGATTGCGGTAGGTGAGATATATGCTATTCAATGGTATGTCTAGGAGAAATAAATAAACATGGTTTATTTCTTCATTAGAGGATGCTTATTTATAGCGTAATATATATCTACCTCCACTGTAACATTAAAGTTTTGACTGCTTTTTAACTGTAAAATGTGATATTGTTGTGGCAGCTGCACTATTCAAATGATAGTGATAGCACAGCTGCTATCAGTGAGGGAGATTTATTGCTTCCCTACATAGATAAAGATATGTGCATATTTACTTTTAGTTTCACTGCCAGTATCCTATATTTTAATGACACAAGGTGAGATAAAATAATATAATAAAGAAGTCCTTTAATTCTGCAAATACAAATGACACACTTTATATGAAACTGTGTTTTAACTTTATATAGATTCCCTGCTTTTTTTTTCTGTCAGTGAAACAGCCTAAATCGGTAGAGATGTTATACTCTTGCAGGTTTCCTTGATTGTTTTTGGCATTTCGTTCACACCAAAGGCACTGGTAGAAGAAAAAGTGAGGAGAGAGGAATAGACATGATAGAAAAGAGAAAGGAAGGGAGAAAAGTGAATAACCTAAAGTTTAAACAATCTCTCTCTCTCTCTCTCTCTCTCTCTCTCTCTCTCTCTCTCTCTCTCTCTGTCTCTTTCTCTCTCTCTCTCTCTCTCTCTTTCTCTCTCTCTCTCTCTGTGTGTGTGTGGTAACTAGTTCCTGAGAGAAGTTGGTTGATTTGATACTTGAGATTCAACTTCAGTTGGGAAGCACATAACTTTGATAGCCAAGAAAGAAAGGGAAGAGAGAGTTGAAAAAAAATTCCAAGTGATTTTGTCTCTTGTTCTTTGTCTTAAGATTGTTTTGAACCAATAACCTAGTGACAGATGGGAAAAAATCAGAGCTCCTGGCAGTTTGGATTAGATGTGATAAGCATTCAGGTCTATTTGGTATTGAAATGGGGTTGGAAATCACATGAAGACAGGCTTTTTCAGGAAAGTCCCATTATTTGTTTATTTTTGATGGCTTGAAAGTACTTCTAAAACAGTCTAAGGCAGGGGTGGGCAAACTTTTTGACTCGAGGGCCACAATGGGTTCTTAAACTGGACCGGAGGGCCGGAACAAAAGCATGGATGGAGTGTTTGTGTGAACTAATATAAATTCAAAGTAAACATAATTACATAAAAGGGTACGGTCTTTTTTTTTTTTTTAGTTTCATTCATTTCAAACGGGCCAGATCCGGCCCGTGGGCCGTAGTTTGCCCACGGCTGGTCTAAGGAGTATTGGGGGATTTCATGATTGATATCAGGCAATACAGAGGTGTCCCATGTGCTTTCAATGGTATTAACCACACTCTTTAGGATATAGAACATTTTTATATGTCCTTTCATTATCCAAAACCCCTAAGATTTGTAGATTTAGAATATTTTAGTTATTTCTATTTTCACACCAATAAACCTATGAAAACAGCAATATACATGCCCATAGTGTATGAGATATAGAGGGAAGTAACAGGCAAAATATTTTGTAGTTCTCAAAACTTCATCACATACATCTTAGAAAATAAATTGACTATTCACAAGTTGAATAAGCGGATCAGGTTATTTTACCTGTACTTACTGAAAATGAAAAAACAGGTCCTTGTCATTTGCTTCCTCTTTTGCTCAGTAATTTGGTAGCATTTTTGGTATTTTAAGCTACATTGATGTTTTAGGTATTCACTTTTGCAATAGAGTCTTATGTGGGATTGTTCTTTGCTTTTTAGCCATATGCAAACCACATTGCCATTACATAGTTATCAAACTGCAACTCCTAAAAAGTTCATAGGTGTCTTTTTAACAAAGTCCAAATAGCTGCCTTTCTGAATTAAACAGACAGTTTTGTTACATGAATTATCATTCCTGTAATAATTGCCTGAAACTGAATAACACATGGAGACCATCTTTGATAAATATAGAAATAACTGAGTTTGCTAAATAGCCTTTGAATTATTTCATTATAAAGCTATGCCAGGCAATTAATTCATCTCTCCAGCATATGAACACATTGTGCACCAAGTACTGAAATGAGAGTGTTGGGATCCTGTAACATAGAAGAGATTAAATACTTATTTTTGGGGGGAAAATGAGGAGGAGGTATTCACTTACTTTTCATTTCCTCATGCATAAATATCTTGGTTTAAAAATACTTATTAAGAATATGAATAAAGCTTCAAGATGACTATTTTGTTTTAGCACCAGTCCTCCTACCTGCATTGCTATCCCCCACTTCCCACCATATAACCTGGCAATTAATGACAAAGTTTCACTGCTAAGTGACATTTTACCCAGGTTAATTTTCAAAATTGTAAACATATGGGTTCTATTTTTCAGGTGTTTTTCAAATACTGTGTGTATATCCTTATGATAATTTAATTTTTTTGTTGATATGAAATAAAACTATAAAAATGCAGAATTTCACACATTTCTATGCCAGATTTTAATATCAAACATTATAAGTGACAGCACTTATTAAAAATATAAACTTTTACTTTGAGTACTAGAGATGATAAAACTTCTGGTGAAGAGAAAAACATCACATTTACAAGAACATACATAAATTGAACATATTTTTGACAGGTGTTTATCTTTATTTAATCCTAAAATTAGTTGTCTCGTGATTAAAAGTAATGATATCTTTGCTGCTGCGTTATTTAACAGAAAACAGTATACAATGTTGAAATTATATTTAGAATTCAAATTTAATAATTTTAGAGTTATAATTTGTTTTTCATTAATTTATTTTATAGTCAACTGCCTAAAGAAGCTTAAGTGCTTAATTGATTCACTTCAGTTTAATCTATATTTCCTCAACACAGTTGGTTCAATCACTTTATATTGGATCTCCTGATCACTGGCTATTTACTAACTGGATATTTGAGTAAACTGGCATATAAACAATTTCAATCTTTGAGGTAGTTTGTAAATGGTCCGTATGAAAACATGGGCAGAGAAAGTTGAAAGACTAAATTTTTCCAAATGCATTTTTCTTGAGAGTATATTGTCTCTTTTCTCATGGAGAAGAATGGTTGTATTATCCTTGCTTCTAAGTTGTAACTGAATTTGTGGATGATATGCAAGAGAGTGGTGGTATAAAAAGATCATTGAAAACCCTGCTTCTTTATTGGAAATTTGAAACTGTCATAGCATGTCATTCATAAAGCAAGTCTAGAAAATAGTTTTATTGAACATACTAAGTAATTGAGGAATACAGACATTCGGTAACTTGTACAAGGTCACCCAGCTATGTAGGTGGCACAGTCAAAATGCAGGAGCTGCCAGAAGAATTATTGAAACTTCAGAGGAATGCTCTTTAATAGACATATGTGAACCACAAATGCAAGCCTCATATGCAATTTTAAGTTTTCTAGTGACATTTAAAAGAGTAAAAGGAAACAGGTGGAATTAATTTCAATTATATATTTTATCAAATGTATCTATTTTAATTTTAAAATATAATGAAAATTACTAATGATGTAAGTTACATCATTTTTTCCATGCTGTCTTCAACATGCAGAGTATATTTTCACTTGCAACATATGTCATTTCAAGGTAGTCACATGTCAAGAGAGCTCACTAACTCCATGTGGCTGGACAGCATGACTTTAGAGTCCTTGAGAATCCAGAAGTAGCACAGTATTGTGATTGATTGGCTAGTAATTATTGTAATTAAAATGGACAGAAATTCCAGAGAAAATGGTCCTACAGACATAAACATTAATTTAGGGCCATGAATTAAAGAGCTGGTTTCATTGGGGAAGAATATGTGTTCTAAGGGAACATGTTACTTAGATAAATTAGAGCACAGAATAGCACAGAGAGGATTTTCAAGTCTGCTGGTTGGTGAAGCTTGAGAGACATGATTTCCAAACTTTGAAATCTTATTAACTCAATCATTTTCATTGTTAAGGACTACTGTCTCTGGACTGCTCTATGTTTTGGAAATAAAAACATGAATTTGGTGTCTGTCCAGCCCATTGATCCAAGAGACCTATCTCCCAGTCCATGTCATGCCGACATATACATACAAAGGGAGAATGACACGTTCTTTTAAAACTGTACATCAAAAAAATATTAAAAGTGACTGAAGGACCATACCAGATAGCTTCATTCCAGAGGCATTATCTATGTGTATACATGGCAACCAATCCAGCAAAGAAAATAAAAGCAGTAAAAAAGTTTACCCTTTTAGAGAGTACATCTTTTATGGCTAGTGAAATTAATCTGTAGCTCTGCTTATAATATAACTATATTGTTTTTAAGTTCTTTTAAAATAGTTGCCTTTTTTCTTATGGATTTTCTCACCTATAAAATGAAGATAATATACATCTACCTCATAGCATTGCTGTAAAAAAATAAGTAAATTAGAAGTATGCCTCTGATATCTCACAGTCTGGGTTCAAATCTTGGATCTGCCTCTTATTCTCTGTGTGACTTGGGACAAGTTACTTACCCTCTCTGTTCTCAATTATATCAATTGTGAAAGGAAGACAATGATCCTACTCAGTGGTCTTACTAACGATTAAGTTGATATATGCAAAGAAATTAGAACATTGCTTAGTACATAAGTGTTGAGTGAATAATGATTATTGTAATTATATCATTATTATTAAACTTACCTTCCACACAGTAAGGTAAGTCCTCCACTCTATCTCAAATCTACTGAATTGGCATCTCAGAGCCTCTAGGGCAGTGGTTCTCAACCTTGGCTGCACATGAGAATCACCTGGGAATCTTTTTAAAATCCTGATTTCTGGGAGGAATAAGGCCCAGAAATCAGGATTTTAAAAAGATTCCCAGGTGATTCTCTTGTGCAGCCAAAGTTGAGAACCACTGTTCTAGGGTCTCTAAAGTTCCTCAGTGAATCCAAGGAGCAGTGCCGTTTAGAAACCACACTGATGGAAGAAGGAAAAGTACTGCTGATGAAGCTGACTGTCCTCAGGGCGAGTTGTCAGCAGTGACTTTTTTCTGGACCCCACACCAGCATCACAGGGAACTTGATACATTTAGATGCCAAGACAGCTCCCAGACCAATTAAATCAAAATGGCTGGGGATGGTCCCAAGCATCAGCGTTTTAAAACTCTCCGAATGTTAGCAGCATGTGAATAAGGTGGAGCCGCTCTGATCTAGAGTAGGTTTAAATCTCACATTCTAAAATATTTTTTTTTTAAGAAAAATGCTTCTGAGATTTTTGGTGATGGCAAATTGACATAAAAATAGCACGTTAAGAATAGCATTGTGAAAAGAGCGCTTAACTGACCCAGTGTTATCTTTCTCTGCCCTTTTTAATATGGATGAATAAAGATAGATAGGAGTTAATTGCTCTTCAGCTAGATCAAGGTCAGTCTTTTGTACTGATGTCTTAGAAGTGGGTTAAGCCAAAAGGTATTACTTGTATTACTGTACTTAACCTTGAAGTGGGTCATTTAATGCAGTGTTTTCTAAACTTAGTTGGGCATCAGAATCACCTGGGAAGCAATTTCTCAGCCTTGCCTCAGAAGATTTTGATTTGGTGGGTTTAAGATGGGACCCAGGAATCAGGGTTACTTAAATGTGTCCCAGGTAATCCTAATAATATAATTATATTTGCTGTGTATGGTGAATCAAGGTACTATGGTGGCAGAACTGATGTTGTTGTTACTAATCAGAAAATGTGGACAGGATAAAATAAAAACAATAGTTAATTGTTTCCCCTCTTGTATATAATTAGCTAAATAGACTCGCCCTGGCCACAACTTACCTAAAAAATATTTTTTTCCTGTTTTCTCTTTTGCACTTGTCATCTAATAGCTTCAAATATTATGAATGACTTGTTAATGATACAGAAGAATTTCTAGCTACTTGGATATATACATACAACAATCCTTTGAGTAGAAAATATTATCACCACGTTACAAATTAGATAAACAAAGCCTCAAATAGTTAAATAACTTAGTTGAAAATATATAGCAGGTAAAAATAATGGAACCTTCAAACCTATGGTCATAGAATTTGTATGCATCAATATTGCAATGAATGCTACTCCTAGTGAGAATCAGAGGCAAACAAAAATAGCCAAACCAAAATGCAAATGTCTTAATATACATTTATTTAAAAAAATAACATAAAACATCATTTTCCTGTTATGTATGAACTCTGAGTGGTAAGAAATTCCCCTCCCCCCACTTTTTTCTAAGCATTTGGGTTTGAGAGACTCTCTATAACATAACTTCCATGAGTTGACAATGAATGGGATCATCACATTAAACCAGAACAAACCTCTGTGATTAAGACTATCTGACTACTGTGTTTCAACTGATTGTTGATTAAATCTTTAAGGAGTAGTAACTTAAACACTCAGGTAAACTTTGGAGTCAGTTTTAGAAAAATATAGGAGAGAGGTTCCTAAAAGACCCATAATATTTCTGAACTTAAGACAATATAGACCAAATTTGCTTTGACAATGAAATTCAAAGGGAAAAATATTCTCCAAGAGACAATGAAAAGGAGTGATATTGCCAATTTTACCTGAACATGTATTTTACTTAATGTTTGCTCCTTTGAACATTTGAGTCTATTTAGACAAAGAGTTGATGTGTAGCATTGGGAATTAAACTTCATGGTGCCTCAGATATCCTTCCTTGTGCCCCAAACAGAAAGAATCCTGTGCATTGCTCTGCTGTAGCACTCATTATATTCTAGTGTCATTGTCAACCTAATTGTTCATCTTCTCTCTAGGCCTGAATGTGTTCATCAGTGTCTAGTTCAAGGTCAGACATCTGGTTGGTTCTCAGTAAGAGACTGTTGGAAGAATGAATTGATGAGACTAGTTGAATGAAGAGGCTGGAATCATGGAAATGAGCAATGATTTTTCTCATCAGATTCTTTGTTTAGTGTAGAGTGATTTGAGCCTTGCTTCCGATATACAGTATTAGTAGCTTATAGAATGACTACATCCTATCAAAAACCCTTTGATCCCTCAAAGGAGCACTTGGGTAGATTCAGAAGTAAGTAATTTATGGGTAGGCCCTAAAACACTTTTAATTTTAAAAAGAAAAATATTTAGTATTCTGACTTTTGATAAGTTAAAAACGTGCTAAAAAAAGAGACTGCAAGTTGAAGCCACTGTAAACAGTTTAAATGGGGAGATAAATGGCTTTGTATTAGAGCATAGCATTACAGTTTGATAGGCTAAAAAATGAAGAGCAAGTAGCAACAGTGGAATATGATATGTTTAAAAGGATTTAAAAATGTATTTTTTTCACCAAATGGTGTAAATTAAAGTAAGCTGTCAAATTGACAGCACAATAATGCCATCTTCACAGTAGCACATTCTGTACCACAGTGGATATTATACCAACTTTATAGAGAAATTAAAGATGAGATCTAAGAAAAAATAGCTTAAAATGCTTTTTTTTGGGGGGGGGGCAATTTTAGAATCAGCATCACTTGCTACAATCCACTCCCAACATAACCAGAATAACTATAATAGATCATGATAATTTATATCACAGCTTATTTTGGGGAAGCAACATCAGATACACTTCATACTACTTAAACTATAATTATTTTCATTAAACTATAAAATTGCTTACAGCAGATTTACTCTAAACACATAAAATCATATCCTTAACAATGAGCACTACTAGACTACAAGTGTTCAAAATAACTGAAGTCAAGTGTAAATTAGCAGTCCTTGATTTATACTTTTTAATTATGTATCTTTGTTGACACAATCAATGTACTTTTGTGGGTTTATAATATACTCCTTTTTGTTGTTGTTGAAACATTTGACAGCCTTATTCAGCCTCCATCCTGTTAATTAAAAGGTAGTGTAAAAAAAAAAACTTACGAAAATGATGTCAGGTGCCTATTAACAAACTCTCAAGTAATTTGTGTCTGTGAAGAATACAGATTATTCTAGAAACAAAGGGTCTGGAAAAGTGATCTTTTTTATTTCTTTGTGAAATGGGGAGGTGATAAGAAAGTTTGTTGTGTCCTAACTGGTTTGGCTCAGTATATAGAGCATCGACCTGTGGACTGAAGTGTCCCAGGTTTGATTCTGGTCAAAGGCATGTACCTTGGTTGCAGCCTTGATCCCCAGTAAGGGGTGTGCAGGAGGCAGCTGATAGATTTTTCTCTCTCATCATCGCTGTTTCTAACTCTCTATCCTTCTCCCTTCCTCTCTGTAAATATCAGTAAAATACATTTTTTAAAAAGAAAGTTTGTTGAATAATATTGAAGAAATTGAGAAGGTCTAAAATATTGCTCTGTTTGAGTAATATATTTCATAGAAAATGAGGGGAAAACCAAGATATAAAAAGCAGTGCATCTGAAATTGTATACTTCTAATATTCTTGTTATTAACCAAAATATTTAACAGGTCCCTCAATAGCTCTATTTTTACTGCTATTTTTGCCAGCCAAAGAAATGTTTATCTTTTGCAACTTTGTCTCATCCTATGATATCCAGGAATTTTACTTGATATGAACAAAACTGGAAATCATGTGTTACTTCAACATTTGTCAGGGATCTTTATAGAACTTGTAAATTTTGGCAATATCAAATGGCTATCTATTGTCATAGATAAGTTGTTTTACTGCTTTGAAATATAGATAGCAGTTTATTTACAAAGATAACAAATTATGTATTAAAATACTTAGTACCAGAAATAAATTTTAAATTTTATAATTTTTATAGATGTGACTAGTAAAATTCTTTCTGATGCTTTGATTAAATCTCTGTGTACATATTCCCAAGAAATGTAGAGAAGGAAAAAAAATACTCTATAAATCAACTTGGGAAAAATAGCAAGCTTACAGGCAATCAAGAGTACAAAAATATGGCGTTGGTTGCATGGAAACAAATTCAGAAATGGAGGATCTAGGTTTTAGCCCTAACTTTCCATTTTGTAACTTTGATCTTGAGCAACCTCTGCACAGTTCTAGGTTTTAGCTTCTTCATTTATAAAATGTCTTTTTATAGCAATAAAATTGGATAATTGTATAAATATGATTCAACCCAGAATAAAATTGTGACCATAATTGTCTGGGGGTTAATTAAGCAAGACATCCCAGAAGACACATGTTTGGAACAAAGTTTTAAGTATATATATATATATATATATATACATATATATATATATATGTATATATATATGTATATATAATAAAAGCATAATATGCTAATTAGACCAGACAGCTGAACAACCTTCCAGACGTCATTCTGGATGTCCTTCCAGACTAAGCCACCGCAGCGGGGGCCGACAGAAGAAGTTAGGGGAGATCAGGCAGGCATGCGAGTAGTTAGGGTCATCAGGCAGGTAGGCAAGCAGTTAAAAGACATCAGGCAGGCAGTCATATATATATATATATATATTCATATATATATATATATTCATATATATATATATATATATATATATATATATATATATATATATATGATTAGTAGGTAAAAAGGAAAATAATGTAGGCTTCCCCAGGTGAGGTAAAGTGGAAAACAACAGCAGTTATATGATCCATTTTGAATTCACTTTTCTGAAAAGTGTAAGCACTATTCTAGGGTTATTACCTTTGCAAGTGGAAGTCCAGCTATTCCAGCAACCTTTCTTAAAAAGACTAGTTTTCTTCTGTTGTATTGTCTTTCCTTCTTGTCAAAGATCAATTGACTATATTTAGGGTTTATTTTTGGGCTCTCTATCTTGTTTCACTAATCCGTATTTGTTTGCCAGTACTACATTGTATTAATTGCTATAGCTCTATAGGAAACCAGAACTTAGATTGTGTAAGATCTTCAACTTTGTTCTTCTCCTTCAATATTATGTTAGCTATTCTGGATGTCTTTTTGCCTCACACAAACTTTAGAATAAATTCATTGATATCCACAAAATAACTTGCTAGGATTTTGATTGGGATTGCATTGCATCTGTAAATCAAGTTGAGGAGAACTGACATTTTGAGAACATTGAGTCTTCCTAATCCATAAACATGAACTATCTCTCCATTTACTTAGTTCTCAGAGTATTGTTGTTTTCCTAATATATATATGATCTATATTTTGTTAGATTTATACCTACATATTTCCATTTTTAATAATATAAATTGTATTGGATTTTAATTTCCAATTTCACTTGTTAATTAATGGCATATAGAACAATGATTGACTTTGATTTATTAACCTTCTATCCTGCAACCTTGTTATAATCACTTATTAATTCCAGGAGGGTTTTTCTTTTCTTACTATTTTGGATTTTGTACATGGATAAGAACAAAGCTTTTTTCTCCCTTCCCAATCTGGATGCCTTATATTTTATTATCTTGTCTTATTACAGTAGCTAGAACTTCTAGTACGATGTTAAAAGAAGTAGTGAAAGGAGAGATATCCTTGCCTAGTAACTAATCTCAGTGGAAAAGCTTCAAGCTTCCCTCCATGAAATATGTATGATGTTAACTGCCATTTAAATATTACATTTCAAAGTAAGTCCTGTAGCTACATCAAATCCATGGTGGCAGAGAAGTACAATTCTTCCTTGTGATGAGAAAGAGACTGGTTACATTTGGTGAATAGCAAAAATGACTACTGCATTAAGAAAGCAAAATAATTTCTAAAAAAATCTGTTACAATAATGATTTTTCAACCTTAAGAATCATAGACAAAGAGAGAATCTTAAAAGCAGCAAGAGAAAGCAGTTAGTTACCTACAAGGGAGTGCCTATATGACTGTCAGCTGATTTCTCAACAGAAACTTTGCAGGCCAGAGGGAGTAGCAAGAAATATTCAAAGTGATGAGTATCGAGGACCTACAAACAAAATTACTCTACCCAGCAAAGCTCTTTTTTAGAATTGAGGATCTGATAAATGGCTTCACAGATAAGAAAAAGCTAAAGGAGTTCATCACTACCAAACCAGTATTTCATGAAATGTTGAAGGGCATTTTTGAAGAAGATAGTAGAAGAAGAAGAAGGAGGAGGAGGAGGAGAAGGAGGAGGAAGAGGAGGAGGAGGAGGAGGAGGAGGAGGAGGAGGAGGAGGAGGAGGAGGAGGAGGAGGAGGAAAGATCTAAAATGCAATAAATACATATCTATTAACAATTGAATCTAAAAATCAAAATAAATGAACAAGAAATGTAATGAACAAAATAAACTAGTTAATAAAATAGAATCAGAGTCATGGAAACATGAAATAGACTGATGAATCTCAGAGGGAAATGGTGAGGGGGTTGGGTTGGGAAGAGATTAACCAAAGATCTTACCTATGGACACAGACAATAGGATGGTGAAGGCTTGGGTGGGGCAGGTAATGGGGGGGGAAAGGAGGATATCTGTAATACTTTCAACAATAAAGATTAAAAAAATAAGAATCTACATAGAGGTAAAGCATGGAAGACTCCATTCTGTAATGCAAATGTTAACCTTGCCTTGGTCAAAAACTTGACTTCTATCTCATAGCCTCTTGAATAAAATTCTATTTTCATAGAAACTAGCAACTCCTTGTAGCCTTTTGTTACTACCTTACTACACTAATATTATTGTAAACAATGTTGAATGGAGCTTCTCCTGCTGTTTTAAAATATTGTCTGAGGAGCCAGA
The DNA here is from genome assembly GCF_964212035.1 of Myotis nattereri. Lineage (NCBI taxonomy): Eukaryota > Metazoa > Chordata > Mammalia > Chiroptera > Vespertilionidae > Myotis > Myotis nattereri. The sequence continues at coordinate 67,704,669 of NC_138082.1, read as the reverse complement.
GCTAAAAGGAGTGGGCAACAAGTGTCTCCACATTCCAAAAAAGGACACACTTCCACTCCTCTCATCCAACCAATGCGAGCAGATGCCTAGATATTAAAAGTTCATTGAATAAGAGAGAAGCTGCAAGCACAGAGGAAGAGCACTTAGATTTCTCTTCTCCCTCGCCTTCCATCTACTGAGAAAATTGCTCATAGGCATTGGAATACCTATTAGAAATGGAGACTGACATCTTCCTTTCCCGATGACAGCTTGCTGAGCCCCAGAAGTTCACGAGGCCCATGTTGGCACAGACATCAGAAGAGAGGAAGGTAAGAAGGTTCTTAAGAAAGCTTCACATGAACCTCATGGATTTTGCTTGAAGTTACGCAAACATAGAATTCCAAGTGAGAAATAGCTGGAGCATCTGAAACCCAGCGAAAGAAGAAACAGCAGCAGCAGGCAGCCTGCACATCAGTGTTTTACGTGACAAGGATGTGTGAATATTCCATGGATCATGTGGAGGCCTCAGAGGCCTACTGTGTCATGGGAACTGCAACCGCAAGAAACTGTCAGGCAGAAAGCCAGGAGTCAAAGATGAGAGAGAGAGAGAAGAGGTCAGCCATAGAATGCATCATTCATCTCAGGAAACCTCTGGGAGAAGGGGCTCAGCTCCAGGAAACTACAAAATGTGCAATGAGCAGCTTGTGGACAACTGTCACCCTGCCCATCCCCATTTGAGAGCTCAACAATGTTGAGATTCAGGGAAAACATAAAAATACCAGAGAGAAGAGAGGCAGTGAAAGTGTATGAAGCAAACTTTGCTGCCTTTCCCCATGGCAGAAAACAAGCCACCAGGCAATATCCAAGTAAGAGAAAAGAGGTACTTTAATTTGAATATGAAATTTATATTTTCTTCTAGACTAGATTTTAAATATGAAAGGGATCAGAAGTCTGTGGGGTTTATCTTCAATGAATAGGGAAAGGAATGATTACAGAGTATAATTAGATGGAGTGATAAATAGAAAAATTAAAGATCTTTGTTGTTGCTGAGACCATTTCTAGACATATTTGTCTATTGCTCATGTCATTCTCTCTTAAACAGTATTTCTGGAACATGGCGCTAGGCAGAGGGGTTGAAGGAAATAAGCTTGTCAGGAAAGGGGAATGGGCTGGAGTATAGGCAAAGGAACCCAGAGCTACGGTGCTGTTACACCAGGTCTATTCATGGAACTAAAATTGAAGCCTGGCAGGCAATCCACATGAGGCATCAACCCAAAGGGGAGAGATGCAGAGTCCAAGTAGAGGTCAACAGGTTAGAAAATGGGAACACCAGATATGGGAGCAGTTTGAAAGAGAAGATGGTTGATAGGGCAACGAGATGTTTTGGTTACTGGAATGTTGTTGTAGACACAGTTAATATAGAATCCAACAGCCTCCTTAGCTGTTAAGACTGCTGAGCTATCTTAGATACCACCTAGAAAGCCCATCTTCTATTTCTGACATTGAAATTCTACCCATTCTTCTGGGACAGCTACTAGTAAAAGCCCCAACCTTCACAAAATATGCTTGCCTGCCTCTTCCCGCATTCCCTAGCTGGACAGTCTCTCTTTCCTCTTGGACTGCAATAACATGTTGATATTTACACTTACATATAAGTGTGTCCCCATGTTTCCCACACTCCATGTGAAAATCAGGAGGGTTAGCAGTTATTTATACACAGGAAGTATTTAGGAAGTATTTGCTGGATTAATATAACTGTGAAAATAAATTCACAACATAGAATAATTTTGAACCTGACTTTTAAGCTGCAAAGAAAGTTGCAGATGAAGTCAACATCAATAAGTGGTATTTATTAAGCATTCACATTTACATATTGATGTCACAAGCAGCATGCCAAATAAGTTAAATAAATTGTTCCCAATTCTCTGGGACTAACTTGAAACCTTACGATTTTGTGATGTCCAAGAATGAATTGACTAGAAATACATGTGAAATGCTGTGAAGTCAAAAAGATAATTTATAAGATGAGCAGAGCATTTGGCAGAGTCCAACAACTAGAGAAAGATAAAATGATAGGTAGTGATCCAATTTAGTTGTGGGTTTAAACATAATAAAACATTATCGTGTATTTTTCTCTTGTACTACCACAAAACAAGCAGCACTGAACTTGCAGGCAGAAGACATACTGATCTTTTCCATGTTCTAATCTTGTTCTTGCAGGTAAATGTTGAACATAGGCATTTCAGTTACATCTTTGAGTTTCCTTTCCACCCCCTGTAAACTGAGAGTATTAAGCAAATGAGTGGCCTTCATTATTTTCCAGTAAACATTTTTTTATGAACAAATTCATGTTCTGAATTGTAATATAAAAAGTAGATAAAACTGGAGAGCTTGTGGTTGAATGGAGTGTTGAGTCTAGGGCAGTGGTCGGCAAACTCATTAGTCAACAGAGCCAAATATCAACAGTACAACAATTTACATTTCTTTTGAGAGCCAAATTTTTTTAACTTAAACTGTATAGGTAGGTACATTGTTATTAACTTAATTAGGGTACTCCTAAGGCTTAGGAAGAGCCACACTCAAGGGGCCAAAGAGCCGCATGTGGCTCGCGAGCTGCAGTTTGCCGACCACGGGTCTAGGGGATACTAGACTGTAATTTTGGCTTCCCTGAATCACATGTAACTGACTAGACCTTAACAGATATACATAATACACAGAAAGACTTCTAGTGTGGACCACTTCTTCCATTTGTTTCTGCATTCAGATTCTATATTGTGCAATGGATATATCCTTATGTGCAGAGAATAAAACACACTTTCTAATCATTTTTCTCAGTTAATGCTAAAAAGGCAAGAATGAGATAAAGGCAAGTGTAATTCCTACACTGAAATACAGAAATCGAGGCAGAGAAAGGTCAGGGACATGAGTTGGCCCACTCACTAACAAACTGAATCTGCCAGTACATCTGTACTGCCTTGGACTTCAGGTTTCATTTTGCCTTCAGGAACTTCCTGAAAATGTTGTGAACTTTTCTATTAAGTTATATATTTAGATAATGGTGAAATCTTAGAGACTTGATTAATGTTTTAGAATGGAAACATACACCTTATGAGTATATTTGCATGCTCAGGTATTTAGCTATAAGAAGAATATTCAACACCCCTGAGTAGATCAACACTATGGAGGAAAATATGAATTCTAGTACCAAATATCCTTTAAAAGTAAGACACTGAGGTTGATAATTAGAGAAACCAAATTGACATACTAGCTTACTCTGAAAGCCTTTTGTACTGGAATATAAGATTTATATCACCAGATTTTACATTTTCCAAAATGTTTACTCCACAGCAAATCTTATGTGGTTTTCTGAAGAAGAAAAAAGGAGGAGATATGAGAGTATGATTTTAAAAGAGGGCTGTATTTGCTCAGGCCCACAGCCTGAAGCATTTTAGTGTAGAAGAATGACTGTGGGCATGACTGCATTTCTTTCGAATAACATTAGAAAAATCCTTGGTTTTGATTGACTACCACCAAAAACCATGCTCCATCCTGAACATTCTTCTTTGAAATAGGACAGACCCAGTTTTATTAAACCAAGCACAGAAAAATAATGCTTGTTCTCAAGCCAATTGGAGGAGGGCAACATTCTAGTCATCACAAATATTGTTATAAACACAACAATGACATTGGCAACGTGATTTGATCTTTGTGCCAAGGGTGAAATTAATGTCATATGCTCACCCTAATGAATGACTAGAAGTAAGTTTCTACAAAGCGCACTTAAAAGCAATGGTGTCCTCTCACAACTCCATTTTTCCTTCTTATAAGTCAAGGAGTCCTCACAAGCAATACTGACTACTTGAGGTCTAGAAGTTGCAAGGAGATTCAGAAGTAAAAAAAACAAAAACAAACAAACAAAAAAACAACACATTTAATTTAGAGCTATTTTGTTTTTCCTTGGCAAACAAAGAGAGAGACAAACACACAAACAACAACTTCCAAAGGTATTAACATTTTAGTCGGCAAAAATTGCCTCCATTCTCTCCCAATTTCAAACACCTTCCATGATCAGATAAGTTCTTGCAGATGTTGGAAAAATCCATTATGACATGGGTGCTGGGAGGTTGGCCAGATCCAACTCTGGCAAATACTTACCATTCCCAATCTGGGTTACTCTGCATTCATTATTTTCTTTATGAACCTTCTCTTCTTGTGGCTTGTGGCTTTGTTAAAGAGGTTAGTAACAAATGAACATAAATACTTTCCTAGGTTATACATTTTCACTTTTAACTTGTGCCTTACCAGGTCACCCCAAGACAAATAAATGAGGTGTAGTGTGCTTCCAGGTTGAATCAACAAAGGCACACATATAGCTGTGAATTGATTGCACATGCAAGCTTTTGATTTTGTGTTTGCTTCCTGGCCAGGCAGAAACCAGATTTCAGTGAGGAATCACTTGTTTTTGTATATGGGAAAGCATGAGAAAGAGAGGTGCTACTTTTCATATTTCCACCTTCCTGTCTCCAACTTTGAACTTTCAAAGGAGGAACATGCACTGGGGAATTTGTAAGAACTGATGCTGATCAATAGTCAAAGCTGGATGGTGATTCATTACCACGTTGGATAGAGGCTTTGGATATTTGTTTGTTTGAAAGCCAATTCAACTTGAATTTGAAAAACCAGTGTTACTTATATTTTTCACTATAGTGCCTGTAGACTGATAAATAACAAGACAGGTTTTGTTTTACTTAACATATGCAGAGTGAAAAAGGTGGAGGGATTAAGAAGTACAAATGGGCAGTTACAAAATCGTCATAGGGATGTACAGTACAGCATATAGTCAATAATATTTCAATAATTGTGTATTGTGCCAGGTGGGTACTAGACTTTACTGGAGGAATCACTTTGTAAGGTTTATAAATGTCTGAGCCACACCCCCCGGGGCGGGATTTCTTTTTGAATTTAAACATGTGCCACTGAAACATGGACCTTCATTTCCTGATTTAAAAACAGGGAGCACTTTTAAAGTTGATGATTGTCTCACCACCGTGCTATGCACCTGAGACTAACTGTAATTGAAAACTAAAATTTTTAAAATGCATTAAAATAAGATTTTCCTTCCTGTATTAAGGTAGTTTATTATCTTAGTCTGAAGTTGGAACAAAATAGGAGTCATACATTTTGTCATTTTAAGAGTTTAATTGGTCGCATTAAAAATTAGTCTTGGGGAAAAAACCCTGCATACCTCGTTGGCAGTTAATAACAGGCAGAAATGATAACCAAAGTTCTGTAATGTGGCTCTTCACAAACACTGGCAGAGATGAGAAAGTTGTTGGAGTTGGAGGGATATCGCTGGGGCTCTGGGAGTTCCTTCTGAAGTCATTCTGAATTAGCAGCTAATGGGGAGCTTTCTTTGATAGCGCTATTATAATTAAATGCAGCTGGATGAAAATCAACCACAAAGCAAACTCGTTTGTTTATCATTACTTCTGACTTTGTTAGCAGATGTTTTCGAAGTACCATAGTAGCCAGCTTAATTTGTCTCCATGTAATGTGGAGCAGGTAAACTTTGATTAATAAACTGACAAGTACGTTCCTTAATTTTTTTTCTGAAGTTTCCTTCTGCGACTCTTATCCAGCACATATGTCAAATCCGGAAAACGCATGGATAAACATTCCGTTTCTTTTTATATATGTCAGGCCAGCTGAGATGGAGGTGTCAGTCGGCGGTGAGCTGGCTTGTCAAATGTTCATCTTGAAAGCTGCTGTAGTATTATCGCATGTAAGTAGGCTAGTGAAAAAGATAAACACATATGGCATATACATACCAGGCTATGGAACAACAGCTCTCTCGGTTGTAATCACTATTGGCTTTCCATAAGGGACTCAATAATTTTCAGTAAATTGGATCCTTTATGGGTCTAAACATTAATTCATCTATTTAAAAAGGGTAATTTTGACATATCCTTTGCCTGTAATAAATGCCTCCTCCACTTCTTAGCAGGCAGACTTCCGCACCACCCACTTCGTCTGCTCAACACACTCTTAACTCCAGCGAATTTGTGCAGAATGCACTGTCTACCTGGTTTCCTCCCCAATATTGCAAAGTGCTTCTCTCCCATCACTTAAAGAACTCTTAGAAATTGCACCCCTTCCTCCAAATCTTTCCCATATACCTGGAAAGAATGTTTTGTGGTTTTTTTTAATTGGCTCAAGAAAGTTCAAATATGCAGTGTCCACGATTTAGTGTGTAGGTGACTAATACAACATATTCATGTGTATTATGATCTTGCACATTTTTGCTATTATTTGCTCAAGATAAAGTTGCATATGTATGTGAATGTCCTCTGGTTTTTGGGTCTGGGTCAATGTTATCAGATTTACATCGTAATATCTACATCTGTTTTAATTGCCATAATATTAGTACAGTACTCCATGTGGACTTGAAAATGACATTTCTTTTTATGCTGGTGCTGTAACACTATTTATTAAGCTATTCATTACTTCTGAAAATTTGTTTCTAGGGATATGTGTGTGAATGTGTATATTTATGTATGTGTTCATGTTCTCACCTGTTTTTTGTACAGAATTTATTCAGGCTTAAGTTGGGAAAAGGGTTGAAAAAAAGCTATGGCTTACTCTGAAGTTCCCTGTAGACAGCATAAGGAAATGTAATCTTTGGCACCATCTTACATCCTTTTCTTTAAAGCTCTAAGTTTAAAAATATTCTAGATTAAGCAGAATAGGTAGGAGAAGGAGCCTGGGCTTGGAGACTAGATGGTGCCCCTACCAGCTCCCTGAGCCTCATCTATAAAACAAGGGACAATAGAACCACCTTGTGAAGATTAGAGTTGGTCTAGCTAAAGATTCTTGCACAGAATAGGCCCTCAGCGTTTGTTAGCCAATGCTATTAGAAATAAGTTCTATGCTCTTTCAGTAGGAGAGAAAACAAAGTTAAAAATGGTCACTCTTATGTGGAACAGTATAAGCGTGGCCTCCTGTGCTGATCCTCATGGGTAATGTTCACTTCATGCATTAGCACACCAACTTAGATATTATTTCATGTGGCACTTAAAAATGTCACACTATCTGCCCTAACTGGTTTGGCTCAGTGGATAGAGCGTCGGCCTGCAGACTGAAAGGTCCCAGGTTTGATTTTGGTCAAGGGCATGTACCTTGGTTTTGGGCACATCCCCAGTGGGAGGTGTGCAGGAGGCAGCTGATCGATGTTTCTCTCTCACTGATGTTTCTAACTCTCTCTCTCCCTTCCTCTCTGTAAAAAAATCAATAAAATATATAAAAAAGTCACATTATCACTGAGAAGTAATTGAAATTCATTAAGGCCTACAGAGTATTTTCTGTGAAAAGAGAACACCTTTCCATAACCAGCTGAGTGCTGACTGTATATGCAGCTCTCAGCTACCAATTGTCATTTGATTAAAATAATCTATCTCTAACTGGCACTCTTCTAATTGGGGAACTTTTCAAGGAAGCTTCATTAAATCCCCAGTCTCTAAAAGTTTTTTAAACAATTGTCTGAATTAGAAGTATCAGGATAATTAGTTAAATCACAATCTTAGGTTTGTATGTAGTGAGGATCAAATGTATGTTGGCACCTTTATGTCACTTAGAATGTTTGAAGTTTTGTCTGGAATTTTTTTTACCTTTTAAGCTTTTTCTCTAATGGGAATCTGTCTTTACTTTCTTTTGGGGTAAGCAGAGCAAGACCGAAGTAACAAAATTTTCATGGAACTTCAGATTAGCTGATTTTGAAAAAAATCTTGTTAAGATGAATGCCCTTGAGAAAAATTCATGTGTGAATAACTGTCATTATTTCATCTATTTTGCTAGAGAATAGAATTACCTGACCACATTTTAAAGGAGGAGCAAATGTTAATTGGGAAGAAGTGTGACTTATAAACAATGTGACCTGTGCTTTCTGGAAAAGGCTGCATGGGGATGGGTCAGAGAATTAAGTAAGGTGGCTGTTCCATGTGACTTCAGTTCTTGGCTCAGCATTTCAATTTATTTCTTAAGATGGCCAAATTTATAGACATCTACAGGATGGCGAGTGGGGAGCCTACAGGGTACTGTTCTTCACTTGAAAATAGCCTATATTTGATCGCGTGTGCCTTTCTCAAAGCTGGGGTCAGGGACACCCTTTGTGCCAGCAGGTTGACTTCCTCTGAGATCTAGGGAAATCATATCACATCTTGAAAATCATTCCCAATGATTGCAGTGTTCATCAGGCAGGTGCGATTGAATGTAAGACACTAGATCAGTAGTCAGCAAACTGCGGCTCGGCAAACTGCGGCTCGTGAGCCACATGCAGCTCTTTGGCCCCTTAAGTGTGGCTCTTCCACAAGATACCAACTTCTGCGCATGGGCCACGAAGTTTCAATCGCACTGTATGTGCGCACCCGCATGTGGTATTTTGTGGAAGAGCCACACTCAAGGGGCCAAAGAGCCGCATGTGGCTCACGAGCTGCAGTTTGCCAACCACTGCACCAGGTTGTCAGTTACTATGTGGGTATAATTGCTTAAATAATGCTATTTGAGCAGTTGATAATCCAATAGCATTATTTAAGCAGGATGCCTGTTTCACTATCACTGGGCAGCAACTTGCTGAGTTGTGAGATTCAGAATAGACACTGCAGTTTCAGAGACCATGCCATTTGATGGTATTTGTTGAGTCCAGTAGAGTACTATTACTTGGAATGTGCTCATGATACCGTTGAAATGAACCCAGGTATTAATAACTGGAAAGGAACAAAGGGAAGGACACATTTTATAGACATGTCATTCATGCAGCTTTGCCAGAAGCTGAGTTTAACACTCCCTCGGAAGCCATCAGACTGGACAGGAGGAGAATAGACACATGCCTTGCAAGGTCTGGGTGAAATAGGGAAGGTGCTTGCCTGTCAGTCACACCTGGAAACAGGTCATTGGACAGAGTAGGTGTGGCCCAAGCAAGCGTGGGAAGTGTTGGTATACTAAACTCCCAAACAAAGGAGTTTGCTCTCTTGAGACTCTTGTTGCAAGGAGCATGCTCTCTTGGCTCCCTTACATTCCCCCGCATGTCCCACAGCGATGTGGACCCCACACCTAGCCTAATGCTATAGCTGACCAGCCTCACCATGGAAGGGAAGCATTGAACTCTAACTTTGCTTCTAGCCCTGCTGAATCCCCAGCTGCACCTCTTCCAGAACCGGATTAAAGGAAATGGGACTGCAAATGGAGAGATGTAATTCTGTGCAAATAAAAGCTTTCCACCACATCTCATTCTCCCATGGGGACCTCCAGGAAAATTCAGCAGCACCCCAAAAACCCCACTCCCACTAGCAATGGAGAAAGACCATCTACACATTTCTCCAATAATACTCAGGGAGGCACTTGTAAGTAAAAGAAGAGGGACATCTAAACATTTTGGTCTAAGGCAGTGGTTCTCAACCTTCTGGCCCTTTAAATACAGTTCCTCATGTCGTGACCCAACCATAAAATTATTTTCATTGCTACTTCATAACTGTAATGTTGCTACTGTTATGAATCATAATGTAAATATCTGATATGCAGGATGGTCTTAGGCGACCCCTGTGAAAGGGTCGTTCGACTGCTAAAGGGGTCGCGACCCACTGGTTGAGAACCGTTGGTCTTAGGAGAGCTGGGGCCAGGTAGACAGTAGATCTTAATGATCTTGGGGAAAGTCACATGCTATTTGCAATTAATAAGAAGCTCTTCTACTAGGTGCTACAGAAAATGGATGCCTGATGCCCATGGTTTTTACTGTGATGCCTGGAATATGAAAGATTTGCCGTGTGGAAATCAAGGAGAATCAGGGCGAAATGGTTGTCAGAGCTATAAGCAAAGGGTCTGCAAAGGTGATAGGGCTTCTGTAAAAGATATTGTTCACCAGGCAGATATGGCTTCAGGATGCTGTTGGAATGTGCACAGCTTGTTCTCTGTGTTGAAGAGAGAAAAAATGTGTCCAAATGTAAGGAGACCAATATAAGAACAGATGTGAGTGGTGCTAACTGTCATACTTCTGGCAATGTGTGTCTGCTTTGACATTTCCAGAAGACCTGACCCTGACTTCAGTCTCAGAAGCTTATCTCTTAAGCTGTGTCTGGGCCTTCATTCTTTTGCTCTCAGCCTGCAGAACTCCAGGAGACTCGGGCTGCGTGAACGTGGCGGTGACCTTGTTGATCCAGGAGATTTCCAGCCTCTGAAGCTAAAAGATCTATCAAAGGACAGACCCCCTAAGAGCTTCATCCCTTCTTGAAATTAAAGAGAGAGTGGGTGCTAATTTGAAGGATTGCTTTCTAGATGTGCATCTATTCCTGATTTTTACCCAGCATCTTGGGTGAAAAGTTCCACAGCAAAAGTCTGCAAAAGAAAACAGGGCAGATGATGGAAACTGATGACTAAAGTCAGCTGTTCCCTAAAAGCGGCAATAATGTCAGAGAAGTAACTGGGTAATCCATTCTGTTTGGGGCTTTGTCTATTTTTCTTGTATCTAAATTGTCACTTGGTTGTCTCATTTATACTTCAGCGAATGGTTCACAACGTGTGTGTGTGGAGACATATGTGAAAAGTAGCTGCATTGTAATATTTATCATTAAAGAGCTGCCTTTGTTTCATTTTACAAGCATCACATTGATGATTTGAATAATAAAGCTGACTGGCTTAGCCACTGAAGGTTGCTTCCATAATGGGACAAATTTATGTACCGAGGTTCTCGCCTTTCTTTATTGGATAATTGGACAAAATGTTGAGAAACTGCTACTAATTGAGCGCTCATTCCAGCTTTTGTCTATAGTGAGGCTGGACAGGTTTTTCTGAGGTTTGCAAAAGAATTAAATATCCACCAAACCTTGCAACAGCTTCTCTTTTCCCGGTATGTTTTTATTAACTTTAACTGAGTCCCTGGGCTTAAATGTGGTTTATCCCAAAATTTTCACACTCACCTTTTATAAGAATCACATATTGGAGGATGTTTTCATTTTAGGAAAAAAGTGTGATCAAAGACAGGTCGTATGTTTCCTCCTTTGAGGCAGCAGAGGCGAATGGGCAAGGTTCAGATCAAATGCTTTTGCTAGTGTGATATTCAATAGGTAACAGTTGCCCTGCAGCAGGGCATGAAAGAGTTAGGAGAAAAAAATAATAGAAACGGAAAGACCTTTGAAAATCCATATAATATTTTGAGAATCAGAAATTTAAAACAATTCATTTATAGGAAATGCACAGTGGAGCATAGGCATGCTGTTTCACAAGTCCTTCTTTTCCTCCCACCGCAGCTGTTCTAGTTGAGGCCATGATAGTCGCTCTGTCTCTGTCTTTTAGACAGCTTCCCTAATGTACATACTCTTTGCCTTCACACAATATGTCTTAGTTCAGGTCTATCTTTCAGGAATTATAGGCTAATTTTCTTGAAGCACAATTCTTATCCCGTTACTGTTATGTTAAAAATAAACAATTCCTCAAATCTAAAATAATAAAGCTTTAACTTGTTAGCAGGACTATTTAACCCAGGAGTGGGCAAACTTTTTGACTCGAGGGTCACAATGGGTTCTTAAACTGGACCAGAGGGCCGGAGCAAAAGCATGGATGGAGTGTTTGTGTGAACTAATATAAATTCGAAGTAAACATCATTACATAAAAGGGTATGGTCTTTTTTTTTTTTTTTCAGTTTTATTCATTTCAAATGGGTCGGATCTGGCCCGCAGGCCGTAGTTTGCCCACGGCTGATTAACCTGACCTGCTGCAAAGACTTATTCTCTAATATCACGCATTCATGTTTCCACCAAACTGGAATTACTACTTGCTCCTCTCAATCAAACCCCTATGTGATCTTACCCGTAAACTCTTTACATGGCTACCTGTTAAAATTCCACCTATCCTTCAAGGCATAATCTAGCGTGCAGACTCTGAGATGGCCCCAATGATCTTGCCTCTTGTATTCCTGCCTGTGTCATCCCCTCCCTTGAGTGTAGGCTGCACCTAGGGACTCCTGTCTAATGAACACAGGTATGAAATGTCACCCCTGGGATTAGATTACACAAAGACTGTGAGGCAGATCTTGCTCATTCATGCTCTCTTGTCCTTTCACTTCAAGGGAAGCCGACTGCCATCTTGGGAGCTGTGTTATGGAGAAACCCAGATGGCCTGGGCTTGGGGGAGGCCTTTAACCAGTGACCAATGAAGACCTCAGGCTCTCAGTTCAATAGCTTGAGAGGACCTGGGTCCTGCCAGGCATTATATGAGTGAGTTAGAAGCAGATTCTCCACAGTAAACCCTTTAAAAGAAACTGCAGGCCAGAGGACACTTTATGAGAGATCTTGAGGCAGGGGCTTTCAACTAAGCTGCACCAGGATGTGTGGTGGAAACTATTGAGATGATAAATGTTTAAGGCACAAATTTTGGGGGTTGTTACACAATAATATATAACTAATACACATTTTGGTACCAGGAGTTGAGTTTATACCCCTGGAACCATCTATAATCCCTTCAGTAAAAACTAGAATCTCTCTTTTATATAATCCTAGGATACACTGTACATAACTGGCATTTTAGAAAATTTCAAATTCTGCTTTATTTTGTTTTCAGTTGTATATGGCTTTCCTCCCATATAAAATTGCAAACTTCATTGAGGTAGGAGCCAGCCATATTTATCTTTGAATCCCTTGCCCCCAGGGTTTTGGCACCACATTCACCCAGCCCAATACATATATATATATATATATATATATATATATATATATATATATTTCCAAACAGATTTATTGAAGAGACCATTACACTCATATCAAAGCCAAGTAAAAACATACAAAAATGACAGGTCAGTATCCCTGATGAATATACAATATATTTTTTAATAATAAATGCTCAATATTTATTGTATTGAATTTAGTGAATATATTTAGTCATACTTGAATGAACCAAGGTTAGTGAAGAAGAATAATTGTCCAATTTATAACTAAATATGTTACAGGTTACCCCCCCTTTTTTTTTTTTAGAACACCTTAAATTTTTAATCCTTTCTTTACAGGTTACCAAAAAAAAATCCTTTCTTTACAGATTAAAAAAAAAATTAAGATGTTATAAATAAATAAATAAATAAATATTTTACAGCTCTTAAAATTTGTCAAGAATTAGTGAGTGTGAACTGGTGATATATTGAGGGATATCTTCCCACATATTTCATGATATTTGACATTATTCTTATTTTGGGGGTATGCGAATTGCAGAAACACACACATATGATTTTGATGAGCTCTGTATAGATTTAAGTAATATTTTTCAAGTTAGATTATGAAGAATCTTAGATTTTGTTAGGTGGTGGTATCTACTGGACTCAGGATTGTGAGGGTGTATGTGACTTAAAAATGATAGCCACTTGGATACCCTCACAGCATCAATTTCTCTTCAAGAGTTCTGTTCTTTACTGAATGGTTCCATGTGGACATGGGTTTGCTATGCTGAAGAGGGCTCAAGAACTTCTTGGAGATTTGGCAATGCCATGCAGTAGAAAGTGTTTGTTTTGGGAGTAAGATAGTTCTGATTTGAATTTTGGCGAAATAATTTATTTTCTGTTTGACCATAGGGGAAGTTACTTAGTCTCTTTGAGCACTCCACGTAGGTTAGATGACACAATAGACTCAAGCCATAGGTATTGAGGTATAATTTATACAGAGTGGGGGAAAAGGAGGCTTATAGTTATAAGTATGGGGGTTTATTTTTGTATTATTATTTATTATGTAATTTTCCATATAAACAATTGTAAAACCTACTTTTCTCTACCCTGTGTAGGTGGAGAAAGAGAGAGAGAGAAAAAAAAAAAACACCAAAAAAAACAAAGAGAGCAGGAGGTACTACATATAAAGTATATATATATATAGAGAGAGAGATAGTATATATATATGTATATATATATATATATAGTATATATATACATATATATATATATATATATATATAGAGAGAGAGAGAGAGAGAGAGAGAGAGAGAGAGAGAGAGAGAGGCTAGCAAGAGTATATGTTCAGTTTGTCTATCTATCTATCTATCTATCATCTATCATCTATCTATCTAGAGACAAAGATGACAGTGGAAGACAATTATAAATTATGAAGTAAATAGTAGCTGAATATGAGACTATCAAAACTAGCTAGTATAATTCATAATATTTAATCATTCCTTCCATTTCCAATTTATATTCTAATGAAATTCATGGCTCTCCTTCCTTATTTTTAAGTTGACCCATAGATTGAGGAAAGTCTTCCTTGTCCCATCTGTGATTTTACAGACATGCCAGTGCTATGAATGAATTTAATCTTTCCCTTTGTTTGGTCATCCATTCAACAAATATTATTGGGCCCTGATCAGAAATAAAGGACTGTTTACTATCACTTTTCTGAATTCCTGGTGCATTTGATTATTTGAAATAATCACTTGATATATGACATCTATTAACCTTTGTTGTTAGATATCACTTAATGTGGAGGAAGATTGGCTCTAAGCCAGGGGCGGGCAAACTTTTTGCTTCGAGGGCCACAATGGGTTCTTAAACTGGACTCAGAAGAGGGAGCTGCGGCCGTGTTTCCCCACGTTGCCATGTTAACACTGCTTCTAGTGAAGGAGCGGAGGGGAGAGCAAGAGAACCCTCCACTCTTTCGGCTCCGTGGGCTGGATAGAACAGCTGAATGGGCTGGATCCAGCCCATGGGCCGTAGTTTGTCCACGGCTGCTAAGCAATAACTTTATAGTTATTTGACCTTGATTTAGTTTCTGCGTCTTTCCCTTGCCAGCTGTGTCAACTGGGGTGAATCACTTAATTTGATTAATTATCAGTTCTATAACTATAAAATAGGAAGGATAATGGGACTTCATAGGACAGCTATATTGATTAAATATGATATTCACCATTGCATCCTAGGCACATGGTCAGACATAGAGCGGTCAACAAAATTGAGTTATCATAAAAGTATGATGTGAGTGTATCTAATTTCACAAGTTTTACACGTTCAAAATTATGTAATTGTGGTAAAAAAAAAATGCAGAACTCTTTACAAGTGTGGGTGATCATTTTTAATAGTGTCTGGGATGAGAACTATTGCTAATACCTCATTGAATTCACAGGTCCAACTATTGATCAATGGGTGATCAATAATGGTTTGCTGTTGCATATGATGAGGTACTGGTAAGACACCAGGCAGGCCTCATTCAGTGCTGAACAAGCTGATTCTTAAGGTATGGGTCAGCCAATAAAGTGTTTAATCACTCTCTTGGCTAGTGAGCATTAACATCCCACAGTGTGTGCCCTGGTTTCTTTATTCTTTCACGTTCTCTCTTATGACAATAACGTTCTATTTTGCCACCAAAGATATTTTCATTCCAAGCAAACATTTTGATTGTTTTCCAAATGAAAATAAACACAGGGTTCTTTTCATGGTTAAAACACACCAGATATTATAGCAGGTTGAAGGTTTAGCCTCAGATGAATGAGAAGGTCATGCTATAGGCCTACTCACCTCCCAACAGAGGACCTGCCAAGTATGCTGGGAGACAAAGAACATCATTCTGTAGACTTTTGCCACATGTTGACTTTAGACGTAGTAGCCACGGAGACGCATAGCTCAGATGTCCTTCAAGGGAGCCTACTGCCAGGAGCAGAGTTGACTGGCAGTGCCAGCTGCCCCCTGCCATGTGAACTCTGAGCCATGCTTCCACTAGCTGCTCCACTCAGTGACTGGGCATGATAGGACTACTAGTGCTGGCTGTTCCCTGAGACTGAGACTTCTCCCTTTGACCTGGCTGGGATTTCTCACAACGGCCCTGCTGTCTGAGAGTGTTCCTACCCAATTCTTCCTTTTCTCTGTCTTTCCACAGGTATTAGACTAGAGCTATGATCTAAAATCTCTCCCTGTCCACTCCTGTTCTCTTTCCATTTACTCACAAGAAAAGTTAACCCCCCAAGTTTGCATGTCCAATCCTGCCTTGGCTTCCCAGAGGATCTGCCCTGACACAGGTGGTAATATGTTACCATATTGGAAATACAGCTCCATTCAGTAGGGTTGCCATACTAGCCCAATGTGGAGCTATTCTACCCATGTCCTCATGTCCTGGAATCTGTGCTTTTGCACTGAACAAAATACGCCTCTTATCTTAGTCATGAGAAACCTGAATATTTATACAGGAAAAAAGACAAACTCCCTAAATTCATTAGCACAATCATGGGCTCCTCAACATGCACTTACAATTTTTATCTTAGTATGTACATATTTATTTAATATGACTACATGTTTGTAAACATTAATCCACCAATGAATGGATTGCCTCCTTGAAGGAGGTTGCTGTCTCCAGTTTATATCACTTCGGATTTTCATCTCTAACATTAAATACGTTCAATACATGACAAGAAATATATACGAAATGAGTCATTCCATAGTGGATCCAAGAAGGATCTGTAAACATTCAGACCTGCGTACAGATCCCAGTTGTGCCCTTTCATGTTTGTGTCATGTTGGTCTTGTGTCTTTTGCCTCATTGAGCCTCAGTTTTATCATCCATAAAGTTTTGTGAGTGTGAGGTGAGAAAGTGTAGTGAACATACAGTTTTTGGTGCAGTTAGCTATCTGCATATGGTATCAAGAGTTAATAAGCTTTATTGAAAATTATTGGAATCTATTGGTATCTATTGCTATACGTTGCAAATTCTCTCATAAGCACATTTGAGAACATGTATTTTACCAAACACAACTTTTCAGGATCACAACTGGAAGGAAATTAAGTAAACCTTTATCCTGGATTCTGCCCTATAGGTGTATAATTAATATGTTACCCTGTTAATAAAATACTATTTATTAGTATTAATATTATTAATATGCATATATTATCATTAATAATTATAGAATTATAATTGTATAGTGATTAACAATGGTTAATATAATTCTAATAATTAATAATAATGCAATTATTATTACTAGTTGATATTAATGCTTATTATTATTAAATACCAAGAATTAGAGTTCTCTTGAATTATTTTAAGTTCAGACAGTTATAAGAAAACTGTGTACTCAATTGAGTTTCTACTATACAAACACATATCTTTATATAGTCTTGCTTATTTTATAGTCTTTATAGATTAGAATTCCCTGAGCGAAGAGCTTGCAGTAATTTCCCAAGGTCTATTCTGGTGGCTGCTATGAAACAGGAGGACAGCTTTTCCTTAGCTTACCTAGCCCCCATATCTTATCTTCTCAAGGCTGGGCTTCGCTGCCTCTCAAGGTTACAACTGCCTGATGGGAACGAGTAACCCATGTTGATACCTTCAGGGATAAGACTGAAGACAGTTCCCAAGGCCTTTATCTTTTACAGGGTAATGTTCAGTTTACAGTGACCTCCAGATGCTGAAGACCTTGGTTTTTCCCCTAACTGAAATGTCCTAGGTCTCAAGAATCCTGGAGTTGTTAGAGCAAACAACTGGGGAATGCATTTTAGTGTGATTACTTTTGTGAGCCCTGAATCATAGCAGAGGCAGCCACATCTCCTAATCACATCAGGGCGAGCCCACATAGTTCTCATCCTGATGATATCAGAGCATTTAATATTGCTTGGAAACATATCCCAATTCCTACTGAAACTGGAGTTTTTGATACTGGATCAAAAGACATGTGTGATTTCTGCAAAATGTCCAGTCCTCTATTCTGCAATAGTGAAAGCATGTTCTTCCTAAATATCTATAATCTTTTAAGTTCTATGGTATTATCAAAGAATTAATTAAGATGTCCATGAGTGATAAGCTGCAGTAAACTGACCATGTAAACTTTTTGACAGCTGAGAAAAACACTAAACTATAAGAAGATGTGTTCTCTGCATGGACACAGGATAAACCTCTAAACCAGAGGTTCTCAACCTGTGGGTCGCGACCCCTTTGGGGGTAGAATGACCCTTTCACAAGGGTCGCCTAAGATCATCGGAAAACACATATATAATTACATATTGTTTTTGTGATTAATCGCTATGCTTTAATTATGTTCAATTTGTAACAATGAAAATATATCCTGCATATCAGATATTTACATTATGATTCATAACAGTAGCAAAATTACAGTTATGAAGTAGCAACAAAAATAATTTTATGGTTGGGGGTCACCACAACATGAGGAACTATATTAAAGGGTAGCGGCATTAGTAAGGTTGAGAACCACTGCTAAACCATAGCAAACAGAAATGATGACCTTCTGTGTTAACAGTTTCTCTCTCTCTCTCTCTCTCTCTCTCTCTCTCTCTCTCTCTCTCTCTCATTGTTTAAAATATTACATATGTCTTCTTTTCCTCTGATTGACCCCTCCCCGGCCACTCCCACCCCCTAGGACTAGCCCCCACCTCCCCAGTGTCCGTGTCCATTGGTTATGCTACCATGCATGCACACAAGTTCTTGGTTGATCTCTTAAGCACTGTTTTTAACCATGACTACTGACAAAGTTCTTTCTGTTAGCTAACTCAAATGTTTTATGCTGGAGTCAAGAACATTTTTCTTACTCTCATATGTTTAAAGTACTTTTTGATTTATAGCAGAAATAATTTTCACATAGTCTTTCACCATCTGCTCTTAATTTGCTACTAGAATACCTCTGCCTTCCACTGATCCACTTCCTCCGTTACAGAGCTGCTTTGCTCTGCCTCACCTCGCGACCCTAGATTCACTTCTGGCTTTGCATCCTGACTAGCACACAGGAATGTTCACATGCATATACTTGATAACTATAACCATTATGTTCAAACAACCATCAAACACTGATGATATTAGCTCCTAAATATTTCACAACTGAAACCGTATGTCCCCATCAGCAAAATCACTGGCTCGGCACACACTTAGCCAGAATACTGGGGTCTCTGATCTTTTGTTTTCCTGAACCCCAACTGATAAACATTTTTGAGGCCTTGCCTCCAGTTTCTATAATTTATAAATGAACTTCTGTATTAATACATTATATACATTATAAAATGAAGGCCAACAGTTCAGTTCCTTTTCTCTCCAAATGAATTGTCTTGTACTCTTCCCCTTGAGAGAAACATATCCCATGTCCCTCCCTTTGGAGGCTCTTATCCTCAGATAAGACAATTCTATTTTAACTCATGTCCTTGCCTTTAATGAATTGCCTTAATTTTATCTCTACTTACCTGTCTAGGTGGTCCATATGAAATGGGTACTTGGTCCTGTCACTCGCTGCATAGAGCAATTCACAGACTTCATACAGGGCCTCTCCAAGTATGAAGTCTCAGCCCTCTCATACAAAACTTTTCAAATCTGTTCCACTGGCTGCCTTTCCATCTTAATCTCTCTTTATTCTTTGCTGAAGACTTCCCATTTTTGTAACATGAAATAGCTTGTAGTTTAGCTGTAAACAACTAACTCTTACATCACTCAGTTTCTGCTGATTCTTTTCTTGCACCTGGAACAGCATTCCCAATCTTCTTGACTCACCATTCAAAGATGCATTCTTCAAAAGTCATCTCAAGCATCGCCTTTTCTAAGAATCCTTCTGAGTGTTACTTTAATCACTATTATATGCATAGAGAAAAAGCCTATGGGGTTAACTTAGCAACCAGAAAAAGAAAAAAAAATTCTGCAAACTTGAAACAAATAAAGATTTAAATATTGAAGAGTACAACATGTCATTCTGTCACCCAGTCAACTGCTACTGCAACTCAACTCAAATATTATATAGTTATATAAAAATTACATGTATTTCTTATATGTGCCAACTTTTAAATGTATTTACTATAACATAGATTTGGGCCTCCCAATTGGTAGAACTAAATATTGAATACATCTCAGGTACAAACATTTATAAATATACTAGAGGCATGGTGCACAAAAGTTTGTGCACTCAGGTTGGGGAGTGGTCCCTCAGCCCGGCCTGTGCCCTCTCACAGTCTGGGACCCCTCGGGGGATGACCATCTGCTGGCTGAGGCCTGCTCCCCAGTGGATTGGGCCTAAGCTGGCAATCCAACATTCCTCTGGCAGCCCGGCAGCCCTTGGGGGATGTCCACTTGCCAGCGGGGAGCAGACCTAAGCTGCAGTCAGACATCCTTAGTGCTGCTGAGGAGGCGGGAGAGGCTCCCACCACCACCGCTGTACTGGCAGCCATCAGCCTGACTTGTGGCTGAGCAGAGCTCCCCATGTGAGAGCGCACTGACCACCAAAGGGCAGCTCCTGCATTGAGGGTCTGCCCCCTGGTGGTCAGTGTGTGTTATAGTGACCAGTCATTCCCAGTCTTTCTGCTGTTAGGGTCAGTTTGCATATTACCCTGTTATTATATAGGATAGAGGCCTGGTGCATGGGTGGGGGCCGGCTGATTTGCCCTGAAGGGTGTCCCAGATCAGGGTGGGGGTCCCGCTTGGGTGCCTGGCCAGCCTGGGTAAGAGACTGATGGCTGTTTTCAGGCTGCCCGCACCTCCTTCAGGGTAGGGGGGTCCCCACTGGGTTGCCTGGACAGCCTGGATGAGGGGCTGAGGGCTGTTTTCAGGCAGGTCAAACCTGCAACTGAAGCTCCCAGTCTCTCCTTTTTTTCTTTTTCTTTTTTATTCTGGGATTTATTTACCTTCTGTAATTGAAACTTTGTTGCGGCTCCAGCTCTGAGGCCGACTGGCTGAAAGCAGGTATCTGGGGTTTGTTTAGCTTCTATAATTGCAACATTGTTGCATCCGGAGCTCAGAGTTGGGCCGAGGCAGGCGGGGAACCTTGGCTTCCTCCATCGCCGGGGCAACCAAGCCTCATGTTCGCTTCAGCTGTGTGGCTGCTGGCCGCCAACTTGGTTGGCAGTTAATTTGCATATCACCCTGATTAGCCAATGGGAAGTGTAGCGGAGGTATGGTTAATTACCATATTAGTCTATTATTAGATAGGATAAAGCATTAAGCTAAATTTATGAAATTATAAATATCATGCATACATTCTTACTTTAACATAGCAAATTAAAGTGATAGATAAAGTATTATTTAAAAATAACAAAATGTACATATGGAGACAATTTAATAAAATTAATTAAAATGAAAATCATTTAAAAACAATCAATTTTGAAAGACAAGATGTACCAATTTTTTAGTTGAAAGTATGCTTTTCTGAAAAATTTTTTCAGAGGCGGCCTTATTTCTGAATTTATACTAGTTAGAGAAATATCAAGGAAATAGATGTAAACTGAAGCCAAATATATTCTTTTAATTATTTCATCTTCAAATAAAGTCATTTTTTATTTAATAACTAGTGGCCCAGTGCACAAAATTTGTGCATATTAAAAGGGAATTAGAGGAAATATTTTAATATTGCTATTTGCCCTTTCTCTATAATAGAAGTGTCAGAGATGAAGAAAATTAGTAAAATGTATATGAAAATCTCCCTCCTGTCAGAATCTGGAGCATGCCACAGGACCTAGAGTCAAGTCCCTGCCCACCACCCACACTCACTTCAAGAATGCAGGAGACCCAGACCCGCTGGCCCCACCCCCATTGGGTGAGATTCAGACCTGGCTGGCCCCAACCCCGTCAAGCCCCTCTGGATGGGGGTGCAGCCTCAGGTCCCCCAGCCTAGCACCAGGGTGAGGGGTGCAGCCTGAGGTCCCCTATCAAGCCATGTCAGGCAGGGGGTGCAGCCTCAGGTCCCCCAGCCTGGTGCTGGGTTGGGGGCATGGCCTGAAGTCCCCTGACCCAGCACTGGGGCTCGGGGTGAGGAGTGAGGTCTCCCAGCCCAACGCTGGGACAGGGAGCACAGCCTGAGGTCCCCTGTCAAGCCCTGCCAGGCAAGGGACATGGCCTGAGGTCTTCGTCAAGCCCCGCTGGGTGGGGGGCATGGCCTGAGGTCCCTCGTCAAGCCCTGCCAGGCAGGGGACACAGCCTGAAGTCCCCAGGCCTGGTGCTGGGGCAGAGGGCCCGGCCTGAGTTCTCCCTTCCTGGCACCAGGGTGGGTGGTGCAGCCTGAGGTCCCCTGTTAAGCCCCATGGGGTGGTGGCCCTGGCCAGGCACCATGCAGCCTGATGTCCCTGCTGTCTGGTCTTGACGTTATGGCGTCTGGGCTAATTTGCATTTTCCTCTATTATATAGATAGATTTCAGAAGACCATCATAAACGTTCTCCATGGAACTTCACCTAATCCCTTATTAATAGCTTTATGTCATTTTGTTTTAGAATACATTATAGTTAATATGTACATTCTCTATTTTCATTGTATATAAATGGAAAAGTCAATTTAAGGTTTCTTTATCAATATCAGTGTAGGCATGCTTGAGTCTATTTGCTCAGAAATTCTTTTTGATAGACTAAGAATTATTTTTGTGGCAACAACTTTATCAAGTCTTATTTTCTAACTACTTTGGAGTATTTTGAAATAATTTTAAGTGTGGGCACTTTAATATCATTTGTGATTGGAATGCTGTATATAAGTCCTGGGTTGAGATGTTCATTCAGCAAGTGATTTCAGCACAAAATAATAAATTTTTATTGATTTTGTTCTCAAGAGATTTTCACATTTATCCATATATCTACCTTTTCCAAAGAACTGGATATTTTTATATGACTTTGAGTTATTGTCTAGCATCCTTGCATTTTAACTTAAAGGATTATCTCTAAATTTTTTTCAGGGAAGGTCTAGTGATAATGAATTCCCTCAGTTTTTGTTTACCTGAAAATGTCTTAATTTCTCACTCTTTAAAAAATAGATTTTTATTAATTTTTAGAGAGAGAAACACCAATGTGAGATCAAAACACCAATCAGCTGCCTCCCTCATGCCCCTCAATGAAGATCAAGCTCACAACCTAGGCATATGCCCTGACCAGGAATCAATCTGGCAGCCCTTTAGTGCATAAGTTGATGCTCCAACCAACTGAACCCAAACAGTCAGGGCTTCTGCTCATTTTTAAAGCACATATAGATATATATTCTTGGTTGACACTTTATTTTTTCTTTCAATACCTTAAATATACAGTTCCTTCTTACCAGAAAGCTTCTGCTGAGAAATCTGCTGGCCATCTTATTGAGAATCTTACACATGATGAGTGACTTTTCTCTTGTTGCTTTCAAGATTCTCTCTTTGTCTTTTGAAAGTTTTAGTAGAATATGTCTTGATACAGTCTATTTGAGTTTATCCTAATTGGAGTTAATTGAGCTTTTTGCATTTGTATAATCACATCTTTTCTCAATTTTCAGCAATTATTTCTTTAAATATGCTCTTCACATATTTTTCTTTCTTCTCCTTCTGGGTTTCCCATAATGTGTATATTGGTCTTCTTATGAAATCCCATAAATCCTTTAAGCTCTGTTCTATTTTCTTAATTCCTTTTTCTTTTTTCCCTTCAGATTCAATAATTTCTAGTGACATGTCTTCAGGTCCACTGATACTTTCTTCTGCTTGTTTTAGCTGTTCTTGAATCTCTCTTGTGTATCTTTCAATTCAATTATTATATTTCTCAGATAGAGAATTTGTGGTTTTCATTTTTTATACTTTCTCTTTGTTGATATTCTCATTTTGTTCAAATGTCATTTTCTGTTTTTGTTTTTTTAAATTTTTTTTTTTTGTTTTAGCTCTTTCAGCATATTAAGGACAGTTGTTTTAAAAGCTTGGTTAGTACATCTGAGGCTTGTGTTTCTTCAGTCATGCTTTCTGGACGTTTATTTTGTTTACTTTCCTGTTTCTTTGTATGCCTTGTGACCTTTTGTAGAAATTTGAGTTACCTCTCCCAATATTTGCTGACAGGATCCATTTTGAGATAATGATCTTCACTAATAAATTCAGTGGAAGAGTTTAAGGTCTTCTCCAGCTTTTTTTGTGTATGCATTTCTGTGGCCCTGTATGTGTGCTTTCCCCCCAATTTTACAGTATACCTGGCTGCTTTAAAATGTCTTAATTTTTTTCTAGGAGTCTCATTCATGCTTCTTTTTGGGGACTTACAGGCTCTATTGTATATCCTTCATTTCTTGTCCCCAGGTGTAAGAAGGTCTGTAGTCTCCTTGCAGTTTTGACAAGTCATGCCTACTGCTTCCTGATGATTTTTCTAGCCTGCAGTCTGAGATAGAGTTGTCTATCTGTGCTCCAGGCTGGGTGACACATAGACCAGTACCTCTGGTAGCTTGCAGACAGGTTAGAAAGTTAAAAGTTTGCCTTAGTTCTCTTCAGGTCACTGAATGGAATTGAGAACTTGACTGGATTACTATTTTCTTCAACCTGGATGGGGCAAGAGAGAGTTAAAACTCCATTAAATTCTCTACCATTTTCTATGTGGCTTTTTTTTATTGAGTGTGCTTGGTTGGTGTAGTTTTTTTTTGTTTGTTTGTTTGTTTGTTTGTTTTTAAGGAGAGAATGATGATTTTTATTTTTTTAAATATATTTGATTGATATTTTTACAGAGAGGAAGGGAGAGGGATAGAGAGTTAGAAACACCGATGAGAGAGAAACATCGATCAGCTGCCTCTTGCACATACCCTACTGGAGATGTGCCCACAACCAAGGTATATGCCCTCAACCAGAATTGAACCTGGGATCTTTGAGTCCACAGGCTGACGCTCTATCCACTGAGTCAAACCAGTTAGGGCTGGTGTAGATTTTTTTTAACTAATTATCAAAGTATCTATAAAATTAATTTAGTCCGTTTCAATTTACTTAGTGTTTCAGGGAGAATAAGGGCCACATCTTGCTGATGT